>NW_015505250.1:596482-614354 GCF_001515645.1 Sinocyclocheilus grahami | reverse complement strand
GGAGAGTATCTGGTGGACGTAAACAGCGTATGCTGTTCTGTGTCAGCTGCCTCACACGGATACGCTGTTTTCGTTCAGATCAACTAACAATGTAGGAAACAGATCCGGCGTGATGCAGCTGACACAGAACAGCATACGTGTGAATGCATACAATGAATGTGGAATGAAAGTGGATTCATGTAAGTGATTACAAAAGGAGTCACTATAGTGCCATTCTTCCTCTACTCATGTTGTAATAGCACAAATGTGTGGCTGAACAATGAATATGAAATGAAAGTGGATTCATGTGAGTGTTTAGAAAAGGAGTCACTCCAGTTCCACTCCTCTTCTTAAACTCATTACTAAATTATATAATATTAATTATATTGCTACAGATTATAATACTGGCCATACTGTGATTATTATTTTAAAACAAAACACACCTTTTTCTCAGTGTGGCTTCACAGACTTTCACCACACTGATCACTTCCTTAATTGTGCGACGGAACTCGTGCATCCGGGCAGCAACCAAGAGTGCTACAGGGAACACAAATACACAACTGTAGGCACGACATATACACATTCAGCCAATGGCAAGAGAAAGAGAGAGAGAAAGAAAGAAAGAAAGGAGAGAGGACACAGTCAAATATGAAACTTTAATAGGGCTTCAGAAAAGTGCGTCCACTGTACCTGCCCCCCTACTGACTCATCTCAGGCAGAACAAACAGACATTAAATGCACCTGCAATATTGCAGAACCCCTGATGCCTGTTTCACTCTGATTCATTAAAGAAACATGAAGAGCCAGATGCACTTCTGAACTACCTGACAAACGAATGTCCAACACCACAAAGCATGCAAGCATGTAAAAGATACTGAATAGTTTTAGAGCTTAATGATTCCTCAAAGAAGAACTATTTAGAAATATGACATTGTGGTTCATTGTCATTCTACAAAACTATTTTACTGACTTTTTACTGAATTTGCCTGCCCACAACAGCTTAATCTGACATAATTTTAATAGATAAAAGGGTAAGGTGTACCACTTCTGATTTAGGTTGTCCTGTAAGGACGTAGAAATTAGATTAAAAACAATAATGCAAGCTTAACCTCTCCAAAAAAGTGGTAAAGGGAAACAATATTTCAAATACAAATATGGACAGAAACGAGAAAAAATAATTTTCTAATTCCTAAACTCAAGGATCCCGTGATACTGAAGAGTGAAGTAATGGCTTGCTGAAAATTCAGCTTTTCCATCACAGGAATAAATTACATTTAGTAAAAATTACTAACAATATATTAAAACAGACAACAGTTATTTAAAATTATAATAATATTTCAGGATATCACTCTTTTAACTGTATTTTGGATCAAATAAATGCAGCTTTGGTAAAGACTTATTTAAAAAAAAATAAAAAAGTTAAAAAAAAATCTTGACCCCAAACTTTTGAACAATAGTGAATATTTTTTTAGATCTATATAGACCCTTTCCATGTAAACAAAAAAAAAAGTACTTTGTCATGTTAACAAAAAAAAGAAAAGTGTAAAAAATGCTTATTACTTTTCTCATATGCATCTCGCAATCACAGACAGCAGTATATGAGGGCCCTTACATGATCCTCCTAAATAAAAACATGTATATACATGAAATACTCTAAATGCATAATCCTGTGACGGATTAAAGGGGTGACACATTTTACCCCACTCTCCCCTATATGTCCAGGGGTATCAGCTACATCTAACCGAGTGCTATCCTGTGCTCAAGTTCATGTGGGGTAATAAAAAAATTGCCGTTTCCTCCTCTGCTGTTAACCCTGCAGGATATCAAACCAATCTGTGTTCCAGCTACTACATGAGGACTATTCAACAAGCTTGAGGCCTTCATCACACTCAGCGGCTGTCCCTGCCTCACAGTTGTCTTCATTCTGGGCCTTTCTCACATTCTTTCATTCTCTCTGTTGGCCTGCCTTTCTTTCTCAAGTCTCTGATCTCTCGCTGCAAAACAAACTCTTTTAGGCTCATGCTTCCTCTTTTCTCAGCACTGCTTCTAAAAGATTAATGGGAGATTAATTATTCAGGTTATGCAGTGGAGGGGGGGGGCAGAGAAACTCAAGTTGAGAGTCAGGAGGAGTCAGTTATTTTAAAAACTTAATTACTGGAACTCGGTATTATTAGACTGTGTCAAGTTTACACAAGACTGAAAGTGTGAGAAAGTAAAACTGATATTGATAAAAATGCAATAGAAATTAGCTGCACTGGATCTCTGAGGCAATTCACAGTGCCAAGAAAGGCCTTAGTGAGTGTGAGAAAACTAACACTTTCAGGAATCATTCTCTTTCATTAAGACTGATTGGTGATTTGGGAACCGCTTCAAATGCATGAGCTGATCTAATTACACATTATGACAAACTGTATCTTAAAAAGTTTCCTGACACAAAACTTTCATTTCTGGAAAGGGTTTCGGGAGCGTACATTCCAACTGTGGAGGTTTCAGAGATGGTGTATGTGGTTTTGCACATACAAAGCAACCCTTCACTAGCTCACATCATTAAAGAGATCGCACTGTTAGGGGAGGGTTGCCATGGTTACCTGCTCCGCAGAGGCCTGAAGGTCTTCGCCCCGTGTGCATCCAGTCTCTCTTCATCCTCTGCAGGAGACGCAGTGCCGTCATCGAAACCTCATGGCTCTTCTCTCCAAATTCCAGCATTTGCGCAAAGCGCGGGATATAAAGACACGGATCTGAAAGAAACAAATCTCTTACAATTACAAAGCTACACAGAATATTTAGACCTTCTCAAACACAGTTGCATTTTCATTTCAATAACGTTAATATATTTTTTCCCAACAACATAAAATGTTTTAGTTTGACACTGAATAATTGTATAAGTAGTATAGTTTTTAAACGCCATGTAAGCAACTGAGTTACAAAATAATCAAATGTTCCATACAGTAAAATACGAACTAAGCAAAGAAAATACAGCAGATAAGTGAATAATTGCATTTTAATCATGTTAAATATGCATGCAGTATATTCAGCACAATATAATGAATACACTTTAATGTATTTAATGTTGATGAAGGGGAGCTTGAGCTTTACTGATGAGACTGCGGGGGTACATAAAGCAAGAAAAATTGGGAAACACTGATCTAATCCCCACTACATATGTTCACTATAAGCCGCTCAGATCCGTCTGTGCTGTCTGTGAGGAAAAGAATAGACCGGGAGAGAGAAACAGAAGCATCACGGACTTTACTGGGAACACGGAGAGCAGTCGTGCGCACTACAGTATTTCCACAAGTCCAGCCCTCGTCCGGTTTCAGACTCCATCACGACCGAACGTGAACCGGATCAATACAACTTTTGACATCGCTTTGAATCGAGCGCACTGCTTCAGCTGTGTGATGGCAACAAACTAACGCATAAAATACAGAATTTAAGGTAAGAACACGCACGATCTTTTCTCTTATTGGTTGCACTAGTAGAACAGTTAAAGTCTGACGTAAACGTTACATTTACAGAACGCAAGGTTTGTAACAATCTGCAGCGCGCGGGTTGAAATTGATCGATGCTGATGGCTGTATACGCAAAAAAATCCCCTCGTTGCTTTAAAGAGATCGACCGAACGTGAACCGGATCAATACAACTTTTGACATCGCTTTGAATCGAGCGCACTGCTTCAGCTGTGTGATGGCAACAAACTAACGCATAAAATACAGAATTTAAGGTAAGAACACGCACGATCTTTTCTCTTATTGGTTGCACTAGTAGAACAGTTAAAGTCTGACGTAAACGTTACATTTACAGAACGCAAGGTTTGTAACAATCTGCAGCGCGCGGGTTGAAATTGATCGATGCTGATGGCCGTATACGCAAACGCATACTAGTTTTTAATAAAACCTTTGCTTAATATAGCATGACATAATGGTTATGCATATAGTGTTTGAACTAAGTGCAAAGGAGAAACATTGAGGAACGAAACAAACGACGTGTACGGAGGAACTTCGTATTTGATGTGCAAAAATCACCCTAGAAAGTGCTTTTATTCGGATCGTGACAGGAGACGTTGAAATTATTTATATTATAAACATGCACGTGTCTATATGAAAAGTTAAAAATCTTCATCACTGCATAGTCCACAGAGAGATTCATAAAGGTTCTATTTTTTCAGGGTAGCCAGATCCCGCATGAAAAACAAGCGATCTGGTTTGGGGTAATGGATATTTTCGATAGATGTATCCTAGAAAAAATAGTTTATATTGTGTATGTATATGCATGTAATGAAATATACATACTGTGACTAATCCCCCAAAACACCACATAACAATAAGCAAATACAATCAAAGTGTTGCTTTTAAATACCAGACATTGCAACACAGAATATACAGGACGGATAGAGACAACCCTCCAATCCTGACGTCAGACGAGAGAGAGAGAGAGAGAGAGAGAGAGAGAGAGAGAGAGCGAGAGAGCGAGCGAGCAAGCCACAGAGAGAGACACATCACAGAATATACAGGACGGATAGAGACAACCCTCCAATCCTGACGTCAGACGAGAGAAAGAGAGAGAGAGAGAGAGAGAGAGAGAGAGAGAGAGAGAGAGAGAGAGAGCTCAAAATAAACCCAAACTTCATCATTCCGTGTGGCCACCGCAGTGGAGAGATCTGCGTGGCCCTTATAAGACTACAGACCCTATTTTTGTCAATATTTGTTGTGTGGTTTTTGAGTGATTTTACGCTTGGATTGGATTTTTTCGGTATGGGATTGGAGAGGTTGTGAGGAAAAAGAGGATGGCTTATCTATTAAATATTCGCTGAAATCCGAATATTTATGTGACCGTTTAATGACAGTGGAGCGGTTTTTGTTTCCACGCAAACCACGCAACATTATTTAGGAATACCACGGTTGTAGTTGATAGTAATTTTTCTACACATATTTTGGAAAACTTTTTTTTTGTTCTGATGCCCGCTGCGCCGGAATGCAAGCTGTCCCATCATGGCCGGATCATGAAATGTGTTACTTTTTTACTTTTCCTCCCCGAATCGTTAAAGAAGTTGAAGCGGGCAAGCAAGCACCCCGGCAGGCTCTCTCTGTGCTATAACATCTTAACTCTTTCCCTTAAGAAAAGGATGGCAGAGGAACTGTACCCCGTCAACGATCACGCGACAGTACAGAAGAACGGGACTGTGACGCTGAGTCTGTCAGAGAAGAAGAGAAGCGTGGAGCCGGTAGCGCAGACCACCGCGTCTATCGCCGCCACACCGACCGCAGAGCAAAACATCAACAACAACAACGTGGAAATTCCCAGCTGGCACTCCGCGCACCCGACGTTACACGAAAGGCAAGGCATTAAATCAAGAGTCTCTTTAGAAAAGTTTCAATTGCATTTCAACTTTATCTGATAAAGTAGCCTTCATGAGTGCAGCGCTGCTTTGTTTACAGCTGTTTCTGGGGAAACGCTTATATGTTTGACGTTCCAAAAGCGCCTCCTACTGGCAGAGAATCAATTTGAATTTTCAATAAGCCTCTCTGCTGTTTCCCCCATCCGTATCACTGTTTTAAATTGATATAATTTATACTTCTGACCCGTCTCTTTTCTTAAAAAATGGTTTAAAGACTGAAATGTCAGGTTTATCATTTTAGATATATATATTTTTTGTTTTTGTGAAAACCTGTATCTCAACTGTAATTAAATCATGTTTTTACAGTCATTTTACAGTTTAATGTTACCATAGACATTGCCCTACTCTGCTCATATGGTATTCATTTTTATTTTTAAATAAATATTTGCAGGTCTTAAAAAGTCTTAAATTTGATTTGAAAAATCCTGCAGACAGATGCAGGTTTGCACACTGCCAGCATCTAGAATGATTTTGATCAGCATTTTAGTCTGCATAACAGAAGGCTCTCTCAACTTGTTATATTTTACTGTCAATTGATATAATTGTTCATTGTTATAATATAATTGTTTGTTAATTGATTTTGTAGGCTTTGCATAGACATGTGCACCACTCAAAATCCGGAAACCACAGAGCCCCCCCACATAACAAATTCCAATTTAACCCCTATATATATATATATATAACTTGTTCAGATATTATATTTTTCACTACAGTATAATTAAGGCAAGTCATAATGAACATTAACGGATACTAATATCTAAACATTTATAACATATATTTTCTTTAAAATTGAATATTTAAATGTATTTATTAATATTAATATCAAGACTGAATATGTGTATTTATTTTTACTTTATGCAGAAATGCACTAATGTTCAATAATGAACACATGGCAGATGTTCATTTCATTGTTGGTCCGCCCAGGGAATCAGAAAGGGTCCCAGCACACAAGGTGAGCCCACACACCTCATATTTTGGTTGTCTTCCAAACTGAACACACCTGATTCAAACCATCAGCTTATCAGTGGATCTGAAATTGGTGTCAGAAAAGGAAGACTTTCCAGGAAATGCTTTGAAACTAGATGAAACACTGAGGAATTGTCTCTTCTGCTTCTCTCAGTATGTGCTGGCAGTGGGGAGCTCTGTTTTCTGTGCCATGTTTTATGGGGATCTCGCGGAAGGGGACTCTGATATACATATTCCAGATGTGGAACCTGCTGCTTTTCTCATCCTGCTCAAGTAAGACTCACTCACTAATCACATCCGGGCATTAATAACAGGGCGACTCGGCTTTCATGCCTGGCAGCACAGAGATGTCTTGGTTTAGGAGTTACCCTCTTATTTCAGAACTATTAGAGACTGTTTATTGGATTGTGAATGCGAATCATGTACTTTTTCCCTGGGAAAGTTGGAAGTCACTGTTTAAAGCAGTAGTGATGCAATAATCTGAAATTGGTGTCAGAAAAGGAAGACTTTCCAGGAAATGCTTTGAAACTAGATGAAACACTGAGGAATTGTCTCTTCTGCTTCTCTCAGTATGTGCTGGCAGTGGGGAGCTCTGTTTTCTGTGCCATGTTTTATGGGGATCTCGCGGAAGGGGACTCTGATATACATATTCCAGATGTGGAACCTGCTGCTTTTCTCATCCTGCTCAAGTAAGACTCACTCACTAATCACATCCGGGCATTAATAACAGGGCGACTCGGCTTTCATGCCTGGCAGCACAGAGATGTCTTGGTTTAGGAGTTACCCTCTTATTTCAGAACTATTAGAGACTGTTTATTGGATTGTGAATGCTAATCATGTACTTTTTCCCTGGGAAAGTTGGAAGTCACTGTTTAAAGCAGTAGTGATGCAATAAAAAAAGGGCATGTTAAACAGATCAGCTTTTGTGAAGTATAAAATAGTTTTATTCTCTTCCTATGGGGCACTTAAAATTTACCCTAACCTCTCTATCTCCCTCTTCTTTATCAGATACATGTACAGTGATGAGATAGACCTGGCGGCTGACACAGTACTGGCTACGCTTTACGCTGCCAAGAAATATCTGGTGTCTGCTCTGGCTCGCGCATGTGTGAGTTTTCTCGAGACAAGCCTGGAGGCGCGAAATGCATGTGTGCTGCTATCTCAAAGTCGGTTGTTTGAGGAGCCGGAGCTCACTCAGAGGTGTCGGGAAGTGATCGATGCCCAGGCAGAGCTTGCGCTGCGCTCGGAAGGTTTCACTGAGATTGACCTGCCCACACTGGAACACATCTTGCAGAGGGAAACCCTGAATGTAAAGGAGGCGGTGGTGTTCCAGGCCATTCTAGGATGGGCCGATGCAGAGTGTCGGAGACAAGGCATGACCCCCTTGTCACAGAACCAGCGCTCCGTGCTGGGGAAGGCGTTGCACCTTGTGCGTCTGCCTTCCATGACGCTGCAGGAATTTGCAGATGGAGCCGCGCAGTCGAACATTTTAACTCTTGAGGAAACGCACAACATCTTTCTCTGGTACACGGCCGCTACGAAACCTGTGCTGGGATTCCCGGTTGAACCCAGAAAGGGACTGACGCCGCAACGCTGTCATCGGTTTCAATCCTCTGCATACCGAAGCAACCAGTGGCGCTACCGCGGACGCTGCGACAGCATCCAGTTCGCTGGGGACAAGCGCGTGTTTATCGCCGGACTTGGTCTATATGGCTCCAGTGGAGGGAAGGCGGAATATAGCGTCAGAATTGAACTAAAGAGACAAGGAGTGCTTCTGGCACAAAACTTGACCAAATTTGTGTCAGACGGTTCTAGCTCAACATTCCCAGTGTGGTTTGAGCACCCAGTACAAGTGGAGCAGGACGCGTTCTACACGGTTAGCGCCGTTCTAGATGGGAGCGAGCTAAGTTATTTTGGACAGGAAGGAATGACAGAAGTCCAGTGTGGGAAAGTCACCTTTCAGTTTCAGTGTTCCTCTGACAGTACTAACGGGACAGGGGTGCAGGGGGGACAGATTCCGGAGCTGATATTTTATGCATGATTACGCGGAATTATCTGTTAATGAAGAGACAGCAGGGGGATTTTTCCTCTCAAATAAATGCCTTTACTCACAATATAGCTGCAAGACACTACTAGAAGATGAGACTATCCCCTCTGATTAGATTTTTTTACATTGTACATATAATAGAATGCTGCCCAAACTTATTTATTTCTTTAAACATCTTGTTTTAAAACACATACTTTAATTTAAGCACATCTGATTTCTAATTATTCATAATCTGCCTGTGTACAGTGAAACATGGGTAGTTTGCACTTGAAACTAGGCAGCTTTTCCTCTGTCTTGTTATTTAATGTTTATTTGTTGACAGCTTTATGCTGAGTGACCTAAAAAGGGTTTCAAGAGCCTGCAAAATCATAAAATATTTGTTTCTACTCATCAAACAGTATTTTGTTTTCTTTTGTGTAATGCACAGTTATATGACCTATACTGTTTCACTCTAGGTAAAATATGACCTTTCAAAACCTTAAAAATTAAAAGTCATCATTTACTCATCCTTTTATCGTTCCAAACTTCAGTGACTAACTGATTTCTTAAAACACAAAAGACAATATATTGAAGAATGTTTCAGCTGTTTTTGCCCATAATATAGGATCCAAAAAATAAAATAAAATAAAACAAAGGGTCCAAAACAACATTGGAACCCACTGACTTTCACTGTATGTACAAAACAAAAACTAAAACACCAAGATTTTTTTTTTGTTCCAGAGGCAAAAGAAAGCCATACAAGTTTGAAATTACATGAAGGCAAATACAGAATGACCAATGTCAGAATTTTGCTTTGTATTGTTGATTGAGCAAAGCAACTGACCAAAACCATCAAAGAGTTCAGTTCAGGTTAAAATTTACATTGCACGCAAAGCTTCATTTTCAGTTGCATAGCACCCTCTGGGCTTTAACAGTAGCACTACACAGACCAGCTCACATACTCATACACAGTACCAGTACAATTTAGATGAGCAGCAAAGCTTCATGGTAAACTACAATGTCACTTATGTGATGCTTACCAATCGCTGGCGCACTGATACACAGCTCTCTGGCTAAAACAAGGAAGGTTTTTCCCAAAACATACACATTCACCTATAGGGCAAGAGAGAAAGAGAATGAGAAATGGACATAAATTTATGGTCAAGAAAGAAAATTACTACAAATACAGAAATAGACAGTGGGAATATATAACAGACAATGAACAAGAGATATAAGATAAAGGGACATAACAGATGCAGTATTTTAACAGATGCTGAAGGTTGCAGAGTTCATAGCTCTGGGGTTTGGATCCGTACCAGCATCACCACAGAGTCTTCACTTTCTCACAAATTCTATATCTGTGTCTTATCCTTAGAGGATGAACTACAATAACAAAACTATTTCATAAAACAAGCTTTAAACATCATATAACTCAATACTTTTCTTCATGGACCACCTTAATAATCATCAAAAAAAAAAAGATATCCACGAGGAACGACGCACATGCACAAACACAGACACTCTATTTCTTCCATCTGGGCCCCAATGCACTAAAGAGGAATCTTTTTTGGTTGATGTCAGAGGTCATGACCACTGAAAAGTAGGATGGCCCTCACACACTCCTGACCTGAGAGGGGCGGCGACAGCCTTATGCCTCAAAAAGCTCCTCTGTCTGGAGGAGAGCAAAGGAATGTATGGGTCCTCTCTCTGGTAAAATCCCGTAATGACTCAAATACCGCAGTGGACAGAATTTGCGTGTTAGCGTGTGGGACAGCTGGGAGGGTAAAAATATAAAACGGACACACCAGCTGGGGGGGTTTCACACACTAACTGGGTTCAAAAGTCTGGGATTGCTAGTGAAAATGCATCCATTTTGCATTATGTTATTATTTAACATAAGCATGTTCATTCTAAATTATACCAGTAACCAGCATAACAATTTTGAGTGAAAAGCTGTAATTAAAAATGTACATGAACTTCAGAATGTTTTAGTATTTTGTTTGGCTACATTTCACATAAATAATGTCACAAATTTGCTTTTAACAAAGCGTAAGCTTAGAGGGGACCGTGCCTTTGCTGTGGCAGCTCCTAAACTGTGGAATGATCTTCCTCTGCCCATTAGACAGGTCTCTTCATTGTCTTTATTTAAATAAAAAAAACTTTGGTTGTTTTAAAGTGCTTTATTTTGATTGATTGATTTTTACCTAAAACAATGCATAACCTTAAAAATGTCTTTGTCATTTGATTTATTTTGAAAATATTACAAATTATAAAACTTCTAGGTTTAAAATTAAAATGTGTGTGTGTGTATATATATATATATATATATAAATGCTGGACTTACTTGCAGGAGGTCACTCAAGTCCAGCAGCATGTCTGAGGAAGTGCATTAAAGAAATCATACATATAATCATACATATACATATACATACACACACATAAAAACCTCAAGAAACGAAAGGATTTTGGTCAGATTTGGTCTCTTTCCCTCTTTGAGCAAAACTCAAGTGAGCCACCACCCCATAAACCCTGGAATTACCCGTCTCCCAGCAACCAAGTACTCTGTGTCCATGGAGACCAGCACACCTGTCCAATCAAGACAACGTGTATTAAAACATTAAAAAACATCATTGTGGGATTTTCAGACACCATGGTTATTTTTTAGGATTTGACCTTTCCAGGGATAAATCTCACATGTGGCAATATTAGCTAAAGGCCATTCATGTTTTCTCTAATCACTTTACAGATAACATTTTACAGAATTGACCATGTTTAGGTGTCAACATAGAATTACAGATACTGTAAAATAATTTAAAATCACATAAAAAATAAGTATAAAAAATTTGTCAAGAATAAAATGGGCAAACAGCTACAATAATCCACAAACTCAGCCGGATTGGTGTTTTACAGCTAATCTGAGAGCAAGAAACTATTTCAGAGGCTGACATTTGGAAAATAATTCTAAATGTTTGGCTAAATTTACCTTTTCCAGTGGAGACTGAGACCAACAATACTTCTCTCTCTCTTGTCACACACATACACACACCCCTTACCCTCCTGGGCAGAAAGTGAAAGTTCTCTCATGAGTTCTTATGATCAGACCCTTTCTAACAGAGCATGCTGCACAACTTCTTGTCCAGGCCCTTGTCATTTCTAGGCTGGACTACTGCAAAGCTCTTTTGGCTGGACTTCCATCAAACCTCTACAAATGATTCAGAATGCAGCGGCACGACTGGTCTTCAACGAGCCCAAAAGAGCCCATGTTACACCTCTCTTTATCTCCTTGCACTGGCTACCGGTTGCGGCTCGAATCAAGTTCAAGACATTGATGCTTGCATATAGAACAGCCACAGACTCCGCACCCGCCTACTTCCACTCACTACTATGAATCTACATCCCCTTCAGAAGTCTGAGATCCGCTAGTGAGCGATGCCTCGTGGTACCATCACTGAGAAGCTCAAAACCACTTTCCAGAACATTCTCGTTCACCATTCCTGGCTGGTGGAACGATCTTCCCACCCCTATCCGGAATGCTGAATCCCTGACAATTTTCAAGCGACAGCTGAAAACTCATCTCTTTCGAAGCTACTTGACTTCATCATCATCATCATAAAAAAAAAAAAAAGTTCCTTTATTTATTCATTCTCTTTCTAGCTTGTACTTATTTGAACAATGTCTAAAAACTTGGTATTACAAGCACTTCCTGTATCTGTTTGCCTCTTTAAGAAGAATCGCTTTATGTATCCCCCAATTGTAAGTCACTTTGGATAAAAGCGTCTGCTAAATGACTAAATGTAAATGTAATCCTACCAAACATCTGACTGAACACGTACATTACGTAATCTCAGAGAGACGGAAAAGATACATGCTGTCAGATTCTGTTGCCTCTATTTATGCATTTTTTGGACAAGCGAAAGTGAGAAGCATCATCCATGAAAATCCAAATGCACACATATTTGAGTGTCATTTTTAGACTGTACGTAGAAGGCAGATGAAAGCTGAATAAAATCACCTCGTAATCAAGCATTTTCACATGTAGAGTATATATAACAGAATAAACTGGTACAATTAAACATCCATCCGTCTGTAAACATGTGAACGTTATCGAGTGCACCTCATGCTGGTGGACTAAGCGTTTTGAGTTGGTTACCATTAGAAAGACAACAAATTCATACCAACTTTACATTAAAAGTAAAATGAATCCATAAAACATTTATTTAGATCTATTTGCTTGTTTTAATGGGGAGAAATTGATCAGGAAATGTCATGATTTGGATTTGAACTTGCGACGCTTAAGGCAAAATGCCGGAGGATGTGAACTAACTGCCAGGCCTCGCTTTCGACCCCAACAAGATTATTAAAACCAAATCAAACTATAATAAACTAAAGCAGGGTGTTCCAGTTGTTGTTTTTTTGTCTGTGTGTGTGTAATGCAGGCCTAATGCAGTCTCCTGAGAGACACACCCTGCCTTATTTCCTGCCTCACTTTGAACGCACCCAACTCTAATACAAGCGAGATCCCGTCTCGGACACCAGATGAGGTCTTTCTGCAGTGTAGGCTAAACAGGAAGCTGATTGTTTTATACACATACACACTAAAGATAACAACCTGTGCTAGACTCTGACTCAGTGAGTCAGTGTGAGCGTGTAGGATGATTATTACAAAAATAATCATGAGTGTTCACACACAGGAGAACCAAGGCTATATGACTGAGCATCAGACGCTGTGAGTGTTTGTGTGCAGTGTAAAATGTAGACAGACGTACGTGAGGAGACCAAATCAAGATGACTGACTAACACCACCACTGACTATCAGCTCCCACAGAAGACTCCTCTTGCTCAACCTCTCTTCTTCTGTACCACTTTGTCTTCTTTCTTTCAGTGTCACATTAACTCTTCTTATTCTATTTTGCAGTCTCTTCTTATATATATATCTTCTCAAGTTAGTATCACAATTATGTAAATTAGGAGGTGTGAACTCCACTAAAAAAAGATGATTAATGACGATTATAGAGTACAAACCATGCAGAACAATGCTAGCATACTACCAGGGTTAGGGAGTAATGAAATACATGTAACGTTGTTATGTATTTAAAGTACAAAATATGAGTAACTATTTCGTTATAGTTACATTTTAAATGGGTGGTAATCAAATTACAGTTATATCCAAATAAAAGTTATATTTGTATACAGTTATATTGTCTATATGAGTTCTTGTTTTCTATATTTATAACATCTGGTATGGTTAAGCAAAATCAGTCTAGGAAGAAGAGTACTGTTTGCCTAAATATTAGCACAATTGCAAATATGATACAGATTTTTTGCAATTCAAAATCAAAAAGTTAATACTACGTGACTTACATTAAAGAACAGTATTTCTGATTTGCTCTATATCGCTAACAAAAACAGTTTCAAATATGGAGTGTCTATTTACACTAAGTGCACATAGCCCACCTTGTTGGCACAGGCTATTTAGAGTAACTGCATCCACCAAAGTCTAGTTGCAATACACAAATACAAAAGACACATATTTAAAAACAACAGTTGTGTAGAGGAATATAGAGGAACTTCTGATGCAATCGACCCGAGTTTGAATCCGCCTTTCGCTGAACTCGTTCTACTCCCCTTCTTCTCCCTTTTCCCATCACATATCAGATCAGAAAGGCATTTTTTTCAATAAAAATAAAGAAAATATTCAAAAAGTGGTGTGACCAACTTAAACGCACTGCAAAATCTGTTTGGTGAAAAACTTCACCTCACACAAAATTGCTAACCTCACTGATTCCAATTGAAATGGCCCACTTTAGTATGTTATTGCGAACTTAGCCATAATATCTTAGAAACTACCAGACAAAACATAGAAGTGCCATCTTAAATCCCACTGGCCAAATGCTCAAAGCCTGACAGAAGGATAACAGGTTGTGGAAACATCAAAATAAAGTTGTTTACGTAGCCTGTGACGTAAACTTATGGTGGGATTGGGAACAGCTTTAGACTGTTGCAAACACTTTCCCATCATAAACTTGCACCCTGACCCAGAGCAAAATCAGATTCACACAAACTCTGAGGCATCACATTATTTAAATATGTAATCTCATATATCACCATTCACCCTCAATAACAGACACTTTCTTTTCTCTGTAAATGGCCAAAAGGATACGAGGTGTTCCCTCCGTTCGGCAGACGAGGTAGAGGCAAGCGGCGATGACATGGGATGATTTGCGCCCTCTGGTCAGATGTTTGGAGAGGGCCATCTTGTAAAAGTTGAAGGCAGTGTCCAGACAGTGCCGAGTCATTTGAAGCTGATGACCAAGATGGTTTATCTGTCGCTTAGCTGAATAAAACACAACCAAAACACCACAGTCAGGCTTTTTACAGCACATTTACAGCAGGTTTAGTCCCTTAGAAGTTAACACGCAAACACACAATGGTAAAAGGTCCTGGTTTGCCCCTTCTGGGGTTTGAACCAACAATCTTTGGGTCACCAGTCCAACTCTATGTTCTGTTTAAATCTAAACAAACAAGAACAACTGAAGCACTTTGGAATTAATTATTTTAAACCAGACAGGGAGGAAAACTATTGCCTCATAGATTATTCTTGGTTTAGCATTTTCCTAAGCAAACATGGAATGGAAGTAGTGACAGATCTTTTCTTCCATATTTGAAAGTACATTCAAGAGTAACGGATTAGCAGAAAAAAAACTACATTGTGGGGAAATACATTTTCACCATGTTTTAGGAAGAAAATCCTGTATAAATCAGGCAAATGATACGTGAACAAACCCCTCTGTAAAACCCTTCAGAATATGGAATATGAATAAAACTGGAAAAATTCTGGTAAGTGTTACTGAAGAGTACATTTCCATCTCAGTGCAGGAGAAACAAATTAATTTTAGATCAAATGTGATAAACACTTAAATATGCATCTAAACACTAAAACTGATCAATCAATCAAAGAAATTGACCAGTGTATGAATAGATAAAAAACAAGCAATGGTTTTGCCTGTAGTCCTGCTTTAGGCAAAATAAATTACTGGAGAAGTCCTCCATACATCACCAGAGAGAGGTCGATCATTTGGATACATCATTCACAAATGAGATTTTAACACGAATTTTAGAAAGCAGATAAGGTGAAGTCTGGTATAAATATAGTAAAGTGTATAATTTTTCTATTCCAGTTGCAGTGGACTATAAATAATGCCTCTACTATATGTAATAAAGTAGTGCCTCTACTATTTTTAAAGTTAACACCAAAAACTGATAGTTTAACTATAGTCAAAATACTTACAGCTATTATGTGCGTTTCTACAAAGTTACTACAAAGTAAAGGTTTAGTTACATTCTGTATGAGCACCTGCTGTGGACGTGCTGTTTGAGAACACATATGAACCCCTTTAGAGTGGGAGGAGAGCATCTTCAAGCTGAAAGCAGGTCTGTTTATACAGACTCAAGATCTCACAGAGCATCTTTTGTTCTCTCACCACACACAGATAGTATAAATCTTTATGCAGACATGAGGCCATTAATCACACGTGTACATTCCCCCACACACACACAAATAAAGTGGCCTCTGTATTTCCCTCCCAGCACACACAGACCATACGGTTTGTCTGACCAAACTGATTCATCGGTTACTACACAAAAGCACATAAACGCACCACATCTTCTGACTTCTCAAGCTTAATAAGCCTCTTTCAAAACAACCATTACCATCTGGCTGAAACCAACCTGACACACTTAACTTGAAACCACATTACACAAGCCCACAGCTTCCAAAGAATCCCGCTTTCTTATAAACACAGGACAATCTTGCTCAATCATGTTGTTCAATGGAACGGAACATTATACGAACATATCTAAAACACACAATACTGTACAAGTTTTAAATTGTCAGTGACACATAGTATTGTCTCATATTCACAGGAAATCTGTTTTGAAATGCTTTGGCAAACTTGGGAACTACATATTACAAAACACAATTTATACCTTTAAATAAAAAAATCCAAAACAGACTTTACAATGATACATATATAATGCAAAGAACATGAAATTTGTATGATAGAATTAACATCTATAGCTCTGTATGAAGGAATCAAGGCAAAGCATTCAAATATTTAGATTACAAACTCTATGAGAAATGAATGAAAGCCATATAAAGGGTATAGAGGTACCTTAAGCATGTCACATAAAATCGAATTCAAAGAAATTAAAGGGGTCATATGACATTGCTAAAAAAGGAACATTATTTGGTGTATTTGGTGTAATGCAATGTGTTTATGCGGTTTAAGGTTAAAAAAACACATTCTTTTCCATATAGTGTACATTATTGTTGCTCCTCTATGCCCCGCCTTTCTGAAACGTGTCAATTCTTACAAAGCTCATCCTTCTAAAAAAGCGAGGTATACGCTGATTGGCCAGCTATTCAGTACGTTGTGATTGGACGAATGCCTCAAGCGTGTGACGGAAATATTAAGCCCCTTAACATACTGCGATGCCGTCTCCCAGCAGGACGAGACAAAACCAATAAAACCCATTACAAATGAGGCATTTGTTGCATCAAGTGGGGACATAATTACTGATTATAATGACTTATACGGTCTTTTAACGTGTTGAGTTGCATATCGCGCTGCATAAACATAAAACCACGTCTGCATTTGTGATCGGAGAAACAACAAGCCTGCTCAAAACTCACAAATCATCAGTGGCAAATTATTTAAATATAAAAAATTTACTTACAGTCTGTGAGTCAGAAGCGACAGACTGTCCTTGCAAAGTTGGAACTGCCCAACTTAATAGAAACAGCCTTTGTGCCACAGACGCATTAGGCTACTGATTCAGGAAACAGTCCTCATCCTCCATAAAATGCACAGCGCACATCTGAATATTTGGGTTAAACTGTTCTGGAACAGTGTTGTAAATACAACTTAACCACTGATTTCTAGTTGTGTCCTCTTTTGGAAGACCCAACAAAGTAGTTTCACTTTCACAATGAAACGCACAGCGACTCCACAACATGGCAGCGGCGGCAACAATACTACAGCAAGAATTAAAGTTACGCCTTCTTTTTTTGCGTGCACATTTATGCGGTGTTATGCAAATAATCCCAAATCGTGACGTAGACATGTGGGGGTGTGTTAGAATGAGCCGTTTTAGGTAGGCGTGGTTGACTCTTAACTTTTATAAAGAATATCTCTTTGGATTTGAGACTTTAGTCTTTGCAACTTTACAGATCTTCTTTATGCACCAAGAGCTTGTAACACTCCAAAGAGAAAGGAAAAATTGAAATCGCATCATATGACCCCTTTAATACTTTTATTCACCGTGGACCGATTAAAATGCATAAAAGTAACAGTAATTTATCATGTTACAAATTATTTATATTTTAAATAAACACTGTACTGCTGAACTTTCTATTAATTAAAGAATCTTTAAAAAATGTATCATGTATCCAAAACTTTAAAGGGGTCATATGATGCGATTTCAAGTTTTCCTTTCTCTTTGGA
>NW_015505250.1:590268-596261 GCF_001515645.1 Sinocyclocheilus grahami | reverse complement strand
GAATATTTGGGTTGAACTGTTCTGGAACAGTGTTGTAAATACAACTTAACCACTGATTTCTAGTTGTGTCCTCTTTTGGAAGACCCAACAAAGTAGTTTCACTTTCACAATGAAACGCACAGCGAGGGTGTTACATTTCCGACGAGTGCTTGCGGCGTTCGGCCAATCACAATGCACTGGGTCAGCTGGCCAATCAGAGCAGACTGCACTTGTCAAAGGAGGGGACTTTGTAGAAAACGAAGCGTTTGAGAGAGGCGAGGCATAGAGGACCTACAATAATGTACAGCATTTGAAAAATAATGTGTTTTTTGAACATTAAAGCATGTCAACATATTCTGTTACACCAAATACACAAAATAATGATCTTTAAAAAAGCATCATATGACCCCTTTAAGCAGCTTTTTTTAACATTGATAATAATAATAAGCACTAAATCAGCATATTAGAATGATTTCTGAGGGATCATTTGACACTGAATTCTGGAGTAACGGCTGCTGAAAATCCAGCTTTGTCATCATATAAATAAATAAAATATATTAAATGGAAAACAGTTTTTAAATGGTTATTAAATGGTTCCATCTTTTAAATGGTTATTAGATTGTCTAATCAGATAAATGTGGCTTTGGTGATCAAACTTGCAAAAACATTAAAAAAAAACTTAGATGAAGGGCATATGAATTCTTCATGAACGGCATATACTGCATATGAACGCTCACCGTTCTGCAGAGTGGCAGCTCTGGACTCCCTCCCAACCCCAGTTTGGAAGTTTCCTCCCAATGATGGCACATTTCCAGATGCTACAACGAAGCAAAAAATAAAATATATTAATAAAGAGAACAGGAAAACATTAATCTCATAACCAAGCATTACAGTATGTCTTTTCAATATCAATACTTTCGGTTTCTTTTTTCATTTGTTAGACTAATTAAACTTTTCTTTCTTTTTACTATTTATGTTATTAAATGATTTACAATTTATATAATTTTTTGTTTTATTATGCCTCTGTGAAGCACTTTGTATTACCACTGTGCAAATAAACTTGCCTTGCCTAGTAATCTTCAGCTTACCCAATACTTCTAATGAATTATCTTACAAGAAAGGTAAAAACAACACCCATATTTAAATCTAATATTAGCCAAATATAGATGAGCATTTTTTTTTAACAAGCTAAGATGTCGCCTCGGATGGCTGCCTCGGTGTGGAGCTCTACAGTTGTACCACATCCTGCACTTCGATAACTGTCTGGTTTGGCTTAGCTACAAAAGCAGATATCAGAAAAATACAGAGGACGGTTCGGACTGCTGAAAGGATTATTGGTGCTCCCCTGCCCACCCTTTAAGAACTGTATACATCCAGAGTGAGGAAAAGGTCTCAGAAAATCACTCTGGATACCTCACATCCAAGGCATATCCTTCTTGAACTTTTGCAGTCTGGTCGGTGCTACAGAGCCCCAAACACCAGGACAGCCAGGCACAAGAAAAGTTTCTCCCCCCAGGCAATCTACCTTATGAACAGTTATGAACAGCTCTCCCCATTGTGCAATAAAAATATGTTCAATATCCACTTATATTTATTTGATACCACCCTACGGAATAGAATACCTATCTTATTCTATTCCGTCTATAGCACACCTGTACATACAATTTTTGTCTATTTTTATTTATGTATATACATGTGTATTTTATTCATATATCTTTATTTTTTTATTATCTGTGAGTTGTTGTTGTTTTCTCTGTGTACTGGAAGCTTCTATCACTAAAACTAATTCATTTTATGTGCAAACATACTTGGCAATAAAGGTCTTTCTTACTTCAGACAGGCAGATTCCACTATCGGTCTTCATTGCAAGATATTATTAAATAAAAAACATGACAGCCATCTGCTGTTTGAAGATGGTATTGCAGTTCAAAACAAAATCTCCCTTTTCCCACTTAAATGAGCCTGGGGAGGAACCATCTGTATATTTAAAAATATATTAATATTAAATATTAATTGTACTATTATTAATTTGATTAAACAACTTGCCCTCGTTTAAATTATCATACAAGGTTGTTCTATAAACAGTTTTCAAAATTGTGTGAAGGTTAATAAATTAATAAAAGTATAAAAGCAGAAACAGATTTTAATAGCATATAAACACAGGCTGATAGGTGACTGAGAGAACATTACAGATCATTTAAGTGATTTACAACTCAAAAGAACAGTTTCCAGTCAATGTTACTAACAACCCTATCTAATGGATGCCTCTGTTTGAACATTTAAGACAATATTTCCATTCTTATGTAATTCCCTATGTGAGAGAGAATGAGACAAATGGACATACAGACAAATAACAGGAGAGGAAACAATATAGCTTTTGTTTGTTTTGGTTTCATTCTGATCTTCTGAGGTACATAGATAGCATATTCAGTTTCTCAAAGCTCAAACTAATTATTTCTTCATTTATATATTAAAACAAATTCAAAGCAAAATTGTCTTTGTGTGGAGTAGATGAACCATCACTCACAGTCACCAGCAACAAATTGGCCGACGGCGGACAATCCTCCTCCACTGTTCTCCACGAAGGTTACCTCGGAAACGATGATGTTGTCCTCCAGCACGGAACCGCAGCCCATGCACACAGCATCGCCCCGTGCCTGGTCCACATCAATGTCCGTCCCCCCACAGTTCTTACACCTCTTCATGGTCACGACCAATCAGCTCACACAACACTGGGAATGATCTCTACATGCATGTAAAAACACAATAGAGAACACAGAGTGAATCCTAGGCAGAGCTACATCTAAAACGAACGGCATCAACGGCAAACTGAGAAAACAATATTATGGAAAGAGGACTCGTATTTTAGCCGGAAGCAGTGATTTGAAGTTAAAAACATCTTAATAATAGATTTGTTTATTAAAAACATGAAGCTTTTCGCTTCACAAGACTTTAATTGATGGAGTCATGTGGATTATTGTAATGTTTTATCAGATGTTTGGACTCTCATTCTGCCGGCACCCATTCACTGCAGAGGATCCATTGGTCAGCAAGTGATGTAATGCAAAATTTCTCCAAATCTGTTGAAAATGTTTTCTACATTTGCTAATATATTTTTAAAATCAAAACTTGTATCTTTTAACATTGGTTAGTGCACTGTGAACTAACATGAACAAACAATGATGAACTTATTCTTAAAAATAACAACGGTTTAAAAATGCTGTAAACATATATTGCTCATAGTTAGTATGTTAACTTATTGCATTAACTAATGTTAACAAATCAGACCTAATTGTAAAGTGTTACCATTATTTTAAAGGTCGGAACATCTCACTTTATTAGTGTGAAGTAGGGCTGTGCGATATTGAAGAAAAATGCGATATTCCATATACGATACAATAATGCTTAAAGTGCCACATGCTCAGATGAAACAGTTTTACTCAGCTGTTGCTGAGTCAGTTCTGTGAACTTCTATAACTATCTTGTGTCATATATATATGGTTATTTATATGTATGTATCAAGAGCTCCTGTAAATCCACAACAAATTCCTTGTGTTTGCACACACTTAAGTGGTGAATAAAGCTCATTCTGATTCTGATTCTAATAAGAAAGCACCCTTACAACAACTTCTGAAAGTGAACGGTATGTGTTTTACTCGAGCATTACATAAAAATGTAATTTTAACATTAGTGTAATCATTTTAACATGAGTTTAGGAACTGAATAATAAAAAGGAAAAATAAAAAACTGCTTAGTATTTACTTTGAATTCAATATGCACTGACTCTTATTTAAGCTACAAAAGTTTTTTAGGTAAGAGCAGCGAGTGATTTTCTCTTTGTCTTTTGTTCATGGCCCCAAATATTGCAAGCTGTAGCGATATGCATATTGTGATATGTACATTTGCGACTTTTCGATAATTTCGATATATTGCACAGCCCTAGTGTTAAGAATAAAAGACATGTTGCCAATTTAATACAAAATAAATATTCTTCACATACAGTCCAGGGCAATAAAAGGTCCAAGCCCAAAATGGCTAAACACTAAGCTTTTAATGGTCTTTACCACAAATTACAGGTAAAGAAATTAGCAATAATTGAGTAAATGCACTCCTTAAAAAGCCATTGCTGTCTCAGAAAATACATCAAAAGTCAGAATGAAGTTTTTGGCAGAGTATGGGAAGTTTTATTTAGAGTGGTTCAGCAGAGTTGTGTAGAGTGATTAATTGTGATAGAAAAGGAGTTGCACGGTGATGCACCAGAGCGGTGTCTTTGAAGATTTGGTGAGGTACGCAAAACTGAATGCATCTCTACCACAGTGAAGCATTGAGGAAGATGTGTGATTGTGTGTGGAGCCCTTTCAGCTGCTGGTACTGGTGAGCTGCTTCACTATGAAAAGTCAATTCATGCTTTGGAGTCAATTAAAGTAAATTAAAGCTATTCTGTCAATTATTGCAGAATAGCTTGCTTCCCAAATGAAAAGTTATCTAAAGAGGAACAAGAAAATGCTCCTTCCCACACTGCAAAGACAACCAAGAAGAGGCTCGAGTCCATCAGGTTCATGTTTTGACCTGATCACAGTCCAGATCTGAACCCTATAAAGAATATTTGGTCTCACATTAAACTCCAACTAACTAAATATTTAGCCATTTTGGCTTGGCTCGTTTTTTCTAGCCCAGGAGTGTATATTTCAGTATTACATTTATTAATAATGATTACATTTTTTTTATAATAATTTGAATTGGCCCTAGTACAGTGACAATATAAAAGTAAATTATTTAATTTTGGAGACAACAAAAATCGACAGCTGTCTTATTTATAAGGAAGATATATTTCTAAGGAAGAGATTTGGTATCACAACTTGTGAAAACACCTGTGTTACATAACATTCAGTGTTGTGGGTTCCCAGGTGATCAATTTGGCATCACTGGTCTAGGAACTAGGAACAACATTCAGAATTCTCATGTTAAAATACAGTCTATGGTTAAAAGCGGCACAGCAGCGCCGCTGAGAGCTCACGAAGCAAACTGCGCCTCTAACAAGCACACGATGCATACTGACACAATCGGTACCCATTTGAACGCCCAGGCCCCAGAACCATCTAAAACAGATCAGATCCTCTAAATGAACATGATCCTTGAGAGTCAAATGAAGTTACGCTCTTCTAATCACTGTCATGTAATCAGCACCGTTGCATCGTGGCAATCTTCTACATGGCAAGCAATTCTGGAATTCCCTCAAATCTGTTGAATAACTGTACCGATCTGTGCAGATGTCGACTGGTTAATTATTAAGATTAAAAAGAAGAAGTAC
The DNA here is from genome assembly GCF_001515645.1 of Sinocyclocheilus grahami. Lineage (NCBI taxonomy): Eukaryota > Metazoa > Chordata > Actinopteri > Cypriniformes > Cyprinidae > Sinocyclocheilus > Sinocyclocheilus grahami. The sequence goes on along the minus strand of NW_015505250.1, from coordinate 590,971 downwards.
CTCGAACTGTTGGAAGATAACCCAGCGCAGGCGTCAGCTGTCTGTCCAGAGAGCCCGTAAAAGACCTTTAAGTTCCTGTCTGTCGAGGTTACAACTGTGTATTCTTGCTTATCGGTCGTTTTACATGCTGTATCACTGATTTATTAACCAAAAACTGTGATATATTTCTCTACATGACAAGCCGGCTAAAACAGCCACATGTTTCCAGTCAGCGTGCGATACGGCTCATACCAATTTGAGTGCGGAGGGGGGTGTCCGCGTCCACTATAATACTGTGAGAGACAATGGCACCATATTATAAACGCTAGCGTTCATTTTTAAAGTAATTGTTACTCAAAAATATGTAAGTATAAAAGTATAGGACGCAAAATATCTCGTTGCTTGTTTTCCCTGGGTGATGACATGGTCGGAAATGCACTGATCACACTGTTGCAACTTTGTGTTCAACACACACATATGGATTTGAGGAAGCAGCAGCAGCGTGGAATTCAAGGCTGTAGCTAAACGGAGTTTAATTTATTAGGGCATTCGTCGTGTGGAATGGGTTTGACTGACGGCGCTCTGAAAAGTACACATATTCGCTGAATTAGAGACGACAAAAGTGGATGAGTCCAATATCATTGGTCTTCAAAAGTGGGTGGGTCCTGTCCCACCCTCATTCAATGGTTCCGTCGCCCATGTACGTTTTATATATATATATATA
>NW_015505250.1:552226-589776 GCF_001515645.1 Sinocyclocheilus grahami | reverse complement strand
CTTATGCATTCACCAGGGGCGGATCTGCCACCCTAAGAAAAAGCTGTGCACCCCAGAATTATCACAGAATCAAATATAAATGTAAGCAGTGTTTCATGTGCTACTTTTCAGCTGCAGCGATGACAGAGTACGCAAAATAATGGCAAAAAACACGTCTTTCAATAAACTGTGCACGATGGTTGCACGCGCACGCAGCGTGCCAGTGTAGTAGTCGGCTTCATTAACAGATGACTCGCCCAGCTCACTACTAACGAATTGTTTATACATTTCTTCGTGAATCAGATATTTACTGCTTTTCAGGTAACTCAGAAGTCCTCTGAGAAATCTAATCCCGTCCGGATATGTCTGAGATGCATCGCGTAGTTGTTTGGTGATCCTCCGACCGCTCGCTCCACTTTCATCACGGATATAAGCTGCCGGAACAATAACATGAAATCATGATGCCGATGCCGATCACGGAAACTAATAGCAGAGTTAGGTTAGAATCTAGTCGTATTGCAGTTTTCTCGATTGTTAACGTATAACTGATTTTAGTTGGCACCTTTTTTCCAAACAATTAATTCCGTTTTCAAAACAAAGACACATTTCTCAAAAAGTTTAACAATGAGTAAGTTAAACATTAGGTAGCAAAACTGATGACACACCAATCAGAATCTCTGCATCCTATAACAACGGAGAGAGGAGAGAGCTGAGTCAATCATGATCTACAGGGGTTTTATAGGCCTACTTGCACAGTATAATTATAGTTCAGTGCCAGTACATTAGATAATGGAAATTTCACTATTCTATATGTACAGTAAACTGTAGCACATGTTGTACACCTTCAAACGTGTGACTATCAAATTTTGTTTGTAACCATTTTTTATGTGTACTGCATTTTTGCAGAACTGAGAAATGACTGCCTAGAGATATAGCTAGTCTTGTGTCAGGAGACCAAGAAACTTCTATAGTACTGTATAGTGTAATGACATTTGGCAGAATGTGCAGAGGATGCTAAATTTACTTTTTTTATGTAATTTTTTACTGTACTGTATTGTGGTGCATACCAAGTTCATACAATTCTTTGATATTTGAACTTTTTTATTGCTTTTCATTTACTGCGAGATTACTTTACAGTAGTAAAATGAAAAAATGTTTTCCCAAAAGTTCATTGCTGAATTATAAATCTGTATCTGTAATTTAATTTATGTATACTGTAATAGACATTGAGCTGCAAAATAATTCCGGAATCCTAGTAAGAGTTTTTTGTTACAGTGTTATTGATCTCAGTGTTCACTGGGCAGGAAAGTCATCTGTGTATTTGAATTGTGTGTAAGCATTTAGAGTCTTTTTCAACTGCTTACACACAAAATCTTTACTTGTCACACAATATCTTCAAAAACCTGACACTCAAACAGCAGAAGCACACACCAAATCTGCAAAACCATACACTAATTCTCAGCCTTTGACTCAGTTTTCAATTTCATAAAACACTTTGTGCAAAACACAACACACTATGTAACATACAAAAATCTAACAGGAATTAATATTATGGCAAAGGTGTTTGCAAATGTTTGCTTTTGAGCTGTGTTTGTGATATTTTGATTGCAGTGCTTCATTTTGCAAGAGATGTGAGGCATTTTGTGTGTGCAATTCTTGGATTTGTGTGTAAAGTTTTGAAAAAAAGAGGCAAAGTTTTGAAAATGTGTGTAAGCAGTTGAAAAACTGTAATAAGTAAAACTAATAGCTAGATTGAAAAGTTTGAAAGACAAATTTATGCCTTGTCTTAAAGTCTTGTTTAAAAAACGTAAATGGTTTGGTCAGTTAGATGTTTGCTAAAGTGTTGCTAGTTGGTTGCTAGGATATTCTGGGTGGTTGCTAGGCTCTTGCTATGCAGTTGCTGGGGTGTTGCTAGAGTATATGGTTGATAGAGTTTGTTCTGGGTGATTACAGACATTCCCACCTCTGTTAATAACAGAAAATCAAACATTGTTTTCAAAACTGATCCAGTTTCAGTGCTTTGATATTATTGTATTTCTTTCTAATGTTAGGGAATTCAAGTTTTTGTTGCTCTTAATCTTGCACTAAAACGTGAATTATACCATCTAAATAGCCTATGTAATTTTAATAGAACCGCATGTCTTCTTTGGTGATACAACCTCAGAAATATTTATAACCTGTTGAAGTTTTTTTATATTGTGTATTGACTTGGTGCCATGGTGGATATTGAAATGTTGTCATTTATTTTTCATTTTAAACAGTATAGATGATTACTTAATGGTAATACAATATTTGTGAACACAACTGCTTAGGCCAGACCATAAATCCCCAAAAACTATGCATGGGGGCTTGCTTTGGTGTTGCCACCCCTCAAAGACCCCATGCCACCCTAAAAATTATTTTCTAGATTCGCCCCTGGCATTCACATAAAATTTTATTTAAACAAAAGCTTAAGATTGAATTTGCATAAAAACTACTGTTTTAAGCTTTTGATCACTAGGTGGGGCAGGGGTAACGTATCCTAACTTGGAGGGTTGTCCTAACTTGAAATCAATGGAAGCGGGATGCTCAAGTATGCTTTGTCTACTTGCGGAGCACACTGTACACTGTAATTGTACGTGTACTCTAGCTTCTGTCCATGGCTTTGTTACAGATTACGTAAATCGTGAAGAATAAACTTGAGGAATATTGCTGAATACGTTTTATTTCTGACTGGCAGATGATCAACGCTGCACTGAACTGCTTCCTTATTTAAAACATGTTCCTGAACTCCAAGCGACAATGCTTTGGCTCTTTTTGTGCATCGTGGTCGTGGATGTTCTTGTGGGTAAGACTTGCATTTAATGAAAAGAAATCGGAAGGTGTTATAATATACAACATTGTTATTGTGTCATGTGTGCATACATTGGAAATAAAGTAGGCTACACTAACTTCTAAAAAAAAAAAAAAAACCTTTATAGACACAAAGCCTTGGTGGAAATGGCAAAACAACTGTGGGATATGTATTTCATTTTAATTTTTAAAAAGTGAGAAATCAGTTTTACTCAGTGAATACTGGGATATTTCGTGTTTTCATTTTGTTAGTTTTAACGTAATCACATTTTTAGTTCAAGTTTAGTTCAATGTCTGGGTCTGGCACAATGATGAAGGATGGTAAAACGTTCTAAGACAGTTTTAATGTGACCTTCATTTAACTAAGGGAAACATTTTTTTATTAGTTTTGCGACAAAAAAGTGAACTTAACTGAATCTTAAAATGTTTGCTTGATTGAACTATGTCTTCCCTCTCCTGGCTAATCAAGTAAAATATTTTGGCAGAGCTGAATCAAGACAGATGAATGTGGTTGGTCTAGCTGCTACATGTCCTGTACACATAGGAGTCATTGGAGGATTCTTTTTTTGTTTTCTTCACTGTGTTTGGCTTTCTGATAGTTCAGTCCCTGCCCTGAAATATTACATGGTAAAGAAAGAAGGTATAATTTGAGTCAGTAATGATGAAAGACTGCGTAACAAACCTGTGATTTAATCTCTTGATTACAGGTGTACTGTGGCCAGTTACATTTAGGGCTCTTACAAGCTTCAGATGTAGAGTTTTTTTTTTTTTTTTGCTTTCTCATCACAGCTCAGGATATTTGCTATAGTGAAGAGCTTGATACTGTGAACATTTTTGCTGTACCATTGCTGTCCAATGTTTATGTTTTCATAATACATCAAAATATGAAGGAAAACTTGATTTTTTTATATGAAATGTGCCCAGGGGTGTTTCTTCAAACAACTCTAAATGTATCTCTCTTTCCAGCCACATTTGAGGTGATTGTCCCTAATAAACATCTGCTGGCAATCCGAGGTCGTCCAGCTGTACTGGGCTGTGAGTTCACATCTGGTCCTGACCTCTCCAGCTTGGTTATTACCTGGCAACGACAGGAGGACTCACGGGTTGTCCACAGTTTCTATTATCAACAGGACCAATTGGATCGACAATGTCCAAAATACCACAATCGGACCTCATTGTATGTTTCAGAGCTTCATAAAGGAAATGCCTCTCTAAGAATTGCATCAGTTAGACCGAAAGATGCAGGTTGGTACCTTTGCATAGTGAGCAATGCAAAGGGAACAGGAAGAGCCTTGATGGAAGTGACTTATGGAGGTATGTATATGATGGACATAGAAGAGAATATGTTGTACCATATTTCCACTTTCCAGGACCTTCCAGCTTCTTTTTTAGGCATATTAAATGATTAAATGATCGTACATGTTTTGTTTACAGAAATGACAGCTAAAAAAAATTTTGTATTGTTTTTGAAAAGCAATTCCAGTGATTAATGTAGGATTCCAAATCAAGAACCGGTTCAAAATCATTTCCTTTTTTTTTTTTTTAAATATGACCAAATGACATTCTGTTAACCATTCTTCCACATGCATTCTCAGAACACCATACTAAAATACTCAGACATTGACTATGTTTGCATGCACAATTTTTGGTTCAATCGGACTGAATTCATTCTGATTGATGAATCTGAATGTAGTGTTTACATGAACGCTAAATAAAGTGATCGGGTTGATGTGCGCGTTTAGATGTCACAAGCTTCAAAGCGGAATTGCTTTTTTTTTACAAGCACACACTGCACAAATATAGAGTTTCTCACCGTTTGCACATAATAACCACTCTCCTACACTTTCTTTATTTGTTTTTTAACAGCAGAAATAATATGTATCCATTTATGGATAAATATACATATAAACCGCTGTGCCGTGCTGCTCATATTTATCACGCAGTGAAAATGCCCTTCCCCGCGCCCAAAACTGGTTGCTTGTGGATGAGAATCCAAAACAAGCAGAGCCAATCCTCCCTATACGCAAAGTACGCAAACTGCGTAGGGCCCCCGAAACACCAGGGGGCCCCTTTGCTCTCAAAGATGATTTTTAATTTGGCCAGCGGTTATGACAACATGAATTTTCATTTCTTTTAATGCGGTGCGCTGTCGCCCTATCTACGTAAAAATCAGTCAAATCATGTAGCGTGAATGTAATACAGTCTCTTGCTCAAAACTAAAAAAAAAAAAAACGAGTTAAAAACGTACCCAGCCTCAGAAGAGACACTGTTTTTCAAGCGCTTTCCATGAGCGCGATTCGAGACGGAGTGAACACAGACAAAAGCGTTTCATTCATTCATAACTCCCCCGCAGCTGGCAACAGCCCCCCACCCTACCCTCAATCGGATCGATTAAGGTGTTTACATGAAGACTTTTCAGTCCGATTGAGCCGTCAATCCGATTACAAACGGATTATTTGGTTGCATGTAAACGTAGCCAGTGTTTCCTGCACATTTATTCAACACACTGAATTTACAATGTGAAACGTACAGCGGCTAGAGTAGTCTAATTGTCAAACAAATGACTCGTTAAAGTCAGTACTTTTGTGATTCAAAAGCATACAGCTCGACTCATATGAGTTGGTTTGTTAAATCAGAAACATGCTGCGCATTTTGACACAGATAAAGGTAATTGTAAACAAATTAGCATTCATCTTCCTGTTTCATTTTATCTTTAATTTATTTTTGTTTGAGGATTAAGTATCCTGAGAATTTTAAAAATTATGTTTGCTGTGGTTTTGTTGTGGGTGTATCATATTTCAGCTTTCTCACGGTCACAAAAAACTTTGAAATATAAAAATATATTGAAAAAATTTGGATTTCCAGTGAACATATATAGAGTGTTCTAGCTATGCTTTGCTATAAAACATTTGATCAGCTAGACATTACTTTATTGATTAGATCAATTGCACTGTACATTTAACTTACGACGTACATTTCAACACAGCACAGCTGATTGTGTTTGTCTTTCTCAGCTCTTTACTCTGAGCCCAGGTTAAGCATCCTTGTAAATGCCTCTGCTTTGAAAGTGCAGTTTGAGACAGAAGGGTTTCCCAAACCTGAGGTGATTTGGCTGGGGGAACACAACCAGAACCTCAGCTATTACCTGGAGATCCATGACCAAATAGAAGATGGACTTTATATCATAAAGAGTATCTGTGAGGTCCAGAAGGCAGTGGTTAATGTCACATTTACACTAAAGAATCACCTCCTGAACCAGAACCTGCAGAGACCAATGTTCCTTAACTATGGTAAATACCTTTATTTACTTTGTGCAATATGTGTGAGAGAAGGTGGCGGTTAGAGGGATGTTATTCATTACTCAATGTATTTAAGACATGTTTGACTTGCTTTAAGTGATTTGTTGGCATAATTTTCCTGCTATATAACAAAGAACTCCTTTGTCTGCTTTAGGCTGGATTTTAGACCTACCCAACCACAAATAATTATGGAAAGAGTAAGACAATGATTCAATTGTTACACTTATAGACATGATTTTTGTAGTTATGAAATGCTGATGTTAGTGATAGAGCCTCTGGACATACATCAAACCAAAATTTATTCAGACAGATTTATTTGGTGTCTGAATAATTTTTGGTTTCACTGTATTTGTACAATTTTTCCTAATGTAGAAGAATGCAAAAGCAAACTAAATTAATTAAGTGGTGTAGGATTTAAAGAGGCTTGGGTGTTGGTAACAAGTTTGGGGTGTAGCAGTTTTGTCTTTCCTCTGCAGTGCTGAAACTGAGACTGTTAATTATTTTGGCTACACCCATTTCAAAACCAGAAGTCAATTAACAGCAATTTAAAGCTGTTCAATTGAGAATGAATCTGTGTTTTTAGATGGTTTGTCTACATTAAAATCAGACTTACTGTCATTTACCCAAGTATGAGATGTTCCTTTATCAGCAATCCTATCAACCAGTAATATTTAAGGGTTAGGTTTAGGGATAGCCTGTGGGCTATATGGGCTTGAACAATCATTTCCATTTGATCTAACCCCTTGTAGGTTATGGTTTAATTGGCCTATACTTAAGGCCTATACTTATGTTTTGATGTTAATGCTTAGTATATAGAATGCAGCAGTCAGGGTTCCAGAAGTAAAACTTTTTTAGTAATTTAGAAGTAATTTTCTCCATATACAGAAATTGATATTTTTAACAATAACTTATAAGCCTTTAAAGACAGACCTACTTTGAGCTGTGAGGTTGTTAATTAGTGGTAAATGCTTTTGTTAAAGCCATCAGCCCACATTATTCTTTACATAATCACGTTCAACAGCAGAATTCCAGGTGAAAAACTATTCTCCCGAGAAATCTCCACCAGTCAGATAATTGTGACAAGCGAATCATGCCAAAAGAACACTTCCATTCCCAGTGCCCATCCATTCCCATTAAGCATAGACATAACCTATAAAATAAAATAAATATTTGATATTTTTATTGATCATACATGTTTGTTTGTTTTTTACAGAAATGGCAGATAAAAAATTATTTTTGTTTTTGAAAAGTAATTCCAGTGACTATTTAGGATCAGTTCTTTATTTGATTGTCTTTTTCATAGTGCTACATAGGAATTGTAGTTCTTTCCTTCTTTAAAGCCTTTAAACAGTCCTGTACCTGGATTTTTCTGATACTTTTTTGCTTCAAGTTTGTAATGTTGTAATGCACCACATAGTTGGTTGGTTTGGTTTATTGCTTATAACTATTAAACAAAGCCTTTATTAAATCTCTGTGGTAAAATGAATGGGAAATTTACTTTGGACGAGTACAGTTGCACTCTATATGTACAGGATTGATTGGTAGGATACTACTAGATATGAAATTATGTTTATCATAAAAATTAATGTTTCCCAACCATATTCCTGGTGGCACATTCATGTGCCCATTAAGCAGTATGTTTGTATAGTATGAATGAATGAAATCTGGACTGCTACATCCACCATGTTGGCTGTGGTGAAGAGCAACAGGTACATCGCATCGCTGCCGTAGCTTCTTTGGATAGTGATGTGATTCTAGATGCACACTTAAGAATCTTTGAGTAATGCTGCACTCACACTAGTATGAACGCATTACATTTCTACGAACACTACAACGTTTATAATATGAAGTCTGAGAGGTCATAATGTGACACCTATCTTCTATTGGTCACACGACTTAATAATGTGATGTGAATTCACCAACCTTGACCTCCCACATTTGCATACGTATGAATGAAAATCAGTGGAACAAAAAGTGTAATGTGACCACCCCATAATTAGGAGGTCATCCTCTGTATTCAGACATACTGTACTGTTTTTCGCATGCTATATAGTAGGAAAGTATGCATATTCGGATGCAGCATTGTAGTCTCGACTACTAACGAGCTGATGAGTCAGGAATTAAATCAGGAATCATATTGTGGTGTGCCTCCAGGAACAGGGTTGGGAAACACAGATAATTAGCAGCCCTGGGTTTTTCCTAAAACATAAATATATTTCAAGAAAAGGTGTTGTGTCTTACTTGAAATCATGGCAGCTGCTTTGATATTTGGGATATTTTATTGGCAGATTATGATTGCAGCTTCTGTAGCCTCTTTATTATCTGAAAATATTGTCGATTAGTGGAGACACCTTCTATGTCAATGGGCATACATTGAAACAGCACAAAGGATGTGCCAGTTTGAGTTGAAAAAAATTCTGACTAGCCCACCAGTGTGTCAACAGGATCAGTGATATTAAATGTTAAGCAGTATTCAGTTTATTAAAAAATATATATTATCCTGCATAATGATGGTTAGTTGTCCTCTGAGAGATACATATACTATATCCAGTATATAGTATCCTATCCTATATCCAGTGTTTGAAATCTCAAGACTTTTTTGGCATAATACGTTTAAATGATTTTGTGCAAGCACTGTAGCCTTTTTATATGCTGTGATTATAATACTGGATTTAGATTTGGATCTTGATTTAACCGTTGATTTGACAATTGACACTATCAAACAAATGCCACATATTAAACCAAATTATCTTTTTCTGTTTCAGATGAGGACACCACAGACCATATGATTATTGTACTTGCTGTCCTCTCAGTGGTTTGCATTCTTTTGGTCATTGGCATCATTTGGTTAGCATTGAAGAAGCAGAACGAGCAGAGATCTTCGCTGTGATGAACCATGAAAGTTAATGAATGGTGTTGGAGCTGTTCCCAAAAGGTCTGCATGCATGTTTAGACTTGTGCTAAACATTACTAGCCTTATTCATGAAATGCAAGCAGATCAAGTGCTAATGTTACGAAAGAATGTATTTCTAAATAATTTACATGTCAACAAATGCCAGAGTCTGTAAGTGGGAGTCATATAGATACCTGCCAAAAGTCATTTCCTAATCTTTTTACTGCTTTTTTTATTTATTGACCATTGTGAATTTTTAAATAATTTTTTATACAAAATCCATCACATGGCATTTATTATCCTCACACTTTTAATTGTCAAATAAATATTTAATATGTTAACCACTGCAAAACATGATTCTGTACTGAACAAGTTAAAATCACTTATTGTGGCATAAGTAATACACTGAACCTCTGCATATGTTTAAGTTTGTACTTTATACCTAAAGCAGAAATAGAACTATGCAGACAATCAGGTCGGCTCTATGCCATGCCTACATTACAAATCCAAGTCAAACATAATTACACACATTCTAACCGTTGCACTCTGTCCGTAAGCCTTTAGAGATATGTGTCATCCTAAATTTCTGTTTTCTAGTCATGTTTCCTAGCAATAAATATAGGGAGGGGACTGCCATGTTGACAGCTTTGATGAATTGAACAGTATAAGCTTATCATCAAGCTGGACCATGGACCATAAGTAATATGTGTGTGTTTATGTAAGGGTTTGTAAGAACAATATATATACATTACTTACTTTATAAAAAAGATAAAACTTACTTTATAAAAAAGATATTTTGAGTTTTCAACTGTTTCGTCCACATAAAGAATGAGATCCAAAACAACACTGGAAACCCCTGACTTTCACTGTATGGGCAAAAATACAATGACAGCAGTACTTCCATCTCCACCCACATTTGAAAATGAAAAGGACATTTGTTAGATGTAAGCTGTACATCAAAGCCTGTATCACTCCTACATCATAACCATAATATTGTTAAACTGGGTTTGATTTACCACTAGTATACTGAGGTCAAGCTTGAGGCACATGTTACTTGAGAAGAGAATCCTAATACCTAAAAACTACAGAAGAAAATTGAAGACCCTGCAGAGACAATGTAGGAAATTCAATAACACCATAAAAAAAGGCCCCAATGAGCTTGGGTATTGAAAAGGTGTAATCACCCTTGAGCAGCAGGTAAACTGAATGTTTCTTTCATGAAACTCCTGAATATCTAGTTAAGTGGAAACTGTTCACACAGTGGTAGTGATAAATTTCACAAACATGATTTGTTTATTCAGTCCATGATTACAAAAACGGGGCCTAAAAACTACAGAAGAAAATTGAAGACCCTGCAGAGACAATGTAGGAAATTCAATAACACCATAAAAAAGGCCCCAATGAGCTTGGGTATTGAAAAGGTGTAATCACCCTTGAGCAGCAGGTAAACTGAATGTTTCTTTCATGAAACTCCTGAATATCTAGTTAAGTGGAAACTGTTCACACAGTGGTAGTGATAAATTTCACAAACATGATTTGTTTATTCAGTCCATGATTACAAAAACGGGTTAAAAGCTCAGTGACCTTGGAAAAATGTTTTTTATGTTGTTGTTTTTTTATTTCTTTTATTAAACGTAATCTTTGCAGTCAAAACAATGACACCTTGTAACTTGAATGACGGTTAGACAACAAATCTGTACAAACTAGGTTTTCAAAACCAGCTAGTTGTATGACTTGCTTCAAACAATATCATTCAGAGTAAACTGATACTGATGGCTGTTTTTCCCCACATACTACATTTAGAACAAATCACAACCCAGCATCTGTTTATCCATCTGTTAGCTTATCCATTAATTATGCATTAATACAACACATACTCTAGCAGTAATTGAATTTCATGTGGCTGCTTGTTAAGCAAATAATCCTGAATATCTAGTTAAGTGGAAACTGTTCACACAGTGGTAGTGATAAATTTCACAAACATGATTTGTTTATTCAGTCCATGATTACAAAAACGGGTTAAAAGCTCAGTGACCTTGGAAAAATGTTTTTTATGTTGTTGTTTTTTTATTTCTTTTATTAAACGTAATCTTTGCAGTCAAAACAATGACACCTTGTAACTTGAATGACGGTTAGACAACAAATCTGTACAAACTAGGTTTTCAAAACCAGCTAGTTGTATGACTTGCTTCAAACAATATCATTCAGAGTAAACTGATACTGATGGCTGTTTTTCCCCACATACTACATTTAGAACAAATCACAACCCAGCATCTGTTTATCCATCTGTTAGCTTATCCATTAATTATGCATTAATACAACACATACTCTAGTAATTGAATTTCATGTGGCTGCTTGTTAAGCAAATAGCTTGTGTTAAATGACTATGGCCTAATCGATGTTTCAGTTTCATCATTTTAAGACTGTCTTTGTCTTGGTTCAAAAAACAGGAAATGGGTTTATAAAAGAAATCAAACAAGACAGTGAATGCATTTCCTCCTATTTTTATTTTCTTTGTTAACCTACATTATATGCTGTTGGTAGTGTGGCATGAGGCTAAATTAACAAGCAAAAAGAAAGTACTGTTTCATTCTTTTCTTCTGAGGTGATGTGAAGCATTTTTTTCCATTGATATACAATGGACCATTATGATAATAAACATGACCTCATGCACACAGATTGCCTGGAGCAAATTCTGCAGTATTGTATAAATTCATGAAGCCCCTCATATGTTTGAGTTATTTGGTAATACCTCCAGCTGTTTTTAGCTCTTTTAATTCATTTTACCATGTTTAAATCATTTTAATCATATAGCATATATTCAGTGTCACTTTCACAGAGACATTGAACACCTTGTTGTATTCATACATTTATTTTGGACAATAAATGTTGTCATGGCTGCTATGACTGTTTACTTGTATATTGATAGGTTTGAATATTAATATCACCATTCACCCCATTCTATAGTGAATACCTTCTAACATGAATTTAGTTCAGAGTGAGGTCTTTACCATAGGTGTGGAAGACTGTATAACTCACAGGCATTTGCTATACAAATCTGCAGATATTCAAATACAGATACTTGTAAAGAAGATACATTTAATATGATCAGTTACCTTGTTGAAGTCACCATCACTTTCAGTTTAATTATGTTCTCATTTTCTCCAAGATATAATAATAACAACAAGAAGGCAACAACAAAATATTTTTTTCTGTTTATTACTATATGTCCAGCATAACCTCTTAGTCCAGCTTTGTCCGTGCTTTTCCTGTCCCTTTAGAATTGCTCACTTGACACAGGTACCGGCCTGCATTCTTTGAAGAGGCATTTCTTTACCAAGCTCTGAAATATACAATGATGTCTGAATGTGGTATTCTAGTCAAACATTTACATCACTTGCTTTTCAGAACATATAGGAATAGTTCAATAGAAAGAAAGAAAGAAGTCATGTTTGGAATGACATGTGGCTACAGAGTAATTGATCGTTTTCATTGGGTCGAATTTGGGGTGAATTATCCCTTCAAGTTTTAGTTTAGTAACAGCAGCACCCTCTGTACTTCACATAAAATTTTACACCGTTTACGAAAAACTAAATGTATACTTTAATTTGTAGCAGACAAACATGGGATTATTACAGGTGCATCTCAATAAATTAGAATGTCGTGGAAAAGTTCATTTATTTCAGTAATTCAACTCAAATTGTAAAACTCGTGTATTAAATAAATTGAATGCACACAGACTGAAGTAGTTTAAGTCTTTGGTTCTTTTAATTGTGATGATTTTGGCTCACATTTAACAAAAACCCACCAATTCACTATCTCAACTAATTAGAATATGGTGACATGCCAATCAGCTAATCAACTCAAAACACCTGCAAAGGTTTCCTGAGCCTTCAAAATGGTCTCTCAGTTTGGTTCACTAGGCTACACAATCATGGGAAAGACTGCTGATCTGACAGTTGTCCAGAAGACAATCATTGACACCCTTCACAAGGAGGGTAAGCCACAAACAAAGGCCACTGTCAAAGAAACCTGGGCTTCCATACCACCTCAGCAGTGCCACAAACTGATCACCTCCATGCCACGCCGAATTGAGGCAGTAATTAAAGCAAAAGGAGCCCCTACCAAGTATTGAGTACATGTACAGTAAATGAACATACTTTCCAGAAGGCCAACAATTCACTAAAAATGTATTTTTTATTGGTCTTATGAAGTATTCTAAATTGTTGAGATAGTGAATTAGTGGGTTTTTGTTAAATGTGAGCCAAAATCATCACAATAAAAAGAACCAAAGACTTAGACTACTTCAGTCTGTGTGCATTGAATTTATTTAATACACGAGTTTCACAATTTGAAGTTGAATTACTGAAATAAATGAACTTTTCCACGACATTCTAATTTATTGAGATTCACCTGTATATCCAAGTTGATTTGGTTAACAGATATTGAGACAAAATATGTTACAACCCTCTGTCTCCCCTATGGAGTAACAAAAGATCACATGTGTACCAAATAACACATTTAAAAATATTGGCAAATGAACACTCGGTTACTAACATAACCTCGGATCCCTGAGATAAGGGAACAAGCATTGCGTCACTGCTGCTTAGGGGAAAATCCTGTTTATTCTGATACTGCAGCCTGATTTGTTCACGTGTAACTGCAGGAACCAATGGCGCTTCAACCCGCCAAAAAGGGGAGGAGCCGACCACTATATAAGTCGGCTCTAAGCATTATTTCATCAGAATCTTTCGACTGAAGTGAGGTTATGTTAGTAACCGAAGTGTTCCCTTTCGAACGGTCTTTCCCATTGTGTCGCTGATGCTTATGGGGAATTCATCCAATAGTGCCGTGCTATAAGCAAGTGCAGAACGAAGCCGCTCTGCGAGCACCCATATTGGGGACTCCTGAAAGCCAATAATGAGACCCAGGCCATTTAGGCTGAGGACTACATAACATTACCCTCTCCTCTTACAAAAGGGATTAGTTAGAATTCAGTGGACAAGATCCTTGCCTGCAAGGCAGGGACTTCCAAGTTATAAAATCTAGTGAAGGTAGATGGCGATGACCAGCCGGTGGCCACACAAATTTCACCAATAGAATTCCTGCTGGACCACGCCCAGGAGGAGGATATTCCTTTGATGGAGTGAGGGACACCTATAAGACACTGCAAGCCCGCTGAGGTGTAAGCCAGGCTATAGCATCGACTATCCAGCGAGTCTCTGCTTCGCAATCGGTAGCCCTTTAGAGCGGCTTCTGAAGCATACAAAGAGCTGCTCTAAGTGCCTAAACGGGCCAGAGTGCTCAGCATACACTCTAAGAGCCCGAACCGGGCAGAGTGGATTAGGACCCTGCTCACCTTGTGAATCGGGGACCACTAAGAGGGTGATGACTTGTGCTCTGAAAACACTCGGTTACTAACATAACCTCGGATCCCTGAGATAAGGGAACAAGCATTGCGTCACTGCTGCTTAGGGGAAAATCCTGTTTATTCTGATACTGCAGCCTGATTTGTTCACGTGTAACTGCAGGAACCAATGGCGCTTCAACCCGCCAAAAAGGGGAGGAGCTGACCACTATATAAGTCGGCTCTAAGCATTATTTCATCAGAATCTTTCGACTGAAGTGAGGTTATGTTAGTAACCGAAGTGTTCCCTTTCGAACGGTCTTTCCCATTGTGTCGCTGATGCTTATGGGGAATTCATCCAATAGTGCCGTGCTATAAGCAAGTGCAGAATGAAGCCGCTCTGCGAGCACCCATATTGGGGACTCCTGAAAGCCAATAATGAGACCCAGGCCATTTAGGCTGAGGACTACATAACATTACCCTCTCCTCTTACAAAGGGGATTAGTTAGAATTCAGTGGACAAGATCCTTGCCTGCAAGGCAGGGACTTCCAAGTTATAAAATCTAGTGAAGGTAGATGGCGATGACCAGCCGGTGGCCACACAAATTTCACCAATAGAATTCCTGCTGGACCACGCCCAGGAGGAGGATATTCCTTTGATGGAGTGAGGGACACCTATAAGACACTGCAAGCCCGCTGAGGTGTAAGCCAGGCTATAGCATCGACTATCCAGCGAGTCTCTGCTTCGCAATCGGTAGCCCTTTAGAGCGGCTTCTGAAGCATACAAAGAGCTGCTCTAAGTGCCTAAACGGGCCAGAGTGCTCAGCATACACTCTAAGAGCCCGGGCAGAGTGGATTAGGACCCTGCTCACCTTGTGAATCGGGGACTACTAAGAGGGTGATGACTTGTGCTCTGAACGTGGGAGAGCACTTTTGAAACAAAAAAAGTGGAGAACACTTTTGGCACATCACCGTGTCTCAGTTTGAGGATGACTCTACAGTCGTTAGACCCAAACTCAAGACAGGAAGCACTGACTGACAGTGCTTGCATGTCACCCACTCGCTTGACCAAGCGGTAAGAGACAGGGGCCTCAAGTCGGCCGACTGGAACAGCTCAAAGAGAGGACTTCGTGGGGCCCTGTGGACTATAGATAAGTCCCAAGTTGGCACAGTATTAGGGCGAGGAGGATTCAATCGCCGAGCTCCCCTCAGAAACTTAACGACTAGGTTGTTTCTGCAGACTGACAGGCCAGCCACGAGTGAAAAAATCCAGCATTTAGAAAAGTTTTGCAATAGTGCCTGCGGGGTAATGGTTATTTGCCTGTAAATAACTGATTGTACATACAGTAAATTATTTTCAATATATCCATATACTGTGTCCTCAATGTAAGTTATGGCAAGATAGTCATGTTTGCTTACAAGCCAGTTTAATAGAATTTCAGGGTTTTAAAGCTCAATGCTTTTTGTAGTAATTTTAAATGCCTTTATGTTCTTTTATATTGTGAGATATAGTAATAATATCCATCTTGATGGGACAATCTCAAACACTTCTAGTCTCAGTGGTTTGGCTAACAGTGTGGAGGCTAGCTGTGTGTAAAGCTTTGCATGCATGTTTCATCTTGTTGCATTTTTGTGGTTATCACATGCAAAGGCATAGTTTGACATTTGAGCCTTGGGGGGGAGGGGGGGGGCCCGCCGGCGCCAAACCGAGCCAGTTGATTTGGTCAGTCACACTTTTAAACACACTTTAGCGTTTCCATAGTAAGCAGGGCGTTAGCATTTAAGGAGCATTTAACTTTTGTATAACAAACAAGAAAGGGCTTAGAAAAATATTGGTAATGCATCCATGCATTACAAATCCAAGCCAAACCGCCCACATTCCAACCATTGCACTCCATCGTTTCTAGATCATCTTAGAAACTACAGTATTATCTGTTGACCGTTTAAGGAATTTGCTCTGGAGCCGTCTGTGTTGACACAGTAAATGCATAAATTCTCTGTTCTCAAAAGTCACTTGTCCTCAACTAGCAATAAATAGGGAGACTGCAATGATGACAGCATATGCAATTGTCTTTGATGAATTGTACTGTTTTAAGATAGTACAGCCTAAACAAAATATATCATGGATCATAAATAATATTTGTGTGTATTTAAGGATTCACACAATTTTTTTCTACTACTTTATTCTCATTTAATATTTAAATGAGCAATGCCCTAAGCAATGCCAGAAGTTTTATTTTAGAGTAATGATGGTTTGACATGCCAGAAAGGGCCATAGTGATAATGACAAGAGATTGAAGGTTCATAGGTAGGACTTTATTTGTTTTCTTAATAGTAAAAACATCACAACAGCAAAAAGAATGACAATCAGTATTGAGAGAATAATGACTGTAATGCTTCCATCCTCATCTGAAACTGAAAAAGACACATTGTTAAATATAAACTGTACATCAAAGCTTGCATCAATCCTACCTCAAGCCATAATTATTGTTGAACTAGGTTTAAATCATTTAACCCCGAATTGAAATCAAGCTTCAGATAAAAAGTTATTACTTGAGGAGAGAATCCTAATAAGCTACCTGAAAACTACTGAAGAAAATCGAAGACCCTGCAGAGGAAATTCAAAAGCACTAAGAAAAAATGCCACAACCAGCTTGTGTATTGAACAGGTAAAATCACCCTTGAATAGCAAGTGAGTTTATAGATTTTATTCTCCCAAGAATCCAGTCGAATGAAAACTATGCTCACACAGAGGTAGTGATACATTTCATAAATATAATTTGATCATTCAGTCAAAAAAAAAAATACATAAAATAAAACACAGAAAATTCAGTAACCTGAGAAAATATTTTTGATGTTTTCGGTTGACTTTCTCAGCATTCAAATTAGTGACACAATGTAACCTAAATGATGGTTACTGCACAAACTAGGCTTTCAAACCAATCTAGGTGTATTACTTGTATAAGTTTTTTGATGTGTGCAGACCTTCTCTTTTGCACGTGCAACGTTTCACTAGCTTGCTCACCCCATGCCCACCCTCAGTGCTCTCTAAATCCCATAAGCTTGCTTGCTCAACACAACCCAGTGTTACAATATGCCACAATTCCAGCCAATCAGAGACGAGGCTGCTAAATTCTGATTGGCTGCCTTACAACCAATCACAACATTCCTTGCATTACCTTGCCAACAGATGAGGAAAAATACAGTGCATGCATAATTATTATGCAAGTTGATATTCTGATCAGATTTTTTTCTAGAAATTGCAAAGTTAATGCATAACCATTGGACAGAAAAATGCTCAGTGGTTTTTGAGTTAGATATCAACAGGAAGAAGAAGCTGGTCGTCAAAGGAAGCACCAGATTACTTACGGAAGAATAGAAATGGTGTCAACAAGTAAGATTGCCGTGTATTTTTATTATTGAGTTTTTCCCAGATGTTTTGACAATGTCGTCTACAACTGTCTAACTAAACAAATAAATGAGTTCACCACCACACACAGTGTTACAGATAAATTGTAGTCGTTGATAAAACTGCAAGGGATTTAACGTTAAAAGCGAGACATTTTGGTGCTTTCTCGAAACTGTGTCGCGTAAATAACAATTATGTGATCAACTGATCTGCATAGTTTAATGTAGAAGGTCCATGTTGCTACACACACACACATACACAAACAGAGCAACAAAATGTGTTTAGATGGTTATTATTTACACAAAATAATTTTAAGTCTGCCACATCTAATTTCCATTATCTGTGACAGTTCTGATAATGGACTATGAATTTAAAGGTACAAAGATGTCAGATGCAGTTTCCTAAGGTACATAAGCTAAAAGGTACATATTAGTTCCTTTTGAAAGGGACACAACAGTGACGGTTTGGTACCTTTTTTTGAGAGTATAATCATATAAGTCCTTTAATTTAAATGACACTATATAAAGGGGAAAACATTTCAATATACTACAGCATAATTTGCATATATGATTGAATGCATCAAATATATTGTTTCAAACTCATAAACTGACAGGTTCTTGCTGTGTTACTTCACTTCGTAGGGAATTTTTAGAGACTTTGGGTGATGAAGATGGTGAAGAAGATCTGGAATGCCGTGTGGGTGACTCCTAATATAAAAAGAAGAAAAAATCTCAAGGCTTTTTACTGTACATAGACGGCAGGCCTGAAAAAAAATCTGCATGATTTGATAGTATAATATACAATAATACTTAATAATACATATACATACACTTTAAGCAGATTCAATTCCATGTAAGCCCAAGTGCAAAACAAATAACGTAAAAATGCACACAAAAAAAAGTCGGGTCAATGCTTAGTGTCTTACAACATGTTTGTTTGTATCATGCTGAGACTCTTTGCTGGACGAGTATCCCTGCTGTGCTTGTCTCTGTGAAGCTGACGTGTCCTCCCATGTCTCCCTTTCAGACACTACGAACTCTTTCTCTCTGCTCTCACTGGAGAGATCAGTTGATGGCCTGTGTAGTTCAGCTGAATTTCTCTTTAATACAACAAACAATGAGTTATTTCATGATCAAGTCATCATTATATTCATGTGTATTTCACACACTCACATGATTTATGTTGGCTATATCAAACTGGTTACTTTCAAGAAGATCCTCATCCACAACTTCTGCTTCTCTCTGGAAATTATAAACATTTTTATAGTAGATGAGATGAGACAAAAGAAGATTACACTCTAAAAAATGCAATCACAGCATTCTGAGGTAAAATTTTTCTCATATAATGACAGTTAAACTATATAATTGGCCATTTTCTCAGGAAAATAATTTCCCACAAAGCTTGTGTCTCTCATATCACTTTGCAGCCACTTTATTGTCACATAATACAGTAACTGGAAATCAATATTTCATGTCCATATATTTACTTGCCAATTAGCTGTGTAATAAGCAGGTTAATGTGAAGCCAGTGATTTTCCATCAGCATAAATCAAGGTGCAGTGTGTGTGTTAACGCTGAGTCAGTCAACAGTGGTTTTAGCAGCTCTGTGTGCAGCATTAAGGGGTCAGGCACTTAAACATGCCCTAACAAGCTTTCTAATCTGATAACACAAACAGTGTGTCTCCCCTGGCCTTCTATTGTTGGAAAGGACAATAACACCCCTCACTCCCTATCCTCCTCTTTATAACACACTTCAGCTAAGCATCCACAGCAACACACAAACACAACATAACACCCCAGTAGACAGACAAACAAGACACACTGACTCTATCTGGTATGATTTTTGATACCTAAATTCAAACTTTAGAATACCATGACTTATAGGTTAATTGCACAGATCTGTTCAACTGAATAAAAAGTCACAAATAAACAGTAAGTATTGAACTCTCACATGTATACCTGGGCCGGTTCCACAGCTCTGCACAGTGGACCTTTCTTCAGTCCTGAAGTCAGATAACTAAACATTTACAGAAAAGACAAGCTAAATATGATGCATCTTTTAGCCATCATCTCAATATTAAGCCTGCTGAACCAGAAACAATAAATCTAGAATCTAATTTCAAGATGCCTGATCATAAATTCTTTCCAATTTCCCACAAAGTTAAATAAGCAGCTCTCTAAAAGCTCATTTTCTATAAGAAGGGATTTTAACTTGCATTTACATTAATTCATTTGCATTTACATTAAATAAACTGTTATGTAATTAAAATTATACAAAACACTTAATGCCCACATTTAGAAAGATAGGACAAGTTTCTCAAGCAAAAGAGTTAATAAAGAAAGGTTTTTTAAAGGTTTAAAGGATAAAACATACATAATGCATATATACAGTTCAAAATGTGAGCTGAGGGGAACTGACTTTATACTAAAAATAACTGAGACCAATTGGATACAAAAATTTCATAATGAGTAGTACCATTTCTTTGTAGATGTCACGTGATTCAGTGTTATTTTAGTATTATGTATATACTGTTATAATATTTAACAATATTTTGAAAAATGAATATATTAGTTATTAATTATATATTTTCAGAATTGTAGTAGTTTTCTTAGTCATTTTAATTTCAGTTTTAGTAATTTGTATTAGTTTGGGATTTTCTTTTTAGCTAAAATTTTGATTTTGGTGATTATAGTACTACAACTTCTTTATTTCATCATATTTATTTCAGTTATCTGCCATTTCAAATTTTTTTTAAGTTAAAAATTTTCATCTAATACTAATATTTTATTTCAGTTTCTGAAAAAAAAAATTCAATTTCAGTTTTAGTTAACAATAACAACACTGAATGATATTTAACGTAATTCATACAATGTTAAGTGTGGCTGAAGTGTCCAAACATATAGGGACCACTGATTCTCAGCATCTAGCTCAGACCATTGAACACTGATGGAAAGTATTATTATTTCGATTATTCTCATTATGAATGAATTGACACTTACTCTAGTTTCTTAAAGCGCTCAAACCCTGCGGCCACATACTGTGCCCCTTGCTGTAGGTCACTAAGGTCTGTGACCCGATGACCGTAGTGTGGCGTATAAAGAGTTCGAACAGCTAACGGAGCTCCGATACTGAGAGTGATGTCATTAAGAAATGCATCCATGGTGGAGATTTGCCTCTGGTTTACCACAAATCTCCTTCCTGATCCAGAAAGACATTCATATAGAGACATATATTAAAAACACACACACACACAGAAAGTTTCATTTCAGACAAATGCATGTTTTTGTGAGTGCTGTGAAAACTATACATGTTGCACATCACTGCAGTAACATTTATAAGCACTGTGTGTGCAACAAACAACCCACAAACCTGTTCTAACCTGAAAAGAAGGGGTCTCCATTTCTGTAGACCTTCACACTCTTGACTGGAGGCAGGTGACTAGTGACACCAGTGGATGCCATGACCCAAAATTAGCCACATTAACACCTGTTAAATAAACACAAACTGAGAGCAACTCCTACATAGGATGACTTACTTATGTCATCATATTTAACCATAAATGTGTTAATTAATAACACTGAAAAAGTACAACTCCCAACCTTTATTCACACCTTAAACGCACAAAAACTCACAAATTGATTCAGCTCAGAGAAGCATTCACATGTTTATGCAAACCTACACACACACTCGCAAAATACTTACAGAGAAAGCTTGTTATCCAGTTGACCACCTGGAGAAAACCCCTAAGTTCATCTGGTCTATTATTTGTGCTGATTATTTTTCAGTGTTTATTTCTAATATTAAAGCACTGAGTGTGAGAGACTCAAACACCTCATCCAGACTCCCTCCCTCTCGCACACACACTGGAGTGTTTCCTGGTTGCCATGGCAGCATTACTAACTATGGCGGCGGCCTTTGTGGGATTGTACAATCAGCAACAACAAGACGGAGACGCTGAGGGAGGAGAAGAGGGTTCGAGAGAGGGCAGCAGAAATACTTTAAATGATAAATGACATAATCTAGAAGATTTTAAAATTAACCACTTTATTCTACTTAGAAGTAGGTTTTGAAAATCCGACATTCAGAACGGAAATTTGAAGGGGTTTGTTTGTAGAGGTTGTTCGTGGCTTTAGTGAATTATGCCCCTTATCATCACCCACAGACAACAGAAACATTTAAACACAGGGACGTAAAGAACCTGTGGAGTGATAAAGAAGAAAAACAGCCTCCTGTTTACCATTTGCAATAAATATAAATCAGCTAGTCAAACATTCTGTATGACATTGTTTAGTCAAAAGCTTTGTTTTTTATCTTTAAAGCTTTTCTTTATTATTCTAATGTAACTAAAGAGGGATTCCTGTAATTCGGTTATAATTATTAGGCCTATATACTATTTTGTGGGTTGTATGTTGTAAAGTTGAATTAATTTTATTTGTATAGCTCTTCACAATTGTTTCAAAGCAGCCTTACAGAGGTTTATAATCAGAGCTGGGTAGTAACTGATTACATGTAATCTGGATTACTTAATTAGATTCCAAAAATTAAGTACTTGTAATTAGATTAAATTACATTTTAAAATACTCCAAATCAGACTACATGTAACTTTTTATTGATTACATATTATTCAATCAATGGCAATAAATTATGATCATATACAGTCGTGGTCAGAATTATTGGCACCCTTGGTAAATATGATCAAAGAAGGCTGTGAAAATAAATCTGCATTGTTAATCAATTTGATCTTTTATTTTAAAAATTCACATAAATCTAACCTTTCATTGGAGAATAAGAATGTAAAATGGGGGGAAATATCATTATGACATAAATGTTTTTCTCTAATACACATTTACAGCAGTGTATTTCATTGTACACATGGGGTACTTTTTATCCGTGTGTGCACCAAACCCATCTTGAGTTTTTGTTGCTAAAAAGCTAATTTTTTAGTTACATCTGACCATAGAAGCCAGTCTCATTTGAAGTTCCAGTCGTGTCTGACAACAGAATATGCTGGGGATTATTTTTGGATGAGAGCATTTTCTTTTCTTGATTTTTTTAACAACATGTGGTGTAGGTGCTGTTTGATTTTTTTAAAAAAGGTTTTCTGACCCTGAGTCAACTATTTTCTGCAATTCTCCAGCTGTGGTCCTTGGAGAGTCTTTAGCCACTCAAACTCTCCTCCTCACCGTGCATTAGGACGATATAGACACACGTCCTCTTACAGGCAGTTTCGTAACATTTTCTGTTGAATTGGAAATTCTTAATTATTGCCCTGATGGTGGAAATGGGAATTTTCACTGCTTTAGCTCTTTTCTTAAAGTAAATTTCTAATTTGTGAAGCTCAATTATCTTTTGCTGCACATCAGAAATATATTCTTTGTTTTTTCTCATTGTGATGGATGATTAAGGGAATTTGGCCTTTGGGAGTTTTCCCTCCGATTTATATTCCTGTGAAACAGGAAGCCATGGTTGGATAATTTCATGTTCATAATCACCCTGATATGCTCAAAATTGTAAATATGAATGGGAATATGTTTCACAGATATTTTACTCATAAGAATTTCTAGGGGTGCCAATAATAGTTCAATGTGTATTTGAGAAAAACATTTATTTCATGAGATTTTCCCCCATTTTCAATTGTTTTAGTTCAATGAAAGGTTAGATATTTGTAAAAAAAAAAAAATTAATAAAAGATAAAAATGATTAACAATGCAGATTTACTTTCACAAGTAAACCAAGGGTGCCAATAATTCTGACCACGACTGTATATATTCATAATTTTCCTTTCTAAAATAGCCTACTGCTACAGTCAGAAAGTTTTAAGAAGTGATTTCATAGCATTTCAACATTACATCAACTACTGATGAACATGCTACTTTGTCTTTGGAAGGTTTTTGTCTTTCAAACACATTAAAATGCACAAATTCACGTTATTTCTTATTTAGCCTACATGTAATGCAGGGATTCCAAAACTTTTTTTTGTCAGCCGAACCTCTTTAACCTTATATATTTACTTGAAGTACCCCTGAGATTTTAAAATAAACATTTTAATAATTAACATTTGCATGTTCACGGTTCTCTGATGTTGGGTAATGGTCACATGACATGCAGGTATACAAATAATATATATATATATATATATATATATATATATTGTTTTAAATAAAAGGTTTTATTTTGATTGATGTTATTTTAAAATGATTTATTTTAATTTTACATCGTTATGATTTAATTATTTGCTTTTCATTAAATTCACAAATCCCCTGAAGTTCCTTTACAAACCCGTTTGGGAAACCTTGACATAATGTAACGTTTAATTCACTTAATTTGGTCAAAAACAACAAATGGAATATACTTTCTTTTTCTTTGCATTTTTAGATCGATATGGTACAAGATGATCCTATTTAAATTAATGTGATAAACAAGTTAGTTCAAAATAATCTTATATTTAGTACCCTAGTGTATAAGCCAAAGGCAACTGTGGCAAGGCAAGAAAAAAACCATGAGAGAAACCAGGGCAGGCAACATCATATCGAGTGATATATGAGTTCTCATGTGGTTACACAGTCTAAATACAAGTCAGTAATTAAATAGCTATTTCACTACATTGACCGAACTGTAAGATAAGGATGTGGGAGCCTTTGACGTCCATCTAGGATTGAACTGTACTGGCTTTGTGTTATACAGAAAAATTAGTCTCTCTTCCATCTCCATCACTTGCATATTATATTTATTTCTGAAATGCCATTTTTACAAAAATAAAAATCTTCTTTAACACAAACCCGTTTATAGACAAAAGAAGCTCATAAATAAATATAATTTATGACAATTCTCAAACATTCTGTGCTGTAAATTATACAATAATACAGAAATAATGAGAAAACATCTCTTAAAATGTTGGCCCACTTCAGAACTGGTCCAGTATCAGTGTGGCACATCCATTCTCTGTTTGAGGTTAAAATACTACAAAAGAAGCAGAGCAGAATCATTTTATAGACTAACACACACACACACACACACACACACAAATAAACATTAATGTTAAAAATTCCAAACTTTTCTCACTTTCTTTCTGCTACTGATGGCTTGCTGGATCCACAGCAGCTCCATAGCTAAAGTGCTCTGCTGCTGCTTCAGAGAGTCAAGAGTGTGTTCTGTGTCTTTAAAAACTGAATGCAAATTTGGTCCTGCCAAAACAAAACACAAACACATAAGTGTCTCAAATAAGTCCTGTCTGTTTTTTTTTTTTAAATCTCTGTATCCTTTTTTGGGGGTCAAAACCTTTTCTCAAAGTACCTGTCTGAAATAAGCTGCTGTGGCTGACATCTGAATTCACGGTACTGCAGAGTGTAGTCGAATCATCCATCAGGTTTTGTATGACCACATTCTCTCCTCTCTTGTCCACAATACCATCCACAGGGTGTGGAAGTATCTCTGCTGGCTGTTTCAGCAGCTTCGTCTCTCTCTGGTACCTGGATTCAGGCGGTGGGAGAGATTTCTCACTGCCCTGATTCTCCAGATGGTCATGGGACTGAAACCTGGAGCGTTCATACTGCAGCAATAGGCTTTCCTATGGATTACATTATACACATTTACCATTATGCAACATGAAGACAAAGCATTATCTGAAAATCTTAAAAGTGATAATGAAACTTTAAGGCATACTTTCTAAGAGTAACAAATACACAGCTTATGATGTTTTAAAATAATAGTAGACAGAAAGAGAAATGGGCAATGACAGAGAGGCTCACAGTGTCAGTGAAGTGAGGTTTGGGAATTATGTTTCCTCTCCACTGCAGGTGATCCAATCCTCCATCAATCTCTCGCACTGTCTCTTCAAACTGAGTCCGAACCAAACTCAGTCCTTTCCACATCACATAACCACGACACTGAGCCTGGAGAGGGCACAATATTAGCTTTACTTTCCTGATATACTACGACTTAACTAAACGAAGCTATAAGAACTTAATTCTGTTGATAAAAACAGCATACGTAAGACTAAAAAGCTAATTTCATAGTAATCTATTAAATTAAAAAGAAAAAGATGAATTGATTGAAAAAAAACAGACACCTCAGGACTAAGGAAAAAAATCAAATCAACTCAATCAAATAAAAAAAAATCATATAAACAAATGAAAATATTGAACTTCGCGGCTGTAAACAAACACAGGTACAAATATTAGCTTTACTTTCCTGATATACTACGACTTAACTAAACGAAGCTATAAGAACTTAATTCTGTTGATAAAAACAGCATACGTAAGACTAAAAAGCTAATTTCATAGTAATCTATTAAATTAAAAAGAAAAAGATGAATTGATTGAAAAAAACAGACACCTCAGGACTAAGGAAAAAAATCAAATCAACTCAATCAAATAAAAAAAAATCATATAAACAAATGAAAATATTGAACTTCGCGGCTGTAAACAAACACAGGTACTCATCCGATACAGGGCAAAATAAGTTACTTATAAATGACTGACAACAGATTCATACACATTAACTTTAGAAACAGAATCTCTAATGATTATAGTAATAATAATAAACAATACCTGCAACCGAGTTATTGCCTGAATCCATTTCTGTTCGTTCATAGCTCCGCTCTCTGTTTGAACCACCAGGTTTGAACAGCTGATTGTCTATTTCTTCCTCTGTAGACAGACCGAGGAACAGACTCGCCTGCAGCTCCGTACCGCCACCTGCTGTTTGGAAGAGGTTTTAAGAATAAGGTCGTTTCCGTAGCACTCCACAAAATAAACTCTTAGTTTGATCTTCTTTTAGCATAATTTAGTGAAAATAGAGGTAAGTAATAAAACAAAAATCAATACTTTGGTTTGAGCGTATTGTTGCCTTGTCTTAGGTTGCTTCTAAACTTGTAATATGGAAACGATGGAAACTGACAAATCATTAAAAAATATTTCAGATGTTTCCTTTATCCAAACCAAAATGCTTTAAATAAAACTAATAAAAAACTTTAAATAAAACAAAACCGCTTTTCCTGTCTCCAATGTCATCTTTTTAGTCTTTTGCAATATTTTTTTAATTAACAAAAGGTAGTTCTCATTATATTGTTTTAATATATATATATATATTTTTAAATGTTGCTATTTGTAACTTTTTTTTTTCATTTTTACAGCTTCTGTGATTTTTATTCAACAAACTGCTTACCAATAACTCAATGACCCATAACCGCACTAAAAGTCCAAAGTCAGTGAGTGAATTGTTGCATTGTTTTATTACTTAAAGCACACAAATAGAAAATAGTTTATATGCATTGTTAAACAAAACAAGGCATGGACAAAAAGCAAAGCACACAAATGGTTTTCTTTTTGAAATGTTTGAAATTCACAGAAAGAATACAAACGTCATTTTTTACATGATTCTTTCAATGCTTTAGACTCAGGCAGTGAGGGAAGAGAAAACGGCCTGTACATGCTGACGCAGGATCAGATCCTGGCATGAATCAATCTGATATCAATTTAAACAGACCTCCCTCAAGGCAACAGTACTGATTCTCTATTGAAATAGCTGGAGGTAGGCGTAGCGGAGGTCGGCTGTAAAGTGATATTACTGCATCATGAAATGTAAAAATCAAACTGGTGTAGATCATTTGCTTTTCCTTAAACCTGTCCATATGTTGTGCTGATGGTTTATCACTGAAACTGGTGTAAAATGGGAAGACTCTGGGAAGGATGTTAGTGAGGTTGTACTATGTATTATGGACTATATGTCACAGTTTTTAGCTCGTCAGAACCTCCTGACCTATATTAGATGTTACTGTACTTTGTTCTTTTGTGCTTTGGGGTAGAGACTGCAAATCTACAAGGTTCAAGTACTATCTTGTGCTCCAAGAAATGGACAAATTCCACCGGTCAACTCATCTCTAATTCTAGAATCACCCAAATAGTACTGGATGTCAACTTTTTCAAACCTGAAATTTGAAATGCCTGACTCCATTGTGTTTTCACTTTAGTTTATGCAAAGATAACACACATATACTGTACATTTTCATCAGTGCGATCAAGAATAACAAATAACTTCTATCATAATCGTTCTCAGATCAACATTAAATAGCTATTTAAAAGCTGTTTACAAACAAGGTATATAAGGTATATACAAGGTATATATTTTAATCTACAAACATCTACAAAAAGATCCAATTCCATAATTTGGAGAGTCCCATGAAAACTTTACGGTAAAACAATCAATGTAATCTAGACAGTGAGAAGAGGCACTAAGATCACTGATCTCAAAACAGTCCTGAGTGAGTTTATAGCTACTCCACAGCCATTTATAACATAATTTCAGAGAACTCTGATGAACTACAAAATGAAGATCAATTGTGTATGTGCTGATTGACTGATAATGTAAATGTTCATCTTCTCATTCACTTTTGACATGGTTGATCTAATAATTCTAGATATCAATTTTTAATGAAAAAAACTGAGTCAAACTTTACCAGTAATGAATGAACCTTTGAAATCAACTCGTGCAATCTCTAAAGTAAGAACAATTATTATTTATCCAAATAAACCCCTTAAAGGCATAGTTCACCCACAAATTAAAATATTTTTGGTGAAATCGGAGAGCTCTCTGACCCTCCATAGACAGCAAGGGAACTACCATGCTCAAGGGCCAGAAAGGTGGTAAGGACATCGTTAAAATAGTCCATGTGACATCATGTTTCCATCCAAAGATGTGAATTTAACTTATGCGCAAAACTGGAATATCGCATAAAACATTTGCGAATAGAAATACTTTGATGACAGACTTTCCTCAGGCATTTCAGAACGACCAAAACAGCATATGGATGCTGTGAACGAGATCGGTCCGCTGGTTAGTCAATTTATCCCGTCTCATAGCGCAAAGTCATATGACTTTTTCAATGTGCATGGTGGAATTTATTCAGTACATGTGTTTCTATCGTAGTTTATGCGCATTTTTAGAATTTATGCGCATCTTGGAGTTTCCATCCAGCGGTTTTTTATGCGATAATCCAAAATGCATAAAAATAAAAATAAAATATGTGGATGGAAACATAGCTATTGGTTCAACCTTAATTTTATGAAGCTACGAGAATACTTTTTGTGCGCAAAGAAAACAAAAATAACGAATTTATTCAACAATTTCTTCTCTTCCACTCAGTCTCCGCCGCCATTCAGGAGAGTACCACAACGCATGCATGTGCATGCCTCTGCTTGTAAACAAGGCTCAGAACATGCATGTTCTACGTCAGAACGCCGGCTCCTGCGTCAGCAGCACCACACGTATGCGTCATGGTTGTTGTGGGAAAATTAATGTTTTTCTCTTTCTGTATGTCACCTGAAATGCCATAAAAATAAAAATAAAATATGTGGATGGAAACATAGCTATTGGTTCAACCTTAATTTTATGAAGCTACGAGAATACTTTTTGTGCGCAAAGAAAACAAAAATAACGAATTTATTCAACAATTTCTTCTCTTCCACTCAGTCTCCGCCGCCATTCAGGAGAGTACCACAACGCATGCATGTGCATGCCTCTGCTTGTAAACAAGGCTCAGAACATGCATGTTCTACGTCAGAACGCCGGCTCCTGCGTCAGCAGCACCACACGTATACGTCATGGTACATTTGTGAATGGCGGCGGAGACTGACCAGAAGAGAAGAAATTGTTGATTAGGTAGAGTTGTTATTTTTGTTTTCTTTGCGCTCAAAAAGTATTCTCGTAGCTTCACAAAATTAAGGTTGAACCACTGATGTTACATGGACTATTTTAACGATGTCCTTACTACCTTTCTGGGCCTTGAGGGTGGTAGTACCCTTGCTGTCTATGGGAGGGTAAGAAAGCTCTCAGATTTCATCAAAATGTCTTCATTTGTGTTCCGAAAATGAACGAAGGTCTTGCGGGTTTGGAACGACATGAGGGTGAGTAATTAATGACAGAATTTTCATGTTTGGGTGAACTATCCCTTTAAACACTGCAACAAAAAGGGTGCGATTAAGCTTTTAGGCTCAAAAAATCATTGGAATTATTATAATTTAAATGCTAAGATCAAAACATTTAAAAAATAAGAAGTGCCATTTTTGCAGTTGAATTTCGTTTACATGCGGAATGTGCTTTGATGCTGTTGCCGTCACTTAGCATTGTATTAGCCACAGATCACGATGATGCTGCTTCAGTAACTTGCAGTTGAGTTGTAGCTATGGCAACTTGGGCTTTGGTCAGCACAGTGATTTGATGGTCAGCTGGATTTGGTTTCCCGCTTCAGGTGCTGGAGGTCTTGGGTAAGTCTTGATTTTCCGCCAGGTGGAGTTTCTGTCTGGATAAACTGCATTAAGGGGATATGCATTGCTAATGTACATCTAATGTACAAGCTCTGGAGCTCCTATTACATATAAAAATGCTGACTTTAGCATTCTTCCTGCACATATGTTGGATATATCCATTAGGCTTCTATTAGGGCACAACTGATCTTAAGCTAAGATGTTTTGAGAAACACAATCCCTGCTTTTACTGAAACTAAAACAAAATGATTAGCTGAGAGCAGTGAGAGCTTTCAGTGTAACACAAACCCTTTCTGGATAAACTGAAATCCTGGGAAAACACAATGTAACATTTGAACAAAAACATTTACTTGACCAGAGTTGCTTAAGCTTAAAAATCTGTTAAATTCAATAAACACTGTATTTCACTGATTAATGTCAGAAGTAAAGTAAAACGCCATATTTAAACGCATGCAAAACATAATATGGAAGGATACATTGAGCTGCTCAATTCTTCCAGCTGAGAGGAGGAAAAACAAATCAATATAATTGCTGCTGCTTTAAAAAGACCAATCTATAATTGCTGAGTTGACAGATTCAGTATAGAAACAGACTTCAAACAATGGGTTATTTTGGAATTCTGTCTGTATGTTAACAAAAACCATGATGATTTGTGTTGTACAGGATGTCCTTTTTCAAAAATTACAAACTGCACTGCAGAAATGCTTTTCCTTACACCATGCCCTAACAGTATACTAATTTAATATATCCTAAATTGTTTATTTCTGTGTTATAAACACCTATTTTCTATCACTTGGCTTCTGTGAATTCCTGGACACCAATTTTATAATAAATGGGTGAATTTCATGAACATGTCCAGGTCACATTTTACAAACAAACAATAAATAAATAAATCTTTAATTTAATAATTAATTTAAATATTAATTACTGTAGTACAATAATATCTAAACAAATATTGTATGAATACAACATTAATATTGTTATAAATAAACATGTATTATTTACATTTAGACTTTTTGGGGGGACATTTAGCAAATGTCTTAATAGTCCTAAAATAAGCTTGAAAAAAAAAAAAAAGTGGGGTAAAACATGACCTTTCTTAAGATTCAACTATATACACTCTGTTATACTAAGTGAACCACCCATAGTGAATCTCTCACACACGTACACTCTCACATACTCCAATCTGCTGAGTTCTCTACAACATACCACTGAGCTGACAGCTAGAAGGGAAATACTATCAATAGTAACTGTCCAGCCACTCACAGGCTGATGAAAGAATTCAGTCAGACAGCGACACTTGGATTTGGATGATAATACAAGATTCAACCAGAGGCCTGTATTCAGATACAGGGTACTATTGTGTCCAGTCCTTTAGTATCTGTGTGTGAGAGAGTGCTTGAATAGTAGAGAGAGAACAAGTAGACTGGTGTTCCATATCCATTAGATCCAGCTTCCACTAAAGTTTGTGTGTCTACTATAATGAACAAATATAAACTGGTGGGAGAATGAATGTCTGTGGTTTAACGTTCAGTATGAATACATAAAGAGATTAGGGCTGCATGATTTGGGGAAAAAAAATAATTCTGATCTTCTGATTAAAATTGTGATTAAGATTTAAAATAAGATTTTTTTTTAAAGTTCCAGGTTTGCTGTACTTGTTTGTAGGGCTGCACAATTTGGGCAAAAATGCAGTGATTATTTAACAGCATCACAAAAAAAATATATTAAATTTGCTAATCACACTAAGCCATATCACAATTCAGTTTTATTTAGATTAATTGTGCAACCCAACAAGAGATGCATTATAAAAGAAGATTAAACAATATCTTACATTAGAAAGCAAGTGTTCTAGATTGCGGTCCGAAGCGTTTTTTCTCTGGTCTTCAGACAGCTCCTCCACATGACTATCCAGACTGAAATGCAGCCGGGCCAGACGTTCCTGCATCTCCCTCACATGCTCTAGCTGCTCAAAGGAGCACACCTTACCTGCAAACACACAGTGTTACACACATGGAAAGTGAAACAGTACCTTTCTAGACTTACTAGACTAAACAAATCTCAATCAACCCACTGATGAGTTAGGTGGTGTAAAGGTGCCACCCTTACACACCTTTGCATTCCTTAAAAGTGTCTCAACAGTTAAGACTGCAAAACAATTCTAATGACGCCCCAAACTACTAAGGCTTCTGAATAAAACCCTAGCACGTACCGAAAGCCTGTAGTTTTCCAGAGTGAAAGTCATTGAGCAGGTTGAGCAGTCCTCCCTCCATCTCTCTCACATCAGAGACGTCGGTGAGGAATGAGTGCTGGAGTGGTGAGGAGGACTGGGATACTCGGCTGGGGCCGGCAGGCTGAGGAGCTCTAGGTTTCTCTCTGTGAGGCCTACAAATGGAACCAGAATCACAATTTGGAAATGCCAATTACAAACTCAAGCATCTTTGATCTATAATGACACACAAACCTTGTGTTTTTGGGGGGGATCACAGGAACAGCGAGAGCTTCTTTAGAAGGACCCATTGCCCCTACCGATCTCTTGTACTTGCCTCTGGGTTTGGGGGAGGGGGGCTGGGGTAAACCCAATGAGAATGTGGCGCTTTTACTCGCTGGGAGAACAGAGAGCTTTCGAGGGTTGATTGGTGGAGGAGGAGGCTGGGGAAGGGACACTTTGGGACTCCTTTTCTTCCTCTTGTCTTCCATGAGGGCAGTGGCACTTTCTAAGACACACAGACAAGAGCTCTAAGCTACTGAGATGTATGAAAAAACAACATGAGCTGATCCTAAACTAGTGGAATACGTAGTGTGTAATTTCTTTCAAAAGGCACCACATGAAATTGCAAAAATATTGTTATCCAAACACTGCCACTATTGTAAAGTAGTCTACTTTAATGGGAAAAGTTACTTGTTTAGGCTTTCTGCTTTGGGTGTGGTGGAAAGGCAACCAGGAGCATAATATAATAATAAGGGCCTCTACAGAGACAGATTAAATACTGTGGGGCCCTAAATGTGAAGGTTTGTCCCATGCTTCAGTCCTGTTGATATCACTGCACTAAAGTCAATTTCAGCTTTGTAGCAAACAGGTCAGTGAGAGCCTGTGCTAAATATTCACATGATATGCAGCAATTATTAATATCTGACCTTGAGCTGCTAACAGATGGAATGGAAAATTCAATGTTTTGTGCGACTGCATGAAGCCATGTTGACAATATCATGCGTAACATGCTTAAATGTAACTAGTGAAGGTAAAAAGACATGCCTTCCTATCATCCTATTTAAGATGGAGCCCGATTTACACTCCACCAAACTTTATGGATAAAGTAATCCTCTCTGTCATTTTCTGGTTTATTTATTCTCCTGTTCTGTTTCTCACCCTGCGTAAAGAAACACAGTGTTATCAAGCCGTGCTCTAGTGCTGAAATATTTTTAGATGCTTCAGATCTCTCTGGGACTCTCGGATGACTGCTGTCCATCTGCCAGGGATACTTTTTTTAATCCCAGTAATTTTTATATATACTTTGTTAGTGCAAGCATACCAATATTCAACATTGTTTCTTAGAAACTGCAACTAACTGGGTCAGGTAACGTCAACTCAACCATCTTTATCTAAAAGTAACATAGCTGTAAGTATATCACTGACATTTTAGAAAATCGGACAGTTTAAAGAAAATCAATGTTTTGAATAAAAGCATTTAACTGTATGCCTATTATTTAAGTCCTTATATTTTGGGGGAAAAAATATAATTTCTATATCAATGGTAGATGTATAATAAATTAGATTCTATAAAAAGATTATGTGTGTGTGTGTATATATATATATATTATAGAATCTAATTGTAAATTAATATGTGAATCGTACATATATGTACTGTATATTATAGACTGTATATTATAATAGCCATTCCTGCGTAAGATTGTTCATTGCCAAAAAGCGCTGAACAATCTGGGTCAATCATGGTGCTTTTAGATGAATAATCAGCCACAAAATCTAAATTTTAATGAATGCACTTTAGTTTACAAAACTAAATACGAACACTTGCGTCGTCTTGTATTGTTATTTGATGCTAGTCTATTCTTTTTTTTTTTTTTTTTGCAGTTGTAGAATCTTAGCGTATGACTTGATTTGTGTATCAGTGCAAGACCTAATACGTTTTTCATTTGGCGAAGAGGTTTTCCATATAATGGCAGGGATTTGCACAGGATGTTAGGAGGCACGATGCGCACATCGTCGTATGGCTGAACAAAACGATTTACTCACCGGCTCGCGGACAAGGACGAGGCTCTTCGAACTTTTCAACGCAAATTTAAGGCATTCAGATTTAATTTTCCATTCCAATAACACAGGATTTATACGTGGTCCGTTTTAACAGCAGAGACCAAGCACTTGCCGTTTCCAGCGTAGCTCTCCTGCTTCCCGACCGCGATTCTGCGATTAGTACTATGGTGAAGCTTGGTTATTAATATTAATAAGACACGCTTTTGTTATTGGACAGCATTAAAGTAGCGTCACGATTATCTAATTAATATTCAAGAGCCAAGCCTCAGCAATGGGTATGCTTCTGAGCAACGTCAAAAGAACAGTATTAATATTCATGAGCTGGACCTTCGCCATACTAAGAACTAAATCACAATACGATGCGAGCTGAGCTCGTTTAAAGAACCTCAGACTAATTATTAAAACCTCATCTCACAGCTGGCTATTTATATAGCGGCTTTTAAGAAGTCATTATATACCACAAAACGAAATGGCTATGTAAATATCTGTATTCATTATAGTCAACCGTTGACCGAAATCTGTTTGTCACCATCTAGTGGCTCATGAACCTAAGAATGTCAAGAAATGATGACAAAACTAGCACTTGCCACTGATCTATATGTCTATATATTCTCTATTATAGATAAATTGTACTTGTTTTTAAATGGTATGTGATTCAAAATAAATAAAAGTTACATTGAACTATAAAGAAAAAATGATTTTGTTTTTAATTCATGAATGTCCTTTAAAAGAAAACTTCAGAGACCAAGACATAGTACAAAAATATGTTTCCTTTTTATTTCATGGCAAGTCAGAACAGACCGAAATACACTTGTAGAAAAAATAAACAACCCTCATGCATGTTTTCTGCTCATCTGTGATGACTGACAATAATTTATCCTTGTCTAACTGACTTTCTGATTGGAGGTACTGGCTGAATACGAATACGCTTTTCCCAGAACTATTCTGTCTCTGAGCAGTTTGAAAAAGGCATAATAATTACTGAATAATATTAGAGCTAATGATATTGTCTGATGCCACTTCTCTGAACACATCAGTGAATATAGCTGGTAGAATATCATTGCACCTTCCAGGATTATAAGAATGTTCAATATTCGAAGAGGTTTGTTGAAGAAAAACTGTTAAAAGGGGGAAAAAAGAGGGGAACAGTGGTTATTGCAATATAATTCCCGTGAATACATTATTAATTATTTGTAATATTTCTAAAAACATTTCTATTCAAACTTGTTCTGAAAAACAAAGCACTTTCTGTTTCAGAGTTCGTCTACAGCTTATACTTACATAAAAACGATAATGCGAGACATCTGAGGGAACTGCTACGTTATAATGGCCCATGGCCTTATAAACATTTTTACTGTGTTTGACCAAAACTCCTTGTGGCCACATATACTCTTCTGTCCATCTGTAGGAAACAGAAGAAAGATATCACACCTTACAAAAAAAAATAAAAAAATATTCAGAAAGAAAACCCCTAAAAACACTCGACATAAAAACAAAGCATTATGACACAATTTAAGACGATTACATGCAAAAAATAAATAATAAAAACAATACATAAAAAAAATCTAATAAATTCAATGAGATAATATTATTGAGCAAAAACAGGTTAAAATCAATGTCAAAAAAATCAGTTCTAGTTGTGATTTTTGAAGAACAATGCAGCTAAAACAAAAATCATTTAAAAAAAAAAAAAAAGATAAAAAAAACATTTTCAAATTAATTTAATGTGCTATAAATAAATGTGTTGTTGACGGCAACACCCAAGATCAAAAGAACATGTTGAAACATGCAACACAATGCAGGTATTCTTTCAAGGCTAAGTGCACATCAGACTGTGTACACGAATTGAAATTAGGCTCTTTTGTAAATGCATTTGGAATCATTTAGCACCTGCTATACTTGCATTTTAACCAAAACCCAGAAAAGACACACAAAAAAAAAACTATCACAACCTAAATTTATGCCATTTCTATTTCCCCAGGTCAGACGTACATGTGTTGGAGGACGTTTGAGCAGAGGGAAGGGTCCACCTTCTGCCAGCAGCCCAGATGAGCAGCAGCTTTGTGGAGCAGGTCACAGTAGCGGGGAGGTAACAGGTGCCGCATCAGAATGATAGCTGTACTGACGGACACCAGGATGAACAGCTCACAGGACCAACATTTATCTACATATTGTGTGCTCTATATACAAAGAAAAATTAAGAAAGAGTCACATGTATGAATGTAAAGCAATTCTTCAGGTCTAAGACAAAATCTTCAGGTCTAAGACAAAATGTGCTGTGCCATGTATAACACAGTAGCACACAAATCTTTTTTTTTATTTATTAGACAATGACTAATTTGAGAAAAGTGACAGCAAATTAACTTAACATTACAAAAGTTCTCTATTTCAAATAAATGCTTTTTTTTTTTTTACTTTCTATTCAGCAAAAATCCCTGAAAAAAAATGCATTATGGTTTCCATAAAATATGAAACAGCACACCTGTTAATATTGATTGATATTACAAACATATAACATTGATAATATTAAGAAATATTTATTGAGCACCAAATCAGCATATTAAAATTATTTCTGAAGGATCATGTGACACTGAAGACTGGAGTAATGATGCTGAAAATTCAGCTTTGCCATGACAGGAAAAATTTACCTTTTAAAATGTATTAAAATAGAAAACAGTTATTTTAAATTATAATAATATTTCACAAAATTACTATTTGCACTATATATTTGATCAAACAAATGCAGCCTTGGTGAGGATTACAGACTTCTTTCAAAAACATGAAAAAAATCTTACTGAACCCAAATATTTGAACAGTAGTTTATTATAAGCAATAAGCATTCTAAGAAAATATAACTGCCATATAACTGATGATTCACTGTTTTGTAGTAGCTTGCATGGAATAATATATTGTCAAAGAACATGTTGGCATGTTCTTTTTAATACAACAAATGATTACACAAAGTACATCCAGAGGAATTTCAACAAAACCCATGATGCTAAAACCAAAGTTTTGCATTGAGGGCAGATAGAAAGCCATAAAAATAATATCTGGAAAAATAATTTGCATGTGTTGGTTTAAACACTGTAGCGTCTGGACCAATCAAAAACACAATTTTTCATTTGATTTAACAAATCAGTTATTCATTAGATTAACAAGTCGTAATAGACTGGGCGCCAGGATGTCTGCGAATGACCACAGGCCACTGGTTACCATGGCAACCACGACACCTTTGCTAGACCAGAGCCATTTACG
>NW_015505250.1:536863-552161 GCF_001515645.1 Sinocyclocheilus grahami | reverse complement strand
GAAAGTAATTTCCCTTAACCAGGAAATTAACGTTCTTAGAATTGACAGACAGTTGACCCTGAAAGGTCAAGTAAATATCTACAGCGGAGCTAAATATTTATAATTAATTATTACTAGTTATGATTAATTATTCATATTTCCCCATGATTCGCTACAACACCAAGAATGATTTTTGCCTACAGCCAATCTGATCTGAATTTACAGACTCATTACACATGAATCACCAGTTCCTCATCAACCAAACCTGGGGGGTATTCCAGAAAGCTGGTTATGTGACATACCCGGTTCTGACTCACAGACTGTAAGTAAGTTTTTTTTTATATTTAAAGAATTTGCCACTGACGATTCAAACGCGAGTTTTTTGGGCAGTGTAGAGTAGCACTTGTTGTTTGTCATTTCTCCGATCACAAATGCAGACATGGTTTTATGTTTACGCGGTGCGATGCAATGCAACGCAATGACAGTATAAGTCATTATAATCCGTAATTATGTCCCCACTGAATGCAACAAATGCCTCGTTTATAATGGGTTTTAATGTTTTTGTCTCGTCGCTCCGGCCGGACAGGGCATCACAATATGGTAAGGGACGTAACATTTCCGTCACACGCTTGAGGTATTCGGCCAATCACAACGCACTGGATAGCTGGCCAATCAGAGCACACCTCGCTTTTCAGACCGATGAGCTTTGTAAAAATCAGAAAGGCGGGGCATAGAAGAGAAACAATAATGTACCGTATGTGGAAAATAATGTGTTTTTTTAACCTTAAACCGCATAAACATTTCATTACACCAAATAATATTCTTTTTAGCAGCATCATATGACCCCTTTACGTGTAAGTAAGCAGATAAACTCAGCTTTCGGTTCCAAAAACGGAGGTAACTCTCAGGGTACCCATAATAAGGGACTGCCAGTGAAAGGCTGTTGCACACATAAAATGCAACCTTTTTATTCTGACAGTGTATGATTTATATTAACATTACAGAATATAACATGATCAATATGAACTTTTAACATTCAATTTAAATAAATGTAATTGCACAAACTATGTAGTCTACCATTTCAATTGGTTTATTGTGAAAGAACTCAAACATATATGTTTATTCTGCCCTCATTGTTCTGGGCTGCTGTTCACAAAACCATCTATACTTTCTTAAGATACTTTTGGGAAAAGCAACCCTGTTTGAATGCACTGTCAGAAGTGAGTGAACACTCTCTGTGATTGATTGGTTCTGTCTTGCAACATTTGCGTGTGTTCAGATGAGCAGGAAAATAGTTCTATCCTACACAATTATTCAGTAACATGGGTCATTCGTCCAATTCAATGCATATTGTATGCATACATTTTTTTTGTTAAATAAACAAAATCACTGGTAAATAAAACACCTTAGTATACTTCAGGATCGATACGCCCATCCCTAGTGAACATACTCTGAACTGAATGAACTTAATCCCAAACGCGTTTTTGGAACCAGCATACCTTGAGTAAGCAAGGTTTGGGTTAATCAACCGAGAGTTCAAGGTATATATGAAGGTAAGCTAACCTTGCTTTCTGGAATATCCCCGTTCTCTCAGTCCACACAGTATATGTGTGTTTATGCACAAAAGACCACCTGTCGATGCACTCACCTTGACGAACCAAACAGGTACGAATGCAACGTAGTAGGCACTGAGCATGGAGCTAACCAACACCTCCTTCATCCTCCAGTTGAAGTCCATCTTCAGGTACTCCACTTCTTTGCGGATGAGGTCAGGAGAGAGACAGCAGGCGTGGGTGGGTATGGGTTGAGCACTGTACAGCTGACTCGTGTGCTGTTTAAATGTTTCCTTCAGGACGGACAGATAGTCCCGTCCCCCACGGCCCAAAGCAGCACCGCTCACCTCTTTAGAACTCATGCTTCCTAACGGGGAAATGGATCCAGCCCTCCGGAAGTCACAGCTGAGTCGGAAGAAAGGGATGTACATTCCAAACCTGAGAGGGAAAGATAGATGAGCATGTTGAAACATTCTAATTTGTTTAAATTAATTACAAATATTTTAAAATAGATAACTATGACTGTAAATTCTGACAGGATGACTCAAATCCACTTTAAAATAATGGCACACTTATGACCGTGCAATCTGTATTAATGTGTCAAGTTGCTATGATGCTTAGTAAACAACCTACAATGAAAACAACCCATTGGTGCCTAAATACACTACCAACTAGTAATCAGCAAGAAAACCCTAAAAGCAACCAGTCAGAATACCCTAGCAACACCTAGCAAATTGCCAAAATACCCAGGCAACCAGCTGCTATCTATCGATCTATCTATCTATCTATCGTAGTGTTGTAAAGTATTGTAAAGCACCTGCGCTAAAAATAACATAATATATATCATAAAAGCACAATAATTTCATATTATAAGTAACTAGTCAACCATCATGACCCATCATACATGCATTATGAAAGCTGTAAAGGTGCAGTCACATTAGCAAAATTTCATGGGCAAAAAGGTCCATTATTCACAGTTCACATAGACGTCACTTCCAAACCAACCAGCTTTCTGTTGGCCAACATGGTCAATTTGTGCGACCAACCTGATGCAAAATCTGTGTTGGAAACTTTTCACCT
The DNA here is from genome assembly GCF_001515645.1 of Sinocyclocheilus grahami. Classification (NCBI taxonomy): domain Eukaryota; kingdom Metazoa; phylum Chordata; class Actinopteri; order Cypriniformes; family Cyprinidae; genus Sinocyclocheilus; species Sinocyclocheilus grahami. The sequence continues at coordinate 549,549 of NW_015505250.1, read as the reverse complement.
TCACAAGAAATTCTAGATCACATGGATTCCTATTGAAATGACTGATTTTCACCCACGAAATCTCACAAAGCAATGGTAAATGTGACAGCACTTGAAAACATTCGAATCAACAGCAGCGGATGTGTAGATTCTTACTCACGGATAGCAGAGGAAGAGCAGGCTGAGTACGGAATACGTCTTGAAGAGATAAATAAGTGAACGACACAGACTCCATCCTGCAAGAGTCAGGACGGCAAAACGAGCCGTCACCAGGAAGACAGAGTGCGGGAAGGACAACTTCCCACTTTGTGATGCCTTTGAAGCAAAGAACGGGAAAAGAATGATGCCCAATTTTTTTTTAAAAGCTATTAAAATGACATAAAGAGCAAGGAGATAATGCACATTACCTCTTTTACAATGGCAGCAATTAGCCTGCGAGCCAGCACTATGATGGTGAACACCAACATATTATAATCAATGAGGTGGAAGTTCTGCAGAGACAAAAGAAATTCATTTTGTAAAAAAATAAAGATTGGATGCTTCTGTGGAGTTAAATTTAAGACTTATGAAGTGACTCACCAGAGAGGTGTGTGAAGGTGGGTGCGAGGGGGGGTACCACCACACTGTTTTGTAGATGTTGACGTAATGTACAAACAGAGCTGTAAGATGGCACACAAACAGGTGGAGCTCAAACAGGACGTTCTGGTCCACAGAGAGTTCCGGAATCTTAGAGTGCTTCAGTGGCACCACCGTCTGAGTGGCCAACGGAGGGCTGGACATTCCCGTCCCGGATCCATTCCTGGTGACCGCACAGATTTGAAAACAGCATGTTAATTTAAACATCGGAAGAGGATGTTTTCATAGCAACAGAACATTAGTTTGTTATGTGTAACGTTATGCTCAAATGTGCCCCCACCTGGTTCGTGACCTCACACCTGTCACGGGTGAGCTTGTGGAGTGGTTACTGTTGCCAACGGAACCCGTCTCACTGCTCAGAGGAGAACGACAATATGTCGTTCTATTTGCTCCTCTTCTTCCTCCGGCCATTCCAGATCCACTCTTGCCCCTTCTCTCAATTTTTTTTGCACTTCTAGTTGGTTACGCTATAGATACCTGCAGGAAAACAAATAACAAGTTCCAAACACACTATAAGACTGTGTCGTGACAAAAAAAGAGGTCTTATGTATACTAAATCACTGTTTATGGAGGTTTTGTATTAAATACGCTACGCTAAAATGTAATGTTTTTTATATAAAGACAGTAATTTTTTTGCAAAATATGATTACAATTTAAAATGTTTTCTATTGTATTTCCTATTTTAAAATGTAATTTATTCCTGTGATGGTAAAGCTGAATTTTCATCAGCCATTACTCCTGTCTTATCACGTGATCCTTTACAAATTATTCTAATTTGCTGCTCCATGAAACATGTCTTATTATTATCAATGTTGGAAACAGTTGTGCTGCTTAATAGTCTTGTAGAAACCATGATTTTTATTTATTTATTTTTTGAAATTTCAAAAGAACAGCATTTATAAATCTTTTGTAGCATTGTAAACGTCTTTACTGTCATGCTTGATTAATTTAATGCACCTCTCTCTCTCTCTCTCTCTATCTATATATATATATATATATACACAGTGGGTACGGAAAGTATTCAGTATTCAGGGTCTGAATACTTAGGACCATGTGATATTTCAGTTTTTATTTTTTAATAAATCTGCAAAAATGTCAACAATTCTGTGTTTTTCTGTCAACATGGGGTGCTGTGTGTACATTAATGAGGAAAAAAAAATAACTTAAATGATTTTAGCAAATGGCTGCAATATAACAAAGAGTGAAAAATTTAAGGGGGTCTGAATACTTTCCATACCCACTGTGTATATATATATATATATATATATATATATATATCTAAAACACTTTTTAATGCTTTGTTTATTGTGTGTCAATTCCTCTTTACAAGTAACTTAATGCTTATTACAGATACATTCTTCTACATCTTTGCTTACTGTTAATCATCACAGGTTGTTCAGAAGCTCAGAATGTTTGCAATAGCTACTACCATACTTATCTTGCTATTGTGCAGTATTCAGGATGAATGCCTCCTGTGGACAGTATGCAAATTGTCTTAGTGGATGGAATATGTGGACAACCAACTACATTTGACAAATTAAAAATGCAAAAAGCATTTTTACTTGGAGGTGATGTATTAAACGCATATCTAATGAGATTATATTATAATAGGTTTCTTAGTAATCCTGTCCAAACAGATCCAGAGCACTGGGTACTGAATGAATTCATATACCACAATATTATTTTAAGACACGGTCAAGACACCATACCATGTTTTTACAATTTAGTTTATTGTCATTTAGCAATATGGTGACACAAAATGTAGCTTTACCAGGTCTGCAGGACAAATTATAGCCAGATTGGAAAAAATGTTGCAGATTCTTTTGGTGTAGACCCAGTATCCCAATATCACATTTGTGATGTCTGGACAGGTTTTAAAGAAAATGAATCCTGTCCAAACAGATCCAGAGCACTGGGTACTGAATGAATTCATATACCACAATATTATTTTAAGACACGGTCAAGACACCATAGCATGTTTTTACAATTTAGTTTATTGTCATTTAGCAATATGGTGACACAAAATGTAGCTTTACCAGGTCTGCAGGACAAATTATAGCCAGATTGGAAAAAATGTTGCAGATTCTTTTGGTGTAGACCCAGTATCCCAATATCACATTTGTGATGTCTGGACAGGTTTTAAAGAAAATTTGTTTGTTTTTAGATCCTTGTCAGTTCTAACATGATATTAATGTACAGGCAGCACTCTGTGAACAGCCCGCTTCTTTGGCAATGAATGTTTGTGGCTCCTTGTGAAGGGTGTCAATGATTGTCTTCTGGACAACTTTCAGATCAGCAGTCTTCCCCATGATTGTGTAGCCTAGTGAACACAACTGAGAGACCATTTTGAAGGCTCAGGAAACCTTTGCAGGTGTTTTGAGTTGATTAGCTGATTGGCATGTCACCATATTCTAATTTGTTGAGATAGTGAATTGGTGGGTTTTTGTTAAATGTGAGCCAAAATCATCACAATTAAAAGAACCAAAGACTTAAACTACTTCAGTCTGTGTGCATTGAATTTATTTAATACACGAGTTTCACAATTTGAGTTGAACTACTGAAATAAATGAACTTTTCCACGACATTCTAATTTATTGAGATGCACCTGTAAGTTACCAATACCACTGGTCTTGCACTGAATGAATTGACTAATTGTATGTTTGTAAACTCTTCCTCAAATGCCTCATATTGTAACTTTAGGCTACTTTCACTTGTGCCTTGGGCCTACGGTTGGTAACTTTCTTTTTAAGATGCATCGTAAGCCTTTTATGGCAGCAATTGTCAAACCAGTGAGAAGAACTTGCTGTCACAAACTGAAGGCTCAGATACCTTTTACTATGCATGAAGTTTATATTTAACATGAAGATGCCTAAAATGTCTTTTTACACTTACTGAATCAAACCGGTTTGCATTGAGTCTGACTAAATTATGTTTTGTCATGTTGGGGCTCATTGCATCAGCAGATTTATCCCCAATGCATCATCCCCATGCATCACCACTGGTCTCATTCACAGGACATTGACAAAGAAGACTCACATGCTTGCATGCAGCACTTCTGCCTTGCCAATTCACGTGCCACAAACGGGTCTCACTATAGCACGCCAAAATAATGCATTTGTGTTATGGTTAGTTTTTAAAGAATTTTTATCCTGCTTAAAACGAGGAATAATCTGTCCTGTTCGCTCTGGTGTTTTGCAGCCCTGCGTTTATTGATAGACAACTTTTGCGGAAGCTTTGCTGTGAAACATGCAGGTTGAAAGATGTTGTTTTTTGATTCTGAAACCAAATTACCTTAAAATGCAACAAACATTTCTCGGGTCTGGTTGAATCTTAACGCCCATAGCAATAAATGCATGCTCGAATATAAGACTGCGGCCTAGCATATAATCTAATTTCAAGAAATAGCAAAAAATCTCTTACCACTTTCAACGGCGGAGTTTAGTCCGGATAAGGCGACTGTGAGATTTAGGTTGAAACGCACTCAATACTTAAATACAGAATGAATTACTTGGGATCGTAAAGGGTTTGTTTAATTTCTGACAGTAAACGCGGAGGACTCATTCTGTTGATGTTGTACCGCAGACGCACGCACGCGCTTGGGGGAGGAGGCAAGCGTGCGTGCTTGCGTGCTTGCGTGTCCACACTCCAGTGTGTGTGTGTGTGTGTGTGTGTGTGTTTGTGAGATCAAAGCACACATCATGTGGTTGCGCCTCAGGCACATACATTACACAGAACCGGTTTGGAAAGGTTAATGCATTCAGTGTATTACGCACATTCATTGAACATATTTAATTGCATAAAACAAAAATAGCACGGATTCAAGCCATAACAATAGGCTAACATTTTTATTCAGTTTAGCTATTCCACACAATGTATATTATTAATACATAGTGTATTATTAATACTGTCATTAATTTATTCAATCAGTATTCTGTTCTCATTTATATGCAAAACAATAAACAAATCTCCCTCCACAAAAGATACTCACGCGCCAGTTTCTTGTATTTAAATATATTTGAAATATTCTTATAATACTTGTAGCTAAATTCCATACACATACACCACTGTTTGGGTTCAGTAATATTTATTAAAAAATATATATTCATATTTATATTCAGCAAGGGCATATTTAATTGTAAAGTCACTTTTTTATATCATCCCACAACATTTACAAAAACTCTTACACAATAAATGCAGTTCTTTTTAAACATTTTTATTAATCAAGAATCCTGGAAAAAAAATATTAATCTGTTTTCAACTTTAATAATTATAAGAAACATTTCTTGAGCACCAAATCAGCCTATTAGAATGATTTCTGAATGATCACGACTGGAGCAATGGCTTTTGAAAATTCAGCTTTGCCATCACAGGAATAAATTACATTTTAGAAGAGAAAACAGTTATTCACAATAACAATTGCTATTTTTATTGTATTTTTGATGAGATAAATTCAGCCTTGGTGAGCATAAGAGACTTTAAAGCCATCGAGACTTTAAATATTTGGAAGTTTTTCCTAAATATTCTTGAACAAAATATTAAGTATGCGAATGAATGTTTTTTGTTTTTTCCCCATGTGTCTTCTTATTGTGTTTTTGCATCCCTGTGGCGTTTTCCCCCCTTTCTCTTGGTTGTTATTTATAATGCTGCAGTTCATTTTTCATTTATATATGAATATAGATGAATGCCTATATATAAAACTCTCATCACCTGTACACTGGTGTCTGCCCAAGAGGGCGGGTGTTGTTTGTCTGAAGGATCGCTCGGCTGCCCAATCAGAGCGCAGGGTGAGCGCCGGAAGATCGCTGCAGCAGCAGCAGCAGCACACGGGACCGAAATGGCGTAGCGCGCAGTCCACTGCTGCAGCAGCGCAGCGGGGCCAGGCTCACCGAACATCCCAGAGCCTGGCCCGCCGTACTCCAACCGACGAGTATGATGGAGGTGGCTTTTAGTTTCAGTTCATCCGCTTCGAAACCAGCACGAGATCACCGGAGACGGTAAGTGCACTAAGAGTGTTGACATGTACTACAGGAGCATGTCTTTGTCTAATCTTTGCGTAGCAGTTTCGCATTCCAGCACTTGCGTCACTCGTCTGTGCAGGAGTAGAGATGTACATCATTTGGTTGTGTATTAATATTCATTTTCACTGTTCTTTAAAGCACTTTGTCATTTCCTTCCATACGTGCTCTAGAACTAATAACTACATTGTTAAATGGGAATGCAGATCTTAATGAACCTGCTTTGTCTTATCAAAACAGTGCCCTTCACATGTCAAATCAAGAAGAGAAAGGAACAGTCCAGAAAGGAACTCATGACCAGGTAGGTCAGTTTGTGCAGCAGAAATAACACAAGAATCTTCCTTGTAGGGCTGGGTATTGACATTGATTTCATGAATTGCTTTGATTCAGATTCAGAAGCTCTTGATTCGATTCTGATTTCAATTCATTTGGATACTTGTCTTTTACAACTAATGTTGTAAACTATACAGGGAACCCTGCCATTTGGTTCATTGAGGTTAAATGAACAAGTCCAAACTTTTTTATTCAATTGCTGTTTATTTTTAGCTATAATAACCAACACTTTAATAAAACATTTTATACAAACAAATGTAGTACATGCAAGTTGTGCTCTTTCTTTCCATGTTTAATATTAAAGATAGTCAAAATAGTATTTATTGTTTGAATTTTGTGATAAAATTGTCAGAATTTGAAAGCTGAGACCGTTTTAGACCAGTAAAAGGGCTTATTGTGATTATTGGATGGCAGGTGTGCTACAAATAATGTTTAGTGAAGTTTTGTTCACGCATCAACATAAAACAGCATAGACTAAACGATTGATCTTGGGATTTAAAAACTGATATTGGTTCATTAAAATAAAGATTAAGTAAAATTAGTGCTGTCAATCATTTAAAAAAATGAGCTAATTAATCACATTTGTTTCTAAAATTAATCATGATTAATCCCACCTGACATTAAAGTTTTTTAATATACTTTTATGTCGCAATAATTTCACAATCTTCAAAATAAGAAACAACATAAAGACAGTATATATTTAATATTTGTTTAATGGCATCTTTTTTATGACTGAAGGCAAGTTTCACTTATACCAATACTACTGATCTCTACTGTCTCTATGAAATTGTTTTTTTCTTTAATATTTAACCATTGACTATAGCCATTCAACATTACAGTATAATTAAGAGCTATCAGTTTTAACATTTATTAGACTTTAAAAAAATAACTTCTAATTTAAGTGAACTTAAAACAATCTTCACATAATGTCATATTTAGCTACCTGTGCCCTTCAGCAAGTAAGAAATATAGAGAAATTGAATAAAGTTATCAAACACTAAATTTTAAATTAAATATAGATGAATCCTCAAAGCTACAAAAGTTATTGATTTCCTCTTTTTTTTTTCTTTTGTCTTTTGATTAACAGACATCACAGCAGCTGGGTTATTAGGTTATTTTGGCTGCTTTAAGGGCTGCTGCTGCTGAACATGACACGGATCTGACACGCATCGTATTTTCTCACAACTTATTACCTTTTCTGACCCACTTCAGGTCTTAAAGGGATAGTTCACCTTCAGTTGCTGGTCCCCATAGTGCATAGTGTTTTTTTTTTATACTATGGAAGTCAATGGGGACTAGCAACTGAAGGTGAACTATCCCTTTAAGTCTCTACTAATGAGCTGGAGGGTATTCCAAAAAGCAGGTTATGTGACATACCTGGGTATGTTTAAGGGTAAGCAAGCGGATAAACTCAGCTTCCGGTTCCAAAAATGAAGGTAACTTTCAGGGTAAGTAAGTAGCCATAGCAACTTTTTTTCTTAACATAAAATGCTCTGCAGCAGGTTATGTTTCAGGGTTAGTTTACTTCAGAGTTATCAGCGCATGCGTGACCTATTGATGAGACTCCAGTGGGCATGGCAGATTGTGCACAATATTAAATATAATTATAATATAGTTATATAAGTCACTTTCACTTCAATATATATATATATATATATTGAAGTGAAAGTGACTTATGTAACTTTATTGTAATAATATTTAATATTGTGCACAAAGTATGTAAATGTCCATTGAACAAAAGAAGAAAGAAGCAGTATGGCGCGCATTTTCTTAGCATCCATTTCCATGGTGACTCGTCGCTCTGTTGAGTATGTTAACCGTGAACATACTCTGAGTCGACTGAACTTTATCCTGGATGTGTTTTTGGAGCCAACTGACGCAAGGTTTGGGTTAATCCCAAACAAGTTTAGGGTAAATGTGACGCCAAGTTAACCTTGCTTTCTGGAATATCCCCCTGAAGAGTTGAATCAGGTTTGTGTTAGATGAGGGAGACAGTGCTGGGCTGCTCCAGGACAGTTTTGAAAACCACTGCATTTCAGAGACATGTTCTTAAATGTGACACATATATAATGAATTTGCACAGTTCAGCGTTAATCGCCTTTTTGATAACTTCATGACAACTTCATGATCAATATTGTCAACCCAGCCCTACCTCCTTGCCTTATCTGATCTGATTCAAATGTCCATTCTGTGCAGATAAGATCGTCATGTCTTTGTTCTTCAAACTGCTCTCCATCCCGATAAGTTGACTTTCCTCCAGCGTTATTTCAGGGAAGTGTTTGTTCAACATGCCAACTGTCACTGGTCTATGAAAATATAATCTCTGCACTTTGGAGACGACAACTGAAGTTGTTTTTATCCATGAAAGAACCATAAACTCATCATGTGTCCAAAAAAGTTAAGTAACACAATTGTGCCACAGTAAAGAGCCATCATCTGGTCATATTTGTTATAAATAAATCAAGTGGAGTACTTATGTTGCAGGTTGTGTTAAAATGAAGTGAAAAAGGAAATGGCGAAAGTGCACTTGCTTTGCAGGTAAAACAAATGCACATTTAAAAACGAAATCATGCAAGCAAGATAAAGTAGCTTCATCCAACAATTTTATTATCTGCAGACTAAGTGCCTAGATGCATCTCTTTGGAAAAGCTTCTGTCTCTTGCTTGTCTATTTCCATGGCTTAGCTTTAAACCTACAAGTAAAGCACTACTTGGTCATTTATTTAGTCTTAAAATGGCTGAAAATTTAATTTCTGAGACAACAAACTGTAGACAGATAGCTGTTCTCTTAATTCAGAACTCATATTGGTGCTTTTGCAAAACCATGAATCATGCTTTCATGTTTTCTGTGTACTTGAGAAACCAAGACAGACAGTGTGGCACACTGACCCGAGCATAAGCTTTATAAATTCCACAGTTAAACCTTTCTAGTGAGAGTGGGGTGCTAATGAGATGCAGGACATAATGAATTATAATTATTTTACTACCTCAGAAGTTACCACAGCTCAGACCCACACTCCGATCAACCGATATGCACATGCTTTTCTCACAGTGATGTAAATAGAGTCATTGTCTGTCAAATGGTTTGGGAATCAGTTGGAAGAGGAGTGAGCATGTTTCTTTTCACTTTTTGTACATTATTTTATTAATATGTTTTGGGAATATCACACAAATCATATAGATACCTTGAAGTTCACTGGTTTGACACTGGTGGCCAAAAGTTTGGAATAATCAAGTTTTGAAAGAAGTCTCTTCTGCTCACGAAGGCTGCATTGATTTGATCAAAAATACAGTAAAAACAGTAATATTGGGAAATTATTATTACAATTTAAAATAACTGGTTTCTATTTGAATATGTAAAGAAAAAACTGAAATTTATTCCTGTGATGGCAAAGCTGAATTTTCAGCAGGCATTACTTGGTGTCACATTATCCTTCATTATTGTTATCAGTGTAAAAATGTTTTTGCTGCTTAAGATTTTTGTGGAGACCATGATATATTTTTTTACATGATTTGGGTAATAGAAAATTAACTGAACAGTATTTATTTGAAATAGATTTTTTTTTACATTATTGTCCTTACTGTCACTTTTGATCAATTTAATGCATTCTTGTTGAATAAAATTATTAATTTAAATCGTACTTATCCTAACTTTTAAATTAACTAAACAAGGTGTAGTATCACAGTTTCCATAAAAATATTAAGGAAGCAAAAAAATTTTTCAGCATTGATAAAAATAAGAAATGTTTCTTGAGCACCAAATCAGCATGTATGCTGAAAATTGAGCTTTGCCATTACTGGAATAAATTACATTTTGAAATATATTAAAATAGAGAACGGTTATCTAAAATTGTAGTAATATTTTACAATATTACTGTTTTTACAGAATTTTTGATCAAATAATAGCCTTAGTGAGCATAAAAAACGTCAAATAAAATACATTAAAAATTTTTAAAAAAAATAATTATTCCAAAGGTTTGACTGCCAGTCTTAATGAGTCCTACATGTTTTCCAAGAGAACATGTAGAGTGAAATAAACATGCCATTTTCATCCAGTAACATTCTCATGGTTATTATCCTCATTAAGCCTGAAGAAAGGCAGTAGAATGGTTAAATGTTAGACCTTGGTCACACTCACAACGTTTTGAAATAGTTGTTAATAGTTTAGTATGTTTTAATGTATCACCTCAAATAGATTACGGTAAGTTGGTCACAGCCTGTGCTCGGTCCTTAGCTACAGTGCACTGTGAGCATAGGAATTTAACTTCATCTGTGTTGAGAAAATGTACCCAACTTTTGTTTTGTTTGTACAGTAGTTTCTATCAAATGTATTGGTAGAAGTAAGAGTCTGTACTGAGTATGAATTTTCATGGGAGAAAGAGTAGTGAGGCCTCGGTGTGGGAAATGTGCAATATTTGTTTCTTTCCTTTGTCTTGTTTTGAGATGAATATGTATATTGTACAAACAAGTGACAAGTTGTTCGCAAAAACAACAAAATCACCAATGTCTTCCATTAAATGATGTATAGTTTCATCCGCTTGCTTTAGGGTGGCGGGATTTGTAGTGCCAGCATAAGCATGGCCATGCATGTACGGTAGCGATGCTTGCTGAGTTTATTAGTCGTAGTGACTTTCAGTATATGCTATAATAAAGTTGTTTAGAAAATAAAATTAGGCCGATAATGATTTAGTTAATAACCACCATGGATGCAGCATCCACATCTCGATCGATTTTTTTTTTTCTCATTTTGTCTCTCATAGTTGAGGTGATGAAAATTACATCATAGATTCTATGATGAAAGTTACAGGCCTCTCTCATCTTTTTAAGTGGGAGAACTTGCACAATTGGTGGCTGACTAAATACTTTTTTGCCCCACTGTATGTTTCATAAGCACTGTGAGTTTGTCCTAGTTTATACTGTGCAAAATTAAGTTCTGGGCCCAAAATAGTTGACTCCGATCAAAATGACAGTCCCTAACGGGCAGGAAATTTGGCTTGCTGGCTTAGAAGATATTATAGGTGTTGAAGTGAAGAGTTTCATTTGATACCTGTTTTAAGATAATTCCTTATTACGGAAACAAAACAGTAGATCCTGAAATGCTATTTGGTCTGTAATAGTCAGACACAAAGAAGACTACAGTATTCTCGTTCTGATTAGAAAGGGTAACCTAGAACTGTGTTTGTATTCATACCTCTAATATTGCAATCTCCATCAGGTTATGTTGTCTCAGACTAGAGCTGTGGGTAGATTATTCCTAGTAGCAGAAACTTTAGATTTTCAAGTAACATGTGGCATAAAGCAATTATCAAAGCATTGTAATGTAGATAAATACCTCAATGACTGGAATGCAAACTATATTTTTTAAATATACTCAAAGATATGCAAGCCATGATGTGTATTAAGTTCAACGTTTAGAAGCAATAATTAGTTTATGCATGAATTATAGTGTCGGAATAGTTCAGTAGTGTTTGTGAAATAGAAATCTGTAGCATATTTGTGACAGTGGTAAGTGTTTGATCCAGAGCATCACATTGCTCATATTTCGTAGTACAGAACTAGCTCGTAACAGCCCCATTATTCATTGACACCAAATAAATATGTGAAGGTAGCACCAAGGGTCTGACCAATTTTAAAGAACTTTTATATTTTGGACAGGTGGAAGAAAGTTGATTAGTAAATATATATATGCAGGGCTTATGCCCTTCTATTGACTTTGCATGTTTACATACAAACCATTGTGGAACGCACATAAGCTGTATGTATATTTACAGCTTATTTTCATTAACAGCAATATGAGCAGTGTTTTTGTAGCAGTTTGTGACACTGATGATTCATTGTCTCAGTGAATCCTAGGTAAACAATATCACAAAACTAAAAAGATCCATTGGGAATTAACTAGTATTTTTAAATAAGAGTGCAAAAAAACATTTGCTGATGCATGGCTACTGATTTTGTGAAATTAGTAAACACCTGCCTGAAAGGGTTAGTTCACCCAAAAATTAAACTGAGGCTGCATTTTTCTCACCATCCTAGGTGTATATGACTTTCTTCTTTCAGACGAATCCAGTTGGAATTATAATAAAAATGGTCTTTGATCTTTACAGCAGGTGTTGCATGCATCAGTCCAAAAGAACTTAAATAAAAAGCGTCCATCCATAAAAAAAAAAAATCTCGCACGGCTCCGGGGGGTGAACAAAGGCCTCCTGTAGCGAATCGATGCGTTTTTGTAAGAAAAATATCCATATTCAAAACGTAATAATCAATTTAATCTAGCTTGCGCTCACTGTTGTAAACGGAAGCAGCTCCAGGCGGATGACATATGAGGTCTGCTTTGCGCATGCACCGCTCAGAAGTGATGCACACGGAAATGCAGCGGAGAGATCAAAACAAAACAACGGTCACTAATTAGAAGTACAAAACGAGGATTTGTAAAGAAGAATGTCAGAGGATTCCGATATAAGCCAAGAGGAGACTGGTTTTCCTTTGCCAAAGTAAGGAAACTTTGCTTCCTTTGCTCCTGTTAACAAACATTGGTTTTCACGAGACTCACCGGCGCATGCACAACACTGAACTCATACGTCATCCGCCCGGAGCTGCTTCCGTGTAGACTGTTGGCACAAGCTAGATTAAAGTGATTATTACGTTTTGAATATGGATATTTTTCTTACAAAACGCATCGATTCACTACAGGAGGCCTTTGTTCACCCCCCGGAGCCGTGCGAGA
>NW_015505250.1:533351-536813 GCF_001515645.1 Sinocyclocheilus grahami | reverse complement strand
CGCTTTTTATTTAACTTCTTTTGGACTGATGCATGCAACACCCGCTGAGTGGCATTAAACAGCTTGAAAGATCAAGGACAATTTTTAATATAACTCCGACTGGATTTGTCAGAAAGACATATACACCTAGGATGGCTCTGGGGTGAGTAAAACAGCCTAATTTAAATTTTTGGGTGAACTAACCCTTTAAAGGGGTCCTATTATGCTTTTTCAACTTTAGTTAGTCTGTAATGTTGATGTTTGAGTATAAAAAAGATCTGCAAAGTTACAAAGCTCCACTTCAAAAGGAGATATTTTATTTAACAAATCACTTTTCAAAAACTACAACGAATGACTCGTTTGGACTACAACGCATATTTTCTGGGATTTGTGATATCACAAATACCGACGAATGGGACGAGACCTGGTTGAGCTGCACTAGAGAAGGCAACGAGTGTTATACGTCGGAGACGTGCTAGCTTTCCCAAAGCAGACGAACTTAGAGTGGTTACAATAACCCGGGTTTAAATCGCACTCAACTTGATTTGATTTTGACAATATTTTAACTGAAGCTCGCAGGCAGCTATGGTAAGGGGCATGACATTTCCCGAGCAGGCGCCGAGTGGTGCCAATCAAAACACATTTCGTATTTCAGAAGGCGGGCCTTCATTTGATACAGGAACTATTCGAGCCATTCATGCCAGACTGGGGAGAGAGGTATTGTAATGTAAAATATGTGAAAAATGTGTTTTTCGAACAACCTAGTATGAGAGCCTGTTCTAGTACACCCCCAAAACAAAATCAAGACTTTGTAAAAGAGCATAATAGGACCCCTTTAATAGAATATAATGCTGATCCTGTAAAATAAACACCATATATGGGCATAAATACTCACCTCTTTAATATTTTTGTCCATGAGTCTGTGTTTGAAGTTGATTTTGGAGGCTTTGACACATGTGCCACTTCTTAGCATGTAGCTAAAACGTAAAACAAACATTTGTCAAATGAAAAAAAATAATAAAAAATGTATCATAAAAAGTGATGAAACCATTAGAAAATAATCTGATTTAAGAATCCATCATAAAAAGCTATGTTAAATGAATGGTTCACCAAAAAATAAAAACTTGCATTAAAAAAAAATGAAAATGTACTCACTCTCAGGCCATCCAGGGTGTAGATGAGTTTGTTTCTTCATCAGAACAGATTTTGAGTAATTTAGCATTACATCACTTGCTCATCAATGGATCATCAGCAGTGAATGGGTACCGTCAGAATGAAAGTCCAAACTGCTGATAAAAACATCTCAACAATCCACAAGTAATCCAGACGACTCCAATCACACAAACACGCAGCTTTTCACTTCACAAGACATTAATTGATGGACTTGAGTAATATGGATATTGTGATGTTTTTATCTGCTGTTTGGACTCTCATTGTGATGTCACCCATAACGCAATGCTAAATTTCTCCAAGTGTGTCCTTAAGAGGAAACAAACACATCTACATATTGGATGGCCTGAGGGTAATTTTCAGTTATTTTTCATTTTGGGTAAACTGTTCCTTTAAAGAAATGCACTTCTGTTAGGGTGGACATTATTATTACAGACTACACCCACCAGTTTATCAGATCTTTTTGTAAACAGAAGAGATTTCTTAAAGCAGACAGATGTTCTGGGGTGGAGTGAAGAACCAGGCCAACAGCACCATGGCAACCAGCACAGTTAAGGACTTGGTAGGTGCTACAGAGAGAGAAATCACAAGATGATGGGACATCCAGCACATGCATGGTGGACATGAGCTGCGGTAGTTGAAATCAACAGACGGCAATACTTACGAGAAAGCCAGATGACCGACCAAACTCATCTCCAGCTTTTTATTCACCCTCACATCCTCAGTAACTTCTGCAAAGGTAAAGTTTCAAATGGAGAGGTTATAACAAAACAGTCACACACGTGTGTCTTTTTCAAGAAGTAGTCATGACTGCATCCATATCTGCACAATTTTGAGTCCGCATGCTTTCAAACCTATTCCCAAACCAACTTACTCAGACAAATGATACTCTGAAGGCTCTGGACTTCCCCACAGATGCCGCGAGAGTCTCCAAGCACTGTGTTGCATGTCATGCATTGAAGGACACTGCAATTCCTATAGTCTTCCATACAGATTTCTCCGTCCTTCACTGCTCTTAGCTGATCTGCAATTGAACTAGTCTGTGTCGAGTCGCACGGACTGATATCATAAGAGCTTTCGTGAAAACTTCGATTGCTGTTCGACATTATTACATCCGCAAGTTTTGTCGTTCTTGCTCACTCAAGTTCAAAAGACGCAACCACGTTAATTCGTTTGTTAGCTCGAACTTTAAGTGGCGCCCTAAACCGCTCACTCATAACCCGCCTTTGTCGAAACCTTTAAGCCAATCAAAACCAACATAAACGCCACTTCTTATTGGATGTAGTGCAGCACGTCATATGCTTCTCAACCAATCATCTAGCGGAAATAGCTGTTTTTGAAACACGTTCATTTTCAAACGGCATTCCCCCCTAAAGAAACCGAGCCGTATATCAAAGAGTAGTCAATTTCAACATTACAGTTATATCTGCTGTTTTACCATGGAAATTATCCACAACATGGATTTGGATTCGCTTAAATATGCGGAATTGCAGCGCCTCGCGAAAGAGGCTGGACTGAAAGCAAATATGAAGGTAAAACGCGTTTACTACGGTAAAGTGATGCAGTGCTGCTTGCTTGCAGCCATTCCATGTGTAACGTTACTTAACGACCTGTAATGTGTAAACTGCATGAGTAAAAGTAGATTTATCACGTATGCGTTTATACGGACGCTGTACTAAGTCAAGTATGGTAACTTTTCGTTAGGTTTTGGGTTATATTGTTGACGTTTTTGCGCTAAATCACAACCCTTTCATTTAATTTGTGCTTGAATGTTTTCTGCTTTTATTAAATACTCAGTTTTTACTTGTTTCTAGGCTGAGAAGCTGTTGAAAGCTTTAAAAGAACACTTTTCAAAACATCAACAGCAGACGTCTGAGAACGTGAGTATTTTTATTTTTGCATTGTCAACCCTCTACGCACACCTTGGCAATATACCGTAATCGCCATTGGCTAGTACATTTTTTGTTTACTCTCCAGACAGATATACTATTTTACACACGCGCGCGTTTACTTAGCTATCTAAATGGGGACATTACATAGACTTCGATTGTTTTTATATACAGATAGTTATACACTTTTTAACCTAAAGCCACCCCTAACCCTACCCCTCACAGAAAACTTTCTGCATTTTTACAATTTCAAAAGTAAAAAAAAAAACTGTTTAATTAATTTTTATAACAGTTTTACAAATGAGGACATCCACAAATTGAGGTTTTTGCCGATTTTGTCAGGTTTTTCTCACATTTGGGTACAAATTTGTCCCCAAAATATGGTTAAGTAGGTACACACACACACACACACGATTCCACCCAA
>NW_015505250.1:532898-533181 GCF_001515645.1 Sinocyclocheilus grahami | reverse complement strand
CATAGACTTCGATTGTTTTTATATACAGATAGTTATACACTTTTTAACCTAAAGCCACCCCTAACCCTACCCCTCACAGAAAACTTTCTGCATTTTTACAATTTCAAAAGTAAAAAAAAAACTGTTTAATTTATTTTTATAACAGTTTTACAAATGAGGACACCCACAAATTGAGGTTTTTGCCGATTTTGTCAGGTTTTTCTCACATTTGGGTACAAATTTGTCCCCAAAATATGGTTAAGTAGGGACACACACACACACACACGATTCCACCCAATCAGCT
>NW_015505250.1:518213-532793 GCF_001515645.1 Sinocyclocheilus grahami | reverse complement strand
CCCTCACAGAAAACTTTCTGCATTTTTACAATTTCAAAAGTAAAAAAAAAAACTGTTTAATTAATTTTTATAACAGTTTTACAAATGAGGACATCCACAAATTGAGGTTTTTGCCGATTTTGTCAGGTTTTTCTCACATTTGGGTACAAATTTGTCCCCTAAATATGGTTAAGAAGGTATATACACACACACACACACACACACACGATTCCACCCAAATCAGCTTATCTTTGTAAAATGGAACAGCTTCTTAATTACTGGAATGTGCATTCTTAACTTCAGCCAATCAAGCATTATATTATGATATTATGATAATTAAGCACTATTTAATGATAGAACTAGTGATTAGAACTAAAACTTGGTAAACGTGAATGAATGCATATTTGTCATTTTAACTGAACTTCGGACTGGTGGTGGTGGTGTTTAAGATATTGTTGGTCATAGGTAATATTAATTATTAAAAGATACTACTACTATTATTGTCTGCTGGGTTCATGAATATTAATCACGTTGTCAGCGTTCGCTCGAACTGATTTGCTGAAATCAAAACAAGGACGGCAATAGATGAGCGCCAGCCAATGAGAGCTGTTCGCGCATTAGCTCCGCCCACTGCCGAGAAACCGGCATATCTTCTGCTTGTTCTTAAGAGCTGAATACTTCTAAATTAACTTTTTTTACATGTACATGTTACATGTTTAGATGTAGCGCGTCGATTCAGCGTGGTATACAAGACTCTCGCTCTCTTTGCATGTGTGAGAAACACAGCGCTATCAGTAAAGCGACGGCGAGTCGTGCGCCTTCACACTAGTTTACGGTGCGTCAAATACAGGTTCGCGTGCTACATACTGCGCATCCATTGAGTACATGACATGATCCATTGAGCGCATCCAAATAGTACAGATCGCTTGACGGAGAGCGAAACTCAAGCGCTCAGTCAGCGTGTTTATCGAGTGATAATCTGTGTTGAACGCCTCACACCCACATACTGGCGTGTAAAATCTAAGAATTTATTAGCCAATAGCTAATGTTAGATATTATTTAGTCGCCCAGAGTAAGATTTAGTCGCATATGCGAGTGATTTACTCGCAATGTAGAGGGTTGATTGTCACCATAGTCTTTCTGAAATGAGAAGAATTGTTGTAACAGAATTGCATTGCATTGATGGCAGGGAAATGATGCAGCCACCGCGGACGCGCACGATGCTGTCTTAGCGGTGGACGAGCAGGGCGCGCACACTGTAAGGTTTGTGACCGAGCGCCGAGGAAAAGGCCGCACCGCTAAGAGAAAGCTCAATGACTCCTCACCTGTCACTGCTCAGGTATTCATGAGCATATGTACATTATTTTCAATCCAGACGGTTTCATCTTTTACTTTTAGATATTATATCTAAGTCTTGGGTTTTGTAATTCATTTTTTAATATGTAATATTTAGACTGAAGAAAAGCCGGGAAAAGAGGAGAGCCGAAGGGGCTCTAAGAGGAGGAAGGTGTCCTCAGCCGAGGACACACAGACTCCAGGTCAACCTGAAACATCCACTAAAGAAGATCCTGTGGAGAAAGGTCTAGAATCTGGGGAAACCAATCTAGACTCTGAAGATGCTCCTGCAGAGCCAAGTGTTAAAGGTTAAAACCGTCTTGATTTTAAGTTGTTCATGTAGATGTTATTAATTAACCTTATAATTAAGATCTAATAGATGAGCGAGATAAGTTACCTTTTAATTTGTTCCTGCACAGTATGTGTGGTGTTCACTATTAAAATGTATATCTTGCAGGTGTGGGGAGAAGAACAGTGGGTAAAATCCCCCGTCTTGAGGGTCTGATGAAGAGAAAGCCTGCGCTGCGGCCGACAACTCCTAGTAATAAGATCCTTCCAACTTTATACACTAAAACAAAATATATTGTCCAGTTCCTGTACTGTTCAAAAGACAGTTTCTTGTTCTTGTTTAGTTCATTGTTTCACTTGAGCTTATTTAACATATGTAACCAAATATTCTGAGCTCTGCCCTTGAGTAATGTGTTTGCAAATCACTCTTCCCCAGACTTCAAGAAACTCCATGAGGCTCACTTCAACAAGATGGAGTCCATCGATTCTTATGTCCAAAGGAAGAACAAACAAATGGAGGTGTTAAGGAATTCTGTCAAGAAGCTGAAGGTAAAAATGAGAGTGAAACCCTGGCCTGTCAAATAATAATAACCAGTGTTATTGTCATTAAAGGGATAGTTCACCCCCCCAAAAAAATTTTTTATTTACTCACCCTCATGTCGTTCCAAACCTGTATGACTTATTTTATTCTGTAGAACATAAAAGAAGATATTTTGAACAATGTTGGTAACCAAACAGTTTTGGTTTCCATTGACTTCCACTGTATGGGGAAGTCAATGTAACTTTTGTAAACAAAAAAGTTTGTTAAAATTACAAACTGGAAATAAATAAATAATAATAATATAAATATATATGTATATATAACTGACACAAAAAAAACGGAATAAAAGCTAATTCAAAATATGATAAAAAAAACTAAAATAACACTGTTTTGAACAGTGCAGTTTGAGTTCCAAATGTTTTCTTTATAAGTGGTTTATTTATTTTTGTAATTTCAGACTGTGTCCGAAAAGGCGCTGACGAAATCGGTTGAAACAAAGTCTCAAACTGTAAGTCACCAAACAGCTCGAATATCAGCTGTAGTATCAGTCTGTGTGTCTTCATGATTCACTGTGAATTCACATACACCCTTATCAAGTTATGTGTCAAATAGTGACATCTTAAAACTCTGGGGGAAAAAATCCAGAATCTTACATTTTGTTAAATGAGAATTTAAATTGAAGACTTCGACCTGAATTATAAGCAAACTTTGGTATTGTTTCCCATTAGAAGGTGCCTGCTAGCCGAGTGCCTCTCTTCAGTCCTGGAGTGCAAGAGAAAAAAACATTGGCAGAAAAACGCAGGCTCACTCAACAATCTGCCAGCAAGTCTGCTTTGAAGGACAGTGCTACCTTCAGGCCAACTGTCCTCACCACTAATAAAATCAATGTTAGGTAAATACATCAATGGGCTCTAATTCACTTGTGTTTATAATGCTTTTAGTATTGAAATTGAGGTGCTAAAGCCAAGCATTGTGGTGTTTAAATGGAAAATAATTTATTAATATATAACAAATTTCTACAGCTGTACTTAAATGCTGACATATCACTTAACTGCTGCGTTTCCATCTCTAGGTTCTCGCAGACCACTCACGATAACGAATATAAGCTTTCGCTGGTAAAGACTCCAGCTCGTATGTCTCCTCTCATCCCTCTTACTTCCACTCCAGGGAGGAAATCTGATGTTCATACCAAACCTGAACTTAATAAAAGTGTTGGTGCCATTAAAACACCTGGTAAGAGGAATGCCATTACACTGTGCTAGTCATTTATTAAAAAAAAAATAATAATGGCTTTTTTTCTTTTTATGAAGGAGTTACTCCATTTGTTTTTAACGGGAACAACAGTATGTCAGTCACCCCTAGTATGACCAAGAAGAATGCATTTGATCTGAAGGCCAGTCTCTCTCGTCCACTCGCCTACAAACCGCACAAAGGTATGTCCACACTCAGACAAAAATATGAATTAAATGCCCAGAACTAACATGTCAGGCAGTGCTTCCTTGAATTGTATCTGCTTGCTATTCATTGTCGTCTTTTATCTCTGCAGGAAAACTGAAGCCTTTTGGAGCTCCACAGGAGAACACAGCACTGAATAAATCTGAGACTATTCCTTCACACCAGAAAAACTATAAACAGCACCAAGTTCAAACCAGGTGAGGGACTTATTTTAGTTGTGCATTGATTGGTCACTGCTGTTCAAAAGGTTGGGGTCAATTTTTTTTTTTTAATAAATTAATACTTTTATTCAGCAAGGATACATTTAATTGATCAAATGTGACAGTAAGGACTTTTACATTGTTACAAAAAATTATATTTCAAATAAACGTTCTTTTGAACTTTATATTCATCAAAGAATCCTGAAAAAATGTATCAAGATTTCCACAAAAATGTTTCTTGAGCAGCAAATCAGCATTTTAGAGAGATTTTAAATTGTAATAATATTTCACACTCTTACTGATTTTTACTGTATTAGTCAAATAAATGTAACTTTAGTGAGCATAATTTAGATAATTAGATCTTACCGACCCCAAACTTTTTAACTGTAGTGTACATTTGAATTTATTGTGCCTCATTGTCTTAAATGAAATTTCTCCACATTGAATATGTTTTTCCTTTTAACTTTCAGAGAGAAGCGACGTGCCAAGCACACAGAAGACCGAAAAATGAAGAAAGAGGTGATGTTGGGTGCTAGACGAGGTCTGGTCATGGCCTAACTCCAGTGTTTTTACTGTTGTTATCTTAGACACTCAGTGTACATGTTTAGCTTTTGTCTTTTGTCTGTTTTATTCCAAACTTTTGTACATATTTTGCTCTTCTCTAAACGCTTTTTTTTTTTTGCTAGGTCATCCAACAAAAGCTTTCATTTTTTAAATCCATTTATAGATATACGTTTTATAGTTTTTAAATAGTTTTTGATTTATGTGTGAAAAGAAAGTGTTTGCCTCTTATGCATTTTATTTAGTATGAATGGTTATTTGCACTGGGCTTCAATTTATTGTAAAGACAAAAACAGTAAAGTCACTCAAAACATTGGTCACACAAAATGTTTATTTGAACTTGAGCTATATTCATAAATTATCATTTTGTACTACTTTGTCTTAAATGTGATCATTTTGTGTGTGTGTAAAATATTTCAGCCTTCAAAAAATGTCCAATTAAGTTTTTTTTAATAAATAAAGCTGTGTCTGTCTGTTATCTACGATTGCTGAATCTTGTTTAATCCAACTAGACCTCTGGGTTTCTCTTGTAAAGCTCATATGCAAACTCCTCTGTGTGGGCAAGGTCGTTGCACAGACCAATGAAGTCAATCTCAAGCTGAAATGGGCCATCTGATTTATCCCCCAATGTAAAACCAATACTCTTTACCTAAGGACACACAAAATATTTGATTTAAGAGTCTAAAGTATGTTATAATGAATTTGCATCACAATGCAATATATCATCAGAGAAAAATAACAAATATTAAATGCTCATATCAATTACTAGATAAACTATGAGGACACAAAAGCCATGCTGACCTTATCTAACCAGAGGACATGCTGGTCATCTTGTATTCTTCCCTGGCTGGAAAGGAAAAACTTGGAGAACGGGATCTGTAAAAGTGTTTTACAATTAACAGATACGTTTCGACTCAATTTTACTGTCGTTCAAATGTTTGGGGTTAAGATTTTCTTAAAAATGATTCTGAATAATTAAACAATTTAGAAGAGCAGAATTGATTTGAAATGGGATTTCTCAGTGTTTCTGTGCTGAATAATGTGTCGCTGTTCAGTTTCTTAAGACCTGCCTTGACATCCTGCCAGTAGGGTCCCCCTCTAGTGTAGAGGAAGTAACTGTAGATGTCATCTCGCTGATGAGAAAAAAAGGTCTCAGCAGACACATTTATCATCCACGGTCTTCCATCTCCCCGGATACGCATATGTAACGTGTTGAAACTTGACCAGTCATACTGCTTTTTTCTGTCAAATGAGGCCTGCAACAGAAAATAATTATTTTAAAGGCCAATTTACTTGTTATTGCTCCTTTACTGCTCACTTTATTTTAACTAAATACTGCTCTTGAACTTTCTATTCATCAAATAAAAAATCATTTTATAAAAATCAAGGTTTTCACAAAAATATTAAGCTGCACGACTGTTTTAAACAGTGATAATAATAAGAAATGTTTCTTAATATGCACCAAATCAGTATTTTCATGTGACACTGCAGTCATGGTTGCTGAAAATTCAGCTTTTCCATCACAGGAATAAATTACATGTTAAAATGTATTAAAATATAAATATTTATTTTAAATCGTAATAAACTAATAATATTTTAGTTTTTATGTGTTTTTAATCAAAGCCTTGGTGAGGATAACAGATTTCTTAAAAAAAGTAAACTTCTGAATGCTAGTGCAAATCCAAGATTCTGTCTAAACCTTGTTTTTCATGCAATTTTTACAGATCAGATGGAGTTTATTAAACAAAGGAAATATAATTTTAAATGGAATAAGTCATCATATTACAGATTCATCTACACTTTTCCATAATATTAAAAAAAAATATTGGTGGCTATCAATGTCCTGAAGAAAGATTAGTCATTATTAACCCATGCAGAAATAAGAAAAGAGGAATCAATAAAAGAGAAAGAAAGTGAAGTGACGTGTGGCCAAGTACGGTGTCCCATACTCGGAATTTGTGCTCTGCATTTAACCCATCCAAGTGCACACACACAGTAGTAAACACACACACCTTGAACACACACCCGGAGCAGTGGGCAGCTATATTGCTGTGGCGCCCAGGGAGCAGTTGGGGGTTCGGTGCCTTGCTCAAGGGTCTCACCTCAGTCGTGGTATTGAGGGTGGAAGAGAGTGCTGGTTATTCACTCCCCCCACCGACAATTCCTGCCGGTACCGAGACTCGAATCTGCAACCTTCAGGTTACAAGTCCGACTCTCTAACCATTAGGCCATGACTGCCCACAAGTACAAATACATAAGATGTCTAAAAGATGATGAACAAGAAATCGAATTATAGATCAGATGGAGAGATGTTGGATCTCGGCACTGACCAGGGGTTGTTTGGCGCGCAGAGTGCAGTATCCACTGTATCGAGTCTCTCCATCACGGGGAGGCGTGGAGCACAAGGTCCCATACAGCAAACATGTGCTGGTGTTCTTGCCCAGTTTGATGTATGCCTCACTGCGACCCCCAATCTCCTGATCCGATGACACCACCCACTGATTGAGACTCTCCGGTCCACGGAACTCCCACTGGACACGTGTCTGTTCCAGCATGTGCTCTATTAACGGCCTTCCTTCAGGTCCAGTCCAGCGCTGGACAAACTCACCCTTCAACAACCCAATGTGCTTCTTGATACCTTCCACACCTTTGGAGAAATCAAATTGTATCTTTTGCCAGGGCCAACGGGTGTCTGGAGGCTGGCCTGGTCTGCGGTAATCACGCTCATAGATGCTCCTGGTGCTCAGTATAACTGAGCATCTGAGGGTAGATAACAGAGTCTGTCTGTGAATGACACCATAAACTCCAAACAGAGTTTTTAATGTTGTCTTTGACACAGCCATTTGCTAGCTGTAGCTCTTGCGATCAGATCAGGCATCCAGTAGAATCCTGAAAAAAAATGAAAACATCATATTTAATGAAATGCCTTTTTTTTTTACCATCATATATCATGTCAGTTGAACTTCTGGATTCAAATGTTTTTTACTAATCCAAATCAAAATGTCTATTATCTAAAGCAGGGGATTTCAAACAAGGGGTCACAAGGAAGTGACAGGTTGTCACACAGGTTCATTTAATCATTAGTAGCCTTTTGTCAAATCATTACACTGCAAGGTCAATAAGAACTTATTTCTACAAGTATTCAGTTATGGATTAATAATCCAAAATAGCAAGAATAAATAATTGAAATCTTTAGTTGCTCTGTGGTGTGGGTTTGGCCACAAATCTCCAAATATAATCATCCTCATGCAAGGGACTCCCATCCCAAAATTTAAAAGGCAAATAAATAGTTTCTAAATGTCTATATAGTCTAAAATAATAAGATAAATAGTACAAGATAATAAGAAAATAATTATTATAACAACAACACTTAGATTAAAATAAGTAAATAATAAAAAGATTTAAAAAAATACAAATTAGATTTAAATGAATTATAAAAATATACATTTAACAGTACAGTACTAGAGTGAGCTTTTTAAAAAACACTAAATATTACACTTAAACACTAAAAAATTTCCAAATAATATTTTAAATTGGTTTATGGCATTTCAATGTAAATTATTATTATAAATTAGTATAAATGAGGTCTTTATAGATTAAACTATATGGCTGCCTTTTACATTTTAGGATTAGGGTCTCCTGCGTGAGGACGATCATATTTGGTGGCATCTAAAGGATTGAAACCCCTGGTCTAAAGAGCACCACAACGGCACATAATAAATGTAGATAGCCCCTGGATATCTTAGTCATCTCTTTTTGTTGCAAACCCTTACACGTTTACTTGAACGAGCAATAGGAATACATCTCCTTTGACTTTATATGACATTCACAAGTCAACAAGAGCCACTGCGTGCTGTTTAGTGACAGTTACATGTTACAGCTATGTTAAAAAACCGAGCGTAACCACGTTTACCATAGTTGAAAATTCACAAATGAATGAATAAACCTAAAACATGGCTTGAAAGGCAACTACGCCTAACTACTCGTTTGTGACACTCAAACATGCCATTACGGTCCGTCATATAATCTGTCCTTACCTGGAACAAGCACACGTGCTTATGGTCCTACCGACAACAAATATCTCCCGCGCACATCACATTTAGCGATTAACAAATATCATTATGATTTCACCAATTGTATGCATATATATAAAGTATAATTATTAGATACAGTACATTTCTGATGCTGTATATGTATGTAGTCGATGTTTATGGGAGTGATGTGTGCGCATGCGTGGTGTAGCTCTAGCGCCTTTGTGTGGAGGAGTGCGGCGCTGCTGTTTAAACACACACACACAGGGGAGCCAGGCAGCTAACCATGGTGAATGTAAAGAAACGGAAAGGTCGGGTCGTGATTGACTCTGACTCGGAGGATAGTGCAAGCGATGATAATTTGGATCAGGTAGGAATATCATTCATGTGAATGTGATCCAAAAACCTCGCTGTTTACCGATCTCTGAGACGCTAAGGTGTCAGAACTGTATGTGTGTGTTGAAGTCCCAATGCTAAGTGATGTGGGAAAGCTAGCTGGTTAGCAGGGGCCTGTATTGTGGCGTCGTGTAGGTTTTGAGACAACTACACCTGAATTGTACATATTTGACGTGCTTTTTATTGTTGCCTGCAGCACGGGGGTAACTCGGCTTTACAAAAGTGGCCGCGTGCGTTTAGAACCTTTTCTGCCTCATGACGTCACAGCACCGCGGCTAAACTTCTATTTCGGTTGTAGCTGTAGAAATATGACGAGAGACTAGAGCGGACTGAAGGCTCTACAACACGCGTCCCAGGAAGCAGCTTTTTAATTGGGCAGTTAAAGTCACATGACACTTGAAAATAAGAATATGGGGACATATTCAAGTAATAAAATGTACTGTTTTGTCAAAAGAGTTCAAACCAAATGTGTTTTATGATGTGCTATAAACGGCCAATGGACATTTGGCAATTGTTTTTTTTCTCTTAAAGTTACTTTTTATTTTATTTGAAACATTCCATTAGATAAATAATAAATTGATTTGTACCATGTCAAGCAAAATTAAAATGTTTTAATGTTGGTATGCCAGGTATCAGGGTTGACAGTTTTACAGTTCATTTAGTCATTAGAAGCATTTACTATTTTTTACAAACACTCCGTTTTGAATTAATGATCAAGCGAGTAATAAATACTGTAATTGTAAATTTCAGTTGCTCTGTCACCAGAGTTTTCAATCTTTTAGCCATGGACCACAAAATACAATCATCCTTGTGTGAGGGACCCCCATCCTAAAATTTATTTTATATTCGGCAATTTGGCGTAAAGCAATTGTTCGTTTGAATTTCCCCTCTTTTCCTCACTTTACTTCGCTTTTAAATAGGTTAAAAGCACCATGCACATTTTACTTTCACTTTCGAATTAGCGGCAGTTCAGCGTCAATTTCTTGAATGCAACAACAGAATACAACGTCAAACTCACTTTAGCCTGTATATAAAACATAGAACTTTTATTAACAAAACAAATACAAATACACCATGCTATAGGGCAGGCTATGCCTAATATAAAATAACAAATAACTTACATAAAGTTTAAATAGCCTATTTCCAGTTTTGTATACCTAAGTAAACATGTATAATATATAACCAAATAAATAAGAAACGTAAAACGTTTATTAGCAAAACGAATAAGAAAGCTTGGAGGCACGGCATACAGCTTGATGTAAATTTTTTTTTATAAATAAACGACACAAAGTTTAAATAAAGTAAAAATCAGCAAACAATGTGAAACCAATTAAATAAGAAACAAATGTTTAAAAAAGCTTCTAAAATCACCTTAGATAAACGGCAAAAGTCAACAGGCTTTTCAAAATCCAAAATATTGCCAAACAGGCGCTAGCATCTAGTTTCGAAACTAAATCATCCGTGATCGTCTTGTCTGTCTCACCTCACTCTTCTTGTCAGTCAGCTCGACTCACTCGCCTCACTGGATAAATGAAATCTGATCTGTGATGCGACTGTCGTTCGGCACGCTACATTGAGCAGTTGTTCAGTGTTCATATGTTCAGTTTTTAATTGTAGTGTCTTTTCTTTTACTGAACTAAATTATTTTTATTTCTATAAAAAAATCTAAACGACGGTGGGGGTCGGTGCCGCGGTGATCAAGTGACATAACCAGTGTTGCGGCTTAACACCGGTATCACCGTCAGCACCGTCTATCGCGGCAAGCCTAAAAGGCATCTATATATTTTCTTGTATAAAGACCCAATTTATTCTGTGAAAAAATATATAAATGTCTAAAATATTATTTGGAAAATATTTGGTTTCTATTAAATTACAATATTGCATTATTTTCGACTACCTATAGTACTGAACTGTTTATTTTGTCTGTTTATTTATTTGATTATTTTATTCATTTTTTTATTTATTTTACTGATATCTAATTTATTCACATTTTCAATCAAATTGTTGTTCTATTTTTTTAATTTAGTTATTTATTTACCTATTTTATATAATGATAATTTGTTTATTTTCATTCTATTATAAATGTAGTGTTAGATTTTACACAGTTTTTCATAAAAAATTTCCACAGACACCCTAGCACTCCCTTACAGTCTCCTGGGGTCCCCGGACCCCATTTTGAAACCCCTGCTCTACGGTGAACAAATTAATTTGAACCATGATGCGCCCCCTATAGGCAGCACTCCCTAGTGCACATCACAACAATCTGTGCACTTCATTTTCATTTCACTGGTGTTGACAAATTACGGAGCTAGCCAGCTAGCAGCCAAACAGATCACAACACAAACACTAACAGCAGTGTGATTACTGACACCTATACAGAAATGCAAGTGTTTTGGAGTCGCATGCATATGATATGCTGAGAAGAATGCTAACAGATTAAATAAGTACCATTGCCCTCTAACACAGGTCATAATTGGACTAAAAACCTAATTCTCAGTGGAGTTTGACATCTGTCTGTGCATTAGACCTATTTAGCCATATAATTGTTGTCAGAGCATTGACAGTGTTGGATTATAGCTATCCCAAATCCCTCTGTGTTATGTGTTCTAGTACTTCAGGATAAAATATAAGCAGACACCCTGACAGGCACACTCACAGATCACTATTCAGGTTCATTAAAGTGAAGTGACGTGACCTGTGGCCAAGTATGGTGACCCATACTCAGAATTAGTGCTCTGCATTTAACCCATCCAAAGTGCACACACACAGCAGTGAACACACACACACCGTGAACACACACCCGGAGCAGTGGGCAGCCATTTATGCTGCGGCGCCCGGGGAGCAGTTGGGGGGTTGGTGCCTTGCTCAAGGGCAGCTCAGTCGTGGTATTGAAGGTGGAAGAGAGCGCTGTACATTCACTCCCCCCACCTACAATCCCTGCCGGTTCAAGACTCGAACCCGCAACCTTTGGGTTACGAGTCCGACTCTCTAACCATTAGGCCACGACTTCCGACTTTAAAAAGATAGGACAACTGCATTTGTTCTTCATAAAAGGTTTATTTTTGCCACCACACCTGCCCTACAAGCATTAAACAGTAAGCAACATTTTGTGGAGGACATATTCCATCATGACAACTTTTTTTTTTTCTTTTCTTTTTTTTTTTTGATGAGCAACAATAAGAGGGCATTCCCCAAGTACAAAGAATCTAACTTGGTGCTTGAGAAAAATTGTAACGGTAAATCTTCTTCTGCTTTTTGCAGGAACTGCTGTCTCTTGCCAAGAGAAAGCGTGTGGATTCTGATGAACAGGAAGAGCCTGTTAGTAAACCTGCCGCCTCCACAGACTCTGAGACATCAGACAGCGATGATGAGGTATAAAGCTTTTCTATTATTAAATGTTGGTGCTGACTTTTTGGATGTTCTCAGTGCAATTAGTAGGGTTGGGTATCGTTTGAATTTTATCGATTCCGATTCCGATTCTGCTTATCGATTCCGATTCTTATCGATTCCTAGTTTAGATTCCAATAAGATAAAAAATCCAATATAAAAAAAAAAAATTAAGTCAAGCATTCTGTTGCAGCTGAATAACACGAGCAAAAATCAGCAGCCTACAGAACACTGCAAGAGGAATTTTGCCTATGCTTTAAAAAAAAAAGAAAAATACCACAGCAAAAACAACTAGATTAATATAAATTTCAAATATTAAAGTGTTAAAGACAAGTAAACAGTCAGTAATAAGATGGGAACAAACAAATCAATTAGCAATATCATAAATAAATGCAACTGAACAAAATTTCAGGTACAGAAACTGTAATTAAAAGTTTAATAACTTTTCATAAATAAAATATAGATTAATCAATTAAAGATATTAAATATATTCAGTCAAGATCAGTGAATGATTTTCTTTTGTTCTTTGATTAACATTAATGAGAGGCAGCGCGTTTATTAGACTGCTGTCTCTTTAACACTGAACGCATGCAGATCTAAAAATACTGTACATGTGTGTTTTCTTTCTCATCTGTTTACGTTCAGAATCTGGCAATATGATACGTATCACGATACAGCAGTTGCGATACGATGTGTTGCGATACTGTAAGCAAGGCGATATATTGGGATATTTCTTATTTTAGGAATAGGATATATTTTTAGGAAAGCTGTCATAAAGAACACACCACCATATGCAAACCTTAGCAATAAATAAATAAATTAAAAATTATTTAACCAGAACACAGTGGGATCTGCATTTGCAATAATCAGTCCCTGTAACATTCAACGTTATTGAACCACTTTTTGTGCAGTACGAGTCAAGGGGGAAAAATTAAAGTGCTTGCAGGATCCTTTAGTTAAATGTATAATATGTATTTTATAAAAAGACCATATATTTTTTTAGACCCTGCTTTAAAGGTTCACATTTTAACTTTACAATTGTAACATACAATGTCATAACATTTTGATATGAACAAAATAATTGCATCTGCTTAATATCAATGAAAAATAAAGTGCTTGCAGGATTTCTAAAGAAAACAAAACAATTTTAAAACAATAAAATAAATACAGATGTTAAACATTCTCAGAACCCTTCCACTTGGATTTCACAGGTTTTTCAGTTTGTATTTATGTTCCGCGTGGAATCGCCGAGACCGCGACGTGAGCACCGCCCCAAATGCACAAAACACCCCCACCACGAGAGAAGGCTGCAGAAGGCTCTCACACGGGACCCAAATGACGCCACACTTCAGCTTTGTACACCGAAATGGGAACTGGAACAATTCTTTCATCCTCCATTACTAGCAGCGAACTATATTAACGCTAACTTTAGTGGCGTGCCCTAATCATGCTAGTATTTCCTGTCACTGTTTAAGTTCAGAGATGAAGACTGCTATCTAGCGGTCGGGATATAAACTCAAAACGAAACAACTACCATGAATCTTGAATTATTATTTTTTTTAAATATCGACATTCCGTTTTTGAGAATCGATACAGTATCGCTAAATAACATCTCTTTTTGTAAGTCATATGGATAAGAAACAAAATAAAGGTCAGTGATGAGACGTTTTATTTTTTGATAAACTATTTTATTCACAACTAGGGATGCACCGATACCGATACTGGTCTCCTGTACTCGTACTCGTTAAAATGCCCCGATACCAAACGCCGATACCACACAGCATGTGATAAGCGCCATATTCAGACAAAGAAACACAGACAACAGAACAGCAGACAGGAGTTAAGGATGTCTACTACGAAGTATATGTATGCAATGAATATAATGTTAATCATTCAGTATTAACGCCTGGATAGCTGATGTGCGCGAGCTTGTTGAGTGAATATACCTTTCTCACAGACATCACTGGAAAGTTTGTAGTTCGGTCGGATATGTTAAAAACAAGTAAGTAAAGCAATGCACAAGTTACTTAACGGTAGGGAGAGTGAGTGAGTGCGCGTGCAATTCTGTTGTGTGATCTTTGATGTTCACTCACTTAGCACCAGGCATAATTGGATTAAAACTAAATCGTAAAAATAAGACCATTCATAGGGGCATTCACTATAAACATCATTTATTTTTAACCTTAGGCATACACGACTTTCTGGTGAAAGTGAATCTAGCAGCCAGTGTAAAATGCACTAGGCTGTAGTACTGTCCTCTCATTCTGCATCGGTACAAATATGTGCACGCGTTGCGCGTGTTTTGCTTGCTTGAGTGTTTCTGCATTAAATGAGTGGCTTTGGAATATAAATCGCAGCATGTTTCAGATGAAAAAACGCGACTTCTATTTCTGAAAATATCACAGTT
>NW_015505250.1:508004-518185 GCF_001515645.1 Sinocyclocheilus grahami | reverse complement strand
GCATAATTAAGTGTGAAAATAACCGAAGGATATACAGTCAAACCAAAAATGATTCGGAGACCAGATATAATTTTTTATATTTTTTTACTAGTGGGTGTAGGACACTAGTTAATTTATGTAAGTGACGATAGCAAAATAAAGTAAACTGTGACATATTATACATACATACAGTGGACTACCAGTAAAACTGATACAAATTTGGGTCCAAAAATTATTCAGACCGACTCTGGGGAAAAAACTGAATTTGAGGTTTTCATGAAGCTGGGTGACAGCATGCCCAGGAGACTACAGGCTGTCATTAAGGCTAAGGGTCACCCGACAAAGTATTCATAGTTGTGTAAATACTGTCATACTAACAGCTGTCTGAATTGTTTTGGTTGATTGTAATCTATTACATACCTTTCTATCAAAATTATCTAACATTATCAAGATGAATTTGTTCTGACACAGTTTAACTCTGAGTTCTTGTCATATTTCATTACCATCTTCTAAACTATAGCGAATAAACTGTGATAATGTGAGAAATGTTGAAGGTGTCTGAATAAATTTTGGTTTGACTATCTATTTGATAAATGAAGTTAACCAACTAACATTATACATACCCTTTTGGTTTCTGTACCCAATATTAAAAAAATTTACAAATGCAATAAAAATATCGGTATCAGTACTCGGTATCGGCAAGTACCAAAAATAAAAGTATCGGTTTCGGGCGAGTACTGGAAAAAGTGGTATCGGTGCATCCCTATTCACAACTTAATCTCTCTTAAAATACCTTTTATAGGGTTATGATAATCAAAACAGTCCTGAGCTAGATCAAGCTTTGATCTCTGCAAACCAAACTTTAATGAAATATTTTTTCCCACTAATAAAAAGATTTTATCATTAGCTAGGTCCACACTGGAGAGCTGCTTTATAACAGAAAATTAAGTTGTAATTCTAACTGAAAGCGACACTGACTGGTTTTTCATGTTTAATACTGTAAAGCTGCTTGATTTAAGGCTATCTATTGCACAAAGTACTAAGTTATAAATAAACGTGACGTGACTGGACTTTACTGGAGTACTAAACTGCAGAGCTCGTGTAACATCCACATCGCTGTAATCAGATGCGTTCTTAACTGCTGCTGCTTTCACACTGCAGTCAGTTTTTGTTGTGTTTATTTTATTATTGAGAGGAAAGCGTGCAGCGTATATATACACATTCATGCAAATGCCGCTCAGCAGCTTCAGGTTTGGCTTAAAAATGTTTGAATTGTCTTGGTGATGGTGAGACTAGTCGGCTCTAATTAAGAGAGAAATTTAAGAACTTATTCTAAATGAAGGCACTTTACTGGATTATGTAATTTTCCGTGTCTGTTTTGGTGCGGCTGTGCATCATCACATTCCATGTGAAGACTTTAGTGCTTTTTAAAAATTCTTGGGAAATCATCGGCTAGCAGCTTCCCTTCCCACACAGACCTGATCCGCTGATACATAGGGTTGCCACCCATGCCTTAAAATACGGAATCGTCCCATATTTAAAGGTAAAATTATGTCCCGTATTTTACAAAGGCCAAGGATTTTGCAGGTTGGATAATACTAATAGCAATTATGATTAAATAAATGACATAAGAAGTATTAGAGAAGCTCATTCGCGCGTGATTGCATTTTGGCGTCTTTGTTTCCATAGCGATGGAGTCTCCAGAACACTCGCCGTTAAAGCCCTTTCACACGGAACGCATGCGGTAAACCTGCGTGCCTCACGTCCGCCCGGTCCGCCCTTTGAACACACAACTCTCCAAATGTAGGGCTGAATGGGAAAGGTATCAATGGGTCTGTCCAGTAACTAATGATGAAAGTGCAGTTTGCAGAGAAGCATTTCAGTTGCTCACGGAGGACTACTGGACTTAAAAATGAAAATTCTGTGATCGTTTACACACGCACAAGTTGTTCCAAACCTGTAATAATTTCTTTCTTCTGTTAAACATAAAAGAAGATACTTTGAAGAATGTGGGTAACCAAACAGTTTCTGGTCCTCAATGACTCTGATAGTATATATATATATTTTTTTACTATGGAAGTTACTGGGGACCAGCAGCTGTTTAGTTACCCACATTCTTCAAAGTAGTCTATCTTCTTTTGTGTTCAACAGAAGAAAGAACTTTATGCAGGTTTAGAACATCCTGAGTAGTACATTATGTCAGAATTTTCATTTTTGGGTGAACCATACCTTTAAAGTGACAGACACATCCATGCTTCTAAAGGTATCGGCCTATTGTTTTATTAAAATTTGATAGTCTGCTAAAGGGTTAGTTCACCCAAAAATGAAAATTAGCCCATAAATTACTCCCCCTCAAGTCATCCTAGGTGTATATGACTTTTTTCTTTCAGACGAATCCAGTTGGAGTTATATTAGAAGTTGTCTTTGATCTTTCAAGCTGTTTAATGGCAGTCAGCAGGTGTTGTATGCATCAGTCCAAAAGAAGTTAAATTTAAAAAAAACCTTTTTTTAAGTGTCTCACACGGCTCCGAGGGGTGAACAAAGGCCTCTTGTAGCGAATCGATGCGTTTTTGTTAGAAAAATATCCATATTCAAAATGTAATAATCACTTTAATGTAGCTTGCGCCAATAGTCTTACTTGGAAGCAGCTCGGGGAGGATGATGTATGAGGTCAGCGTTGCGCATACGCCACTCAGAAGTGACGAACGCGGAAGCGCAGGGGAGATAGCAAAGCAAAACAACGGTCACTTATTAGAAGTACTAAACAAGGATTTGTAAAGAAGAATGTCGGAGGATTTCGATATAAGCCAAGAGGAGACTTTAAGGAAAACTTTGCTTCCTTTGCTCCTGTTAGCAAACGTTGGTTTTCGCCAGACTCACCGGCGCATGCGCAACGCTGAACTCGTACGTCATCAGCCCGGAGCTGCTTCTGTGTACAACTGTTGGCGCAAGCTATTGGTGTCCCTTATTTTGCCTCACTGAATGTGGCAACCCTACTCATACATATTTGAGAAGCCAGACAGTTCGCACCCTGGACGCGTGTTTCTGGACATATCTATCATAAATGTCAACACTTCTGTCATCTCTCGATGATATTTCATCTCATTCACTCACATATGCTCCTGTCGTCATCATCTTAAAATCTATAAATATGCACTGTATTATAAAACCCATTAGTAGTAGTATATATTGTTGGTCTTGCACATTTCATAGTCGCTCTGCTTACTGTATATTAATGCAAAGATTGTGAATAATGTATATTGTGTACAATGTGGTCTTGGAAATAAATTATTTCTTAGTTTCATAATTTTAATGGGTCAAGATTAGTTTGAATGCGGGATATAATGTTGTTAGATGAATACATGCTATAGGCGAATTATTTCAAGCATACTAAACTCACGAGAATATTATGTAGTCCCGACAGAATAGAACGGTGAAACCAAGACATCATTATATGGATATAAATAAAAAAAGTCTAGAACTGGATCATTATTGCAGTGATCAACATGTTTCTGGCATGTTGTATTTTTGGCAACAATTCTTTTAACCCTAACGAATGCAGTGCATTTTTTGTTTCTCAAACAACCATGTTGGAAGATGTACCCCATATTTTCCGTGTTCATTTTTTTGTTACATAATTTTTTGTTACCATAATCAAACCTAAAGTTGGTCTAAAGTAATTAAAAAATTAGTTAAAAAAAATATATATATTATATATAATTAAAAAACATTTTTTTTTTACTAATTTTATAATATATATCATTATTGTACATGTGTACTGGAAATTTAAAAAAATTTAGTATAAATTAGCATCATATGATGATACAATCAGGGTAATTATTGAATGAGTACGGATTTCTGTTAGTGACGTGACAGCTGGTGAGTTAAAATCACTCGCCGTTAAATTTGAACATGGTCTGAGTGACCGTATAAGCTACAAGCAAGTACAAATGAATTTCTTTGTAGATTATATAACAGCAACTTGGAAAACAGACAAAACAGAAAAGGTAAGAAGCAATATTTGAGAAAAGATCATACTAATGTAATAGCAGCAGACCCGGAGCGGAACTAACTTTACCCAGCAGTCACGTAATTTCAGATTCTTGTGAAATTGGCCTATTACCTTCACAGTTTTGCTGCATTAGTGACTGCAAGTGAACTGTCTGATCCAGTGATTTACCTGAAGACTGATGGTATTCCAGGATGTCTTCTAAATCATTAAATCAGCACCTTATCATCAGTGTGTCTGAAATTGCAGTGTGTCTTGAGTAGGTACTGCATTTGAATTTGATCTCCACAACCGTTAAAAAAAGTATGTTCTATATAGTATCTGTATGCTGGTTTTTGCATGCTATAATATATATTAGGGAAGTATTGAATTTAAGTATTTAAGTGTTGCCTGCTTGTTGCGTGCATGTTCCTGCTCATATTTTGAGTGGCTCATAGTACATATTATTCCAAAGAAAATAATGCTAACCAATAGCCAGATAGTTTTGGTACTGAATTAAGCTACTGTTGTTGCAAATCATACTAGTCTGGTAGTTAATGTAGTAATGTTATAAAGGTTACAGCAGTAATAGCAAGTTACGCTTTGTGATGGTTTTAAAAGAAGTGTTACAATTGAGATATGTCGATGTGCTTTTTCCACAACCTGAAGCTTGCTATTTTATTTTTCTCACTGAAGGCTATTTCATGTATAAGCCAGTATAATGAGAGAGAGCACATCTCCACTTTTTTTCTGAACTGAAAGTGAAATATAAGAGTATGCTGTAAGGTTGCAAAAAAGTTTCAGGGTTTAGTTTATTTAAATAGTAGTTCCTTTACTAATAAAGCAGGTCTTAATCATTTCAGTGGCAGAACATACAGTGACTCCTAGAAATCCAACAATACTGTATGCATTGAATCAGCTGTGGTCTTGTGTCTGACTGGGGGTGTAAAGTGTATGCTGTTGCTTATTTGAAATACATTTATCATGGGTCTGAAAGAAATCCTCAGTGTCCATGTGAAAAGGTGCTAGTAAATTAAATGTGTTATCGATATGTTCTGTTGATCTGTTAGTGGACTGTTGGAGGCACTAAAACCAAAAAGAAAGGGAAGCCTAGTAAAGGACCCGAAAAGAAGAACACCGCCAAGAAGAGAAAGGGCAAGGCAGCTTCTTCTGGCAGCTCAAATGGAGACAGTTCAGCAGAGAGTTCGGCTCCAGAGGAGGGTAAGGCAGCATTTGGATTCTGCAATGTTGTACAGCACTGGAACTGGAACTGAAATGTTGTTTCTCCCTGATTTTTGTTTCTTAAGGTGAGGTGTCAGACTCCGACAGTAACAGCTCATCCTCCAGCTCAGATTCTGACTCCTCGGAGGAGGAGGAGGTTTTCCGGGACGGTTATGGAGACGATCTAATGGGGGATGAGGAGGACAGGGCCCGTTTGGAGCAGATGACGGAAAAAGAACGAGAACAGGAGCTATTTAACCGTATAGAGAAGAGAGAAGTCCTCAAGAGGAGGTGAGAAGAATTTCAGAGCTCATATCTGAGCAACTAAGGTCTGAATTTGTCTTAGCATTTTCATATTTGCTAAAAAAGGCGGAACTGCGAAATTAGCCTAAATGACATGGTGTTTAGGAAAGGGTTATCGCAAAATAAAAAGAGCGCTAAATTATTGCAATATTCACAATGTTGTATTCTCTGTTATTTTATTATTATTTATTTACGATTAAATAGTATTTGTTAATATTTTGAATTAGCTTTTATTTTGTTTTTAACTTCGATTTTAATTTTAGCTTTGGTTTTAGTAATTGTTATGTGTGTTCTATTGTTTTATGTATTTTTATATAGCTGAAAATTATTTTTAATATTTTGTTTTATTTTACAATAATAACACTGGTTGTATTGTGCAGAAATAATTTCAATCTAGCTATGATTGAGGGCAGAATTAAAGGGTTCATATGATGCTGCTAAAAAGAATATTATTTTGTGTATTTGGTGTAATGAAATGTGTTTATGTGGTTTAAGGTTAAAAAAACACATTATTTTCCATATACTGTACATGATTGTTTCTCCTCTATGCCCCGCCTTTCTGAAACGCGTCGATTTTTACAAAGCTCATCGGTCTGAAAAGCGAGATGTGCTTTGATTGGCCAGCTATCCAGTGCGTTGTGATTGGCCGGATACCTCGAGCGTGTGACGGAAATGTTATGCCCCTTACCATATTGTGATGCCCTGTCCGGCCGGAGCGATGAGACAAAAACATTAAAACCCATTATAAACGAGGCATTTGTTGCATCCAGTGGGGACATAATTACGGATTATAATGACTTATACTGTCTTTTTACGCGTTGTGTTGCATCGCGCCACGTAAACATAAAACCATGTCTGCATTTGTGATCGAAGAAATGACAAACAACAAGTGCTACTCTACACTGCTCAAAACTCGCGTTTGAGTCGTCAGTGGCAAATTCTTTAAATATAAAAAACGTACTTGCAGTCTGTGAGTCAGAACAGCCGGCATTGTAGTCTACTCTACCAGGATCAGGAAACAGTCCTCCATAAAATTGACTGGACACATCTGAATATTTGGGTTGAACTGTTCTGGAACAGTGCTGTAAATACAACTTAACCACTGATTTCTAGTCGTGTCCTCTTTTGGAAGACCAAACAAAGTAGTTTCGCTTTTACAACGAAACAGCGTCACACACCGCAGCCTTGAGTGAGCCGCGTGCACAGCCAGTCTTGTACTCTTTTAGGTTAAAAAAACTGTCGTCCATAAAATGCATTGCACAAATTCGAACATCTGGGTTGTGCTTCTACTTCCGGAAGGCCAAATAAAGTGCTTTTGCTTTCGCACTGAAACACAGCGTCTCCCTGACATGGCTGCATCAACACGACTGCTGTTCCTGAAACCACGCCTTCTTTCTTTGCGTGCACATTTGGGCGGCATTATGCTAGTATTTCCACATAGTGACGTAGATATGTGGGGGCTTGTTAGAACGAGCCATTTTAGGTAGGCGTGGCTGACTTTTAACTTTTATAAAGAATATCTCTTTGGATTTGAGACTTTAGTCTTTGGAACTTTACAGATCTTCTTTATGCACCAAGAGCTTGTAACACTCCAAAGAGAAAGGAAAAATTGAAATCGCATCATATGAACCCTTTAAAATAAAAAGTTGTAAAGATACTATGCTTATCAATTAATGACCATTGCATTTCTCCCAATAAGGTTTGAAATCAAGCAAAAACTGAAGACTGCGAAGAAAAAGGAAAAGGAAGAAAAGAAGAAGAAACATGAGGAGGAGCAAGAGAAGCGAAAACTGTCTCAGGTCCCCGACACTCAGGTGGTAAGTAAACTGTGTAGCCAACAAGTCCTTCTTAAAATATAAATGCAAATATGGTCTGACACTTGTGTTTTCTTTGTCTGTTCATGCAGGTCATGTCCCATAACAAAGAGAGACGGATCAAGAGAGACGAGAAGCTTGACAAGAAGTCACAGGCCATGGAAGAGCTAAAAGCAGAAAGAGAGAAGAGGAAAAACAGAACTGGTAAGTTTTTAATTACTTTCTCGTTGTTAATCAAACAATATTGAATAACAAACTGGAAATGAAAATAAGAATTTATGATAACTGGATGACACTCACATGCAACATGATGCAACTACAATTTGGCATTCTAATGTTTGAAACATTTCTTGGGCATAGTTCCTACTGTTTCACCGTTCTTCAAAAAAAACAGTAAGCAGATTAAAGTGTAGTGTGCAAAAAATTAGTATTCCATAGCCAGTGTTGCCAGTGTCTGATTTATAACCTTTGACTTTTCAGCTGAGCTCCTTGCCAAAAGGCAACCACTAAAGACAAGTGAGGTCTACTCAGATGATGAAGAGGAGGAGGAAGATGACGATGACAAGTCTTCAGTAAAGAGTGACCGCAGCTCAAGGTCATCATCTTTTGATGAAGAGGAGGAGTAAGTATTAGATGACACGTTAACCTTCTTAGTATTAAGCAACAAATTGGATAACTAAAATTGTTGCATTATCAGTTTAAAAATTGAAAAATAATTGCATTGTAATTCAAAAATATGCTTTTAGAGATATACACTACCATTCAAAACTTTAATGTTTTCAAACAGTAATATTGTGAACTGTTATTGTAATTTAAAATGCAATTTATTCCTGTGATAGCAAAGCAACATTTTCAGCTTGTTGTTATCAATGTTAAATAAATGTTTATTTTTGAAAACCATGATACATTTTCTTTCCAGGAAAGAGCAGCAT
This sequence comes from Sinocyclocheilus grahami, assembly GCF_001515645.1. NCBI lineage: Eukaryota > Metazoa > Chordata > Actinopteri > Cypriniformes > Cyprinidae > Sinocyclocheilus > Sinocyclocheilus grahami. Next base: position 509,948 of record NW_015505250.1, on the reverse strand, counting down.
TTATTTGAAAGTCTTATTTAACATTACAAATATAGTTTAATGCATCAATGCTGAATGAAGATTTTCACTTCTTTAAGAAGAAAACAGACACCAAACTTTTTGGTAGTGTGTGTATATATATATTATGTCCTCATTTGTAAGTCACTTTGGATAAAAGCGTCCGCTAAATGACTAAATGTAATTATGAAAATGTATTTGTTTTTATACTTACAGATTCATAAATATTTTTTTAGAAAAATATTTATGACAGGTCTATCCCTCTGTAACAAGCATGTTTATCAAGTATGTATCTGTATTTCAGTAAAGAAGAGGCTCCGCCCAAGTCCCAGCCTGTGTCATTACCAGATGAACTGAATCGGATCCGGCTGTCCCGGCACAAGCTAGAGCGCTGGTGTCACATGCCATTCTTTGCTAAAACTGTTACTGGTTGTTTTGTTCGAATTGGCATTGGGAACAGTAGCAGCAAGCCTGTTTATCGGGTCAGTGAAAAATGTATCTTCCTTTTAGTGTTATAAACATCTTTCAGCAATTGCAACCTGAAAGCACACATTTTAAGATATAAGGTGCAATATACTGAGTTTTAGATGGACAATTTCTGAAATGAAATCCTGTAGGTGGCTGAAATCATTGATGTGGTAGAGACAGCTAAAGTTTATCAGTTGGGGTCCACACGAACAAATAAAGGCCTTCAGCTCCGGTACGTTTGCACAGGAAATCTGATTATATATGCATTTATTTCTTTGCCTTCCACCAATTATATAATGTGTCATGTTTGCAGACATGGAAATGACACACGAGTCTTCAGACTTGAGTTTGTGTCCAATCAGGAGTTCACTGAAGGCGAATTCATGAAATGGAAAGTGGCAGTAAGTGAAATTTAGTTGCATTTTAGGTTAATCGTAGAACTGCAGTCAACCTGTACCATTATGGGATGTGCATGACCAGTAGTAACCTTGTTGCTGCCACATAGATGATGTCAGCCGGAATGCAGCTTCCTACTCTGGATGAGATCGGCAAAAAAGAGCAGTCCATCAAGGAGGCGGTCAACTACAAATTCAATGACAAAGACATTGAGGATGTACGTCCCACTGATGTCGTTTCCTATTGTCTTTAACACAGGATATTCTGATGGTTGTCAGTTGTATCAATGTATAACAATGTGGTTATTTTTTTATTTTCTTTTTATTAATACAGATTGTCAAAGAAAAAGACAGATTCCGAAAGGCTCCACCAAACTATGCCATGAAGAAAACGCAACTTCTCAAAGAGAAGGTTGTAATTTTTCAGATATATCACAAGTAGATATGCCCTTAGTTGGTGTATGATTCTGTTTAGGTGCATACTTGTGATCCCATGCTAATCTTGCGTAACTTGCATCTTGTGTACAGGCCATGGCTGAGGAGAGTGGTGATGGAGAGAAGGTGAAAGTACTGCAAGATCAGTTGAATGAGCTGGAGGAGAGGGCAGAAGCGCTTGACCGACAGAGAACCAAAAATATCTCTGCCATCAGGTCAGAAACACACACACACTACTATGACTCTTGCTCTCTACGCAACTACTCAATAGTTTGTGGTCAATAGTTTTAAATTCCTTTTTTTATTAATACATTTTAAAGTGTAATTTATTTCTGTGATGCAAAGCTGAATTTGAAGCAGCCATTACTCCAGTCTTTAGTGCCACATGATCCTTCAGAAAGCATTCTAATGTGATGATTTGGTGCTCAAGATTTTCTTATTATTATCAATGTTGAAATCAATTAATGTTAGTATTAACTGTATTAACTAGCATTGCTATTTTAGGGAAAAATGTGATTGTTTTCTTTGATGAATAGAAAGCATTTATTTGAAATGGGAATCTTTTGTAACATTCTAATTGTATTTACTGTTACTTTTTATCAATTTGGTGTGGCCTTCCAGAATAAAAGGAATCATATATATATATATA
>NW_015505250.1:479871-507924 GCF_001515645.1 Sinocyclocheilus grahami | reverse complement strand
TTAATCTTACTGATCCCAAACCTCTAACTTCTTCATAATCATTTTTTCTTTCTTTCCTTTTCAGCTATATCAACCAGAGAAATCGGAGTTGGAACATTGTGGAGTCTGAGAAGGCATTGGTGGTAGGTGTTCCTGTTACCTTTGGAGCTGTTACTCTCCTAAAGAACATTCTGGAATCTGAAATGTGTTGGTTGTGTTTCAGGCAGAGGGTCAGAACTCAAAGAACCAGCAGATGGATCCGTTCACCAGACGGCAGTGTAAACCGACTATGGTGTCTAATGTGAGGAATCTTTCTGTCAGCTCTACTGTCCTCCTTTGCTTTTAAGTGTATCCTTTTTTGGGGCAGTCATTTAAAAAAGAAAATGAATTTTCTCTCTTTTTTTCTTAGGCTAGAGATCCCTCCGTCCATGCCGCTATTTTGGCTCATCTCAACCAGAAATACGGTTCAGGCTCAGGCCAAGACAACAGCCAGCAGGCTAATAAACAGGTAATGCACAAACACCCACAGCAACATGAGCCTGTTCTGACCTAGAATTCACTTGGTTGATTTGTTTATTATACAGGGTCAGGCTAGCCAGAAAGACCAAGATGTTACCAAGCCAACCAGTGACCTCTCAGAGGACCTTTTTAAAGTTCATGACTTTGATGTCAAAATTGACCTGCAGGTTCCTAATGCTGGTAAGTTTGTCACAGATCTAATAGCTATATTTGGATTTGCTTGATGTCCAGCAGGAAAGCACAATTAAGCAGTGCAGTGCAATGCGTCTTTTTAAAGAAATTAATAATTTGTTCAGCAAGGACACATTGAATTGATCGAAAGTGACAGTAAAGCCATTTATAATGCTACAAATTTCTATTTCTAATAAATGCAGCTCTTTTGGACTTTCTATTCATCAAAAAATCTTGACAAAAAAGATCACAGTTTCCACAGAAATATTAAGTTTGTTTGAGCATCAAATCAGCATATTAGAATTCTTTCTGAAGGATTATGTGTCACTGAAAACTGGAGTAATGATGCTGAAAATTCAGCTTTGCATCACAAGAGTAACTGACGTTAATATTATAAAAGCAAAGTTATTTGAAATAGTAATAATATAGTAAACTATTACTGTTTTTAAGAGATTTGTTTCAAAAACATCAAACCTCAAACTTTTGAACAGTTGTGTATATGATTCTGATCTTATGAGCTGATGTCTTAAATATTACAATTTATTTAAATCATCCACAGAAGCAAAGTCTTTGGCAGTGAGTTCAAATGCATTGCCTGTTAAAGATGGGGCACCACGCCGATCTCTCAACCTGGAGGACTACAAAAAAAGACGAGGACTCATCTGACCTACGTTTTTTTTTAAATCCTCTCCTGCATGATTGGACACCAGTGCCGGGGGTCTACAGCTGCGGCCACCCCTGTTTGTGTGAGTGTGTTTGAGAAAGTATGTGAATGTACGTGTGTGTGTGAGAGAGAGTGTATGATAAAGAGAAAGAATAAGTGCATACCTTTAAGACTGAGCGTGTCTGAGACTGTGTGAGTGTGTGTGTTTCACCTGTTTGTAAGAGGAAATATTGATGAATAATGATATCTTTCAGGTCTTTTACCTGCAAAGGGTCACTGTTTGAGAGATGAAAAGTTGTCTGCGTTATTTACGGCGTGTGCAGACGTGAGAACAGAAATGCATTACCTCCGATTCTCCTTTTCGTACCAATGTATTCAGCATATTTTGTCCCTCTCAGATGCTCTCAGAAACGACCCTTTTATATCCAAGCTTGTGAAGGACTCCAAGGACACTATTAAAAAAGACAACACAAATCTTTTTTTTGTTGTTTTTTTTTTTTTTTTAAGTTGTAATTAGTTGTCAATAATGTGATCGGGTCTGCCTCGCTCCCTTGTTCCTCTTGAAAACGCTCTGAAGTTTTTTAAACAAGCGTTTTCTTTTCGTCCCCCCAACCCATGTGTAATGGGTTGCTAAGACAGTCCTGCTTAACTCTGCTTGCTGGTTTAGAGGCTGAGGAGCCGACCAATCAGAGAGGGAGTCTGACAATGACATCACACTCCCTAAATATAAAGTTTGTTTCATGTAAGACAATGATCAAATAAACGTGTCTGCCATGGACAAGAAAACATTGAGAATTGATGTATCGTTTTGTTTTTACTGCTCTTTTTTCCTTCCATATCCATCTGTCTCCCTCAGAGCTGATGTAAGTGTTATTGATCATTAATTATTGAAGTCTTTTAGTCAGTTCTCCTATCGTTGTGGCATGCCTTGTAAATAAGCGATCTTGAGTGAGTGCGGCTGAATAAAGGAGGAACTGTTTCATAATTCATGTGTTTGTGTATGTATTGGTCAGATGGCTCTTTTAGTTTTAATTTTAATTTAGAAAATTATGTCATTAAGGAACTAACTTGTGTTAGAGAAGGGATATAACCAGACTAATTGGATGGAAAGTGATATTGAGAATGCAGTAAAAACCTATTAATAATTACCAATTCAAATATCCCCAGAGAAAATATTTTGTTTAAAACATTTTGATTCGAGAAAGCAAATACACCTGAAATAAATTTTTTAATTAAATTTTTTTATATATATTAAAAGTTTGAAGATGAAATGTCGAAGTAGTAAAATCATATACTAAAAATTCACCATATATTTAATTAATATCAAAATTAGGCAAAAGATTTTAAATAACCGTGAATTAATATGATTTCCATATTATCAAACTGGGAGTTTAATGTTTTATCTTATATATCACCATGCATTTAATGGGGCAATGAAAAATTGCTGCATGGTAAGAATTAATTATATTATGTTATATTACATCATATTATATTATTACAATCAGGCACAGCAACATCATTCAACCTTTTCTAGTCAGGCATTGTGCAGGGCGGACTGTTGTGGGTCCTCTGTAGTTCCTGGTCCACGTCGGTTTGGATCCGAATGAGTAACAGGATAAAAAACAGTCACCGATAAGCGATCAAGAGACCAGTAGACACAATTTCCCCAGATATTCCCCAAAACATGCCCCTGCAAGATTTGCTTACCGCTTTCTGAGAGATCGGAGCCCCTTCAGGTACAAAAATCTGACCTTAACTGCAGTTATTGGGCAGAAGACGTGAAACTGACCATGTAATGCTTAGCACTGTACTGTCATGTTTACAGATGTACATTGCAAATGAACAAGTGTAATTTTTATCGAAAACTAGACGAAATGTAGCAGATAGTTACAGCTGACAGTTTTGTGTAAATACACCGTGTTAAATGGATTTGCACGCAAAATGTATACACGTTAAGTGAGGAATGGAAAGAACTAAAAAGGAAATGTCCAAAATTACAGATGAATAATTATTGCTTGAATATGCTAAGTATAATAAATTGACCGGTTTTTTAATCATTTATAAATTTGACAGGCAAGTGTTTTTTTGCTAGAGACTAAGCATTGATTTAAATGAGAGGAGGTTCAAATACTGGATGTGAAGTATACTTTAAGGGATGGGTTTTGTTTTCAACTAATGTTTGCATTGAAGAAGTCAAACATGACTGATCTAACTCTTCAATGTTGGTCTCTCAGGTTAAAAAACGATCTGTTTTTCTAATAAAAATGAAAAACTATTACTTACAAGCACAAAAAGTAAGAATCTGGGGTGACACAAATTAAATGGCATGACGGGCTAGCAGTCTTGTCATCACTTTAACATCTCTTGCATGCATATTTTCATTTCCAGAGGATCTCAGGATGTCTTGGTTTGTTGATCTTGCTGGGAAGGCAGAGGACTTCCTCAATAAAGTGGACCAGGGTGCAGCCAGCGCTTTGACAACAAACACTCAGAAGTCCTCCCTGTCCTACAACAGCCCTGACACCACAGATTCGATCCAGTACAACTCTGCGGCTTACAGCTCCACCCAACAGCACAGGGACTCCATCTCCTCCTCATCCCATGGAACTTCGGCTTTCATCTCCACAGCTGCTGGGAACATTAAGAAATCCAATGCCACGGTTTTGGCCAGTACAGCTAATGTCTCCAGCACCACGCCTTTGGGTTCTAGCAGCAAGGCATCATCCAACTTTGTGCGACCCAAAAAGCCAGAAGTAAACGATGATTTGCTCTTTGACTTCTTGAATAGTTCGGACCCACTGCAGAGCGAAATAAAGGAGGTCAGAAGAGAAACGGTGTCTAAAGTTTTGGGTCCAACAGGCGGGTCAGCTCAGACCCAGATGCCCCCTATTTCTGTGACCGGCGACCTGCAGATGGGCCCCTCTGTTCCTGCAACCCCATCCTCCACTGAGGGCCTGTCCAGAAATTCCAGCCTCGGCTCGCTCTCGAACAGTTCACACAGCATTAAAACCGAGGATGGCTCCACTCGAGACCAAAGCCAAGGTACAAAACCTACATCATACATAATTAGGTTCATTGAATTTATCTGAGAGCAAGAAATTGTAATATTTTTGTCATCGCAGAAATAAAATAATCAAAACTATATAGACGAAATGTAAAAAAAAAAAAATTACTAAAACTAAATTACTAATTAAATTATAAAATAAAAAAATAGAAGCAAATTGAGAACAAATAATCTAATTCAAAATATAATCAAAATCTATAATAGTATATTAAAATGGCATGTGTACTATTTTAACTATTTTGTCAAATATATGTTTAAAGTAAAAACAAAAATCAATTACTTAAATGCTATAAATGAATTAAAGCACAGCAGTGTTAAAGTATCAAAAATTAATATTCATTTTAAGATCTGTTAAAGTTTGTATTTAAACGGTGTTATGAAATAATTAGTGTTTTAACACCTTTACTACTGTTTTGATAGCATGTAATTCATCCTCTTTGAACTTTCTTATTTTATATGTTCTGTCCAGCTGATGTTCAGGAGAATTTGAATCCAGGGCTGGATGCTCCCACAGAGGCCCAGCCAGCACTGGAGATCACACCTCAAGAGCTTCAGCAGCAGCAGCAGCAGCAGCAGGGCCAAGAGCAGGTGATCTCCAACCTTCGTCTCGAGAACCAGCTTTTACGCAGTGAAGTCTCTTCTCTCAACCAGGAAATGGCCTCTGTAATCCAGAGAGCCAAAAACATGCAGGAGGGTGAGCCAGTGAGCCTGTTTGTTGAACTGTATTCTATAAATGTGTTTTTAGTATAATTTATATACTATTATAGTATTTCTTAATATTTAGATTTTTTTTTGCTTTTAGATTTATTTTTCAGTTTTAACTTTTTAATTAATTTTTTTATGTGCTTTTTTCATTTTTATTAGTTTTAAAAAATGTTTAAAATATTTCTATTTAAATGTAATTTATTTTTATTTCAGGTTTAATTTTAGTACTTCAACCCAAGCAATTTATTTCGGTTAGTTGCCAAAAGAATAATTCTTTTTTTCCCCTCTCCTTTTAGTTTTTTTTTTGTTTTTAGTAATTTAGTTTTTCATCTAATATATCCTCCTGAGACCCAGCTATGGAGTTTTTGCCTCTGTAGTGGACATTATATTTGAGTGAATTTCTCTGAGACCTCACACGTCACAGTTTTAAGTCTGGATGTCCTGTACAGACCACATTCAGGGCTTTCCAGAGATGCAAAATTATTGGCTGTTTCACCATGACCACTCCCTCTCCTTGGTTTTTAAAAATGGCTGACATTAATTTAGTGATACAATTGTACATCCTTATGGAAATATGATAATATTTTGTAATTATAATTTAAATCTGATTCATTTTCAAATTGTTTGTCATAAATCAACATCTCAGGAAAATGTTATGGGGTTTCAAATCAAAATATGACCTTCTGTTATGAAACAGGACATAATTTCATACATGTCCACTGTAGAGGACACCAGGACTAAAATCATGTTTATTATACATTTTGGGAGACAAAAGAATTGAATAGGAAAACAAATTATGTATCAATATTCTTATGAAATATTAGATATTATTATGAAAATCTGGCCAATGACTACTCCCATTATTACACTTCTTTTTTCAACATGCTGTCCCAACAGCACTTTAATATGCAAATTAGATACAATGTATAGATAACATTGTGCTTAATGGGAAAACCAGTTTATGGAATTTCTACACACATATTGCATAAATCAAAATGGTATATCAAATCATTTTGTTATATATTTTATAACATAGTTGAGAACCATCCTTAAACAAAGTTAGTTATAAAAAAATCCTGAAACCTAAAAATTGATTGGCGATTAAAACAAAAACCCATTGTTTTTTCCTTTTCATGTCTACTCTTGTCATTTTATTTTTAGAAAAACTGAGTCCTGGTGTCCTCTACAGAGGACCTAGCATAACTTATGAATAAAATATAATTTTTCAAAAATGTTATTTTACAATTTTTTTTCTTATGCTCTAAACAACGTAGTGACATGAAAAAATACTAAATTCACAAAGTTTTTTATTTCTGGTTCTCAGGAGGATATATTTTATTTCAGATTTTTATTTCAATTAACAAAAACAATTTTTAATAGTTTTAGTTTTAATGAACAGTAATAGCACTGCTATGAGTATAATGGTAAAATGAGTACAAAAGCTTAGGAAGCCATTAAATGATTATTTCCTCTACTTTTATAGAGATGAACCTTGCCAGGGCTCGTGCTGAAAAGTGGAACTCGGACCAGTCTCGCGTTGATGGCGCGGCTCGAGAGCTGAGGGCACAGGTTGATGACCTCACAGAAGCCCTGTCTGCAAAAGATGGTCAGCTGGCGGTCCTTAAAGTACGACTGGACGAGGCAGATCAGATACTGAAGGCCCGAAGCTCCGCCCTGGAGGAAGCTCAGAATGAGAGGATCAGGTGAGTTTCTTTGACAATTCACGGAAGCAGAAGAACACTTCTTGTTTAGTTTGAGATGAGTTGATAAAGCAATAAACCCCGTGAAGCCGTGGTTTACAGTGAATTTATAACAGCTAAGCGGCGTTATTAAGCACGGCGTGAAGCGGAGTGCCTAAAAGTCCCTTAGCTGTTATAAATTCACTGTAAACCACGGCTTCACGGGGCTTATTGCTTTTATAAAATGGTTATTCCATATACGTAGTACGGTTTCACAAAATAAAACAAAGCAAATAAAGTGGAATGATATTAATAAAAACAGTATTCTTCCACCAAACAATGTAGTTCCTCAGAATCAGTTGTGGTTGCAACAAAGTGGTTGCCGTGTATGTTTGTAGAGTCATTTACAACAGCTTCGAACGTGGCTCAGCCAATCAGAATCAAGGAGCGGAACTATCCGTTTTATAATCTATATTTTCTCTTATCTGAATGAATCAACCTCTTTTGCTGTTTTTTATATTTTAGGATTCTTCAGGATCACAGTGAGGGAAGCAGTCTTCAGTCTCAGGCTTTACAGACACTACAGGACAGAATAAGAGACGCAGAAGCAGCAGTGAAGAGAGAACAGGAGAGCTACAGACAGATACAGGCGAGTTAACAGGTGTCATAGGGATTTATGCAGTAAGCATTGTCTAGAGATAAAACGATGGACCTGGTAGATCTTAATTACATGTCATTTTCTCACAGAGTGAGTTTGCAGCACGACTGGCGAAGGTGGAGACCGAGCGTCAGCAATTGGCGGAGTCATTAACAAACGCAGAGCGTCGGGTGACAGAAGAGAAACAGAGAGCTGAGGAACTACTTCAACAGGTCAAGAGCGCCCGATCCACAGCAGAGTACACCAAACAGGAGCTGCAGGACTACAAAAACAAAGCCTCACGCATCTTACAGGTCTCATTGTCTCTCTTTATTTTCATGTCACTTTTTATCTCTGTTTGATAAGTATATGAAGGCTCATGGTCGTTGTTCCTCCAGTCTAAGGAGAAGCTGATCAGCAGTCTGAAGGAGGGCTCAGGTTTGGAGGTACTGGAGGGGGCTGGGGCTGGGGTTGAACTTGAAGAGCTCCGTCATGAGAAAGAGCTGCAAAGAGAAGAGACTCAAAAGCTACAGGCCCAAATACAGAGCTTACGAACAGAGATACAGGTACACACGCAAAATTCCAAAAATATATAATCTCAATATAGAGTTAAAGGCTGGGCGATGTGAACTAAAATCCTGATATTTTTTAGCCTTTTGATTTTATATATATATATATAAAATATTCAGACCCCCTTACATTTTTCACTCTTTGTTATATTGCAGCCATTTGCTAAAATCATTTAAGTTAATTTTTTTTCCTCATTAATGTACACACAGCACCCCATATTGACAGAAAAACACAGAATTGTTGACATTTTTGCAGATTTATTAAAAAAGAAAAACTGAAATATCACATGGTCCTAAGTATTCAGACCCTTTGCTCAGTATTTAGTAGAAGCACCCTTTTGATCTAATACAGCCATGAGTCTTTTTGGGAAAGATGCAACAAGTTTTTCACACCTGGATTTGGGGATCCTCTGCCATTCCTCCTTGCAGATCCTCTCCAGTTCTGTCAGGTTGGATGGTAAACGTTGGTGGACAGCCATTTTTAGGTCTCTCCAGAGATGCTCAATTGGGTTTAAGTCAGGGCTCTGGCTGGGCCATTCAAGAACAGTCACAGAGTTGTTGTGAAGCCACTCCTTCGTTATTTTAGCTGTGTGCTTAGGGTCATTGTCTTGTTGGAAGGTAAACCTTCGGCCCAGTCTGAGGTCCTGAGCACTCTGGAGAAGGTTTTCGTCCATGATATCCCTGTACTTGGCCGCATTCATCTTTCCCTCGATTGCAACCAGTCGTCCTGTCCCTGCAGCTGAAAAACACCCCCACAGCATGATGCTGCCACCACCATGCTTCACTGTTGGGACTGTATTGGACAGGTGATGAGCAGTTTTCTCCACACATACCGCTTAGATTTAAGGCCAAAAATGTCTATCTTGTATCTAGTTCCTTTGACCTCATGATTCTCATTTGCTCTGACATGCACTGTGAGCTGTAAGGTCTTATATAGACAGGTGTGTGGCTTTCCTAATCAAGTCCAATCAGTATAATCAAACACAGCTGGACTCAAATGAAGGTGTAGAACCATCTCAAGGATGATCAGAAGAAATGGACAGCACCTGAGTTAAATATATGAGTGTCACAGCAAAGGGTCTGAATACTTAGGACCATGTGATATTTCAAGTTTTTCTTTTTTAATGAAGCTGCAAAAATGTCAACAATTCTGTGTTTTTCTGTCAATATGGGGTGCTGTGTGTACATTAATGAGGAAAAAAAATTAACTTAAATGATTTTAGCAAATGGCTGCAATATAACAAAGAGTGAAAAATTTAAGGGGGTCTGAATACTTTCCGTACCCACTGTATATGTAGTGTGTGTGTGTATTCATATTTTTGTGCCTTTGCTTTTAAATTACTAAAGGCTGAAGGATCAGAGTTTAGTGTTTTTTGCAAGTAAAGACCATAAGTGGTAAAACTGGTAATTCTACAGCACTAAATTAACAAAGCTCAAAATTAGATTGAATTATTTTCATTTATATGAGTCACTATAATAATACATATTAATCAATAACAACAATTACTAATCTTGCTAGAATATTTTAAGATTTTTTTTAATGTATTTTATTTTTTTACTTAAAACATGAATAAATAGTTTCAAAATCAAAAATATTTACAATGTTGCTTCATTTTAATTTCCAGCAAAATCATTGGAAATATATAATAAATGTTTGATATGTTATTAAAATTCTAGTTGGTAAACTGTAGAAAACATGCATTGATTATATAGTAAATAAACACAACTAAAAATCAGATCTAGTTATTTTCAATTATATGCACCACTATAATAATACAAGAAACAAATAGCATTATTTACTCACATTATGCTAAAATATTTTATTATGAAAGACATCATATGTCTTTTATGCGTTTATATTTTGTATATATTTTTGTGTTTTATTTTTCTTAATTAAAATATGAATAAAATCAAAATATTTACAGCAAAATCATTGGAAATATATCATGAATATTTTATATGTAAATTAGCCAGCTGTAACACCGATATAAACACACACTGCATATTTGATTTTCCTTGTGTTTCCTCTAGGATCTGGAAACCCAGGCACTCACAGAGAACGAAAACTGGAGAGAACAGCTGGCAGATGTACAGGAACAACATGCCCAGCAGATCAGAGCCAAACAGGAAATAGAAGCAGAACTGGAAAGATCCAAACAGGTACGTGATTGAGAGAGAGAAAAAAAAGAAAGAGTGGGTATATTGTGGTTTGTTACATTTCTTTATTTGTAAAAAATAAGAATATTATATATATTATATATTTTATATATATATATATATATATATATATATATATATATATATATATATATATATATATTAGCCAGCTGTAACACAGATACAAACATCACTCTGCTTATTTTATTTTCTTTGTGTTTCCTCTAGGATCTGGAAACCCAGGCGCTCACAGAGACAGAAAACTGGAGAGAACAGTTGGCAGAAGTACAGGAACAACATGCCCAGCAGATCAGAGCCAAACAGGAAATAGAGGCAGAACTGGAGAGATCCAAACAGGTACATAATTGAGAGAGAGAGAGAGAGAAAAGAGTGAACCTGAGATAGCACATCCAGGTTTTTAGAGGGGGTATATTGTGGGTTGTTGCATTGTTTTATTTTAAAAAGAAGAATATTCTAAATAATGAGTGAATGTTGATACATTTTAATGCAGGAACTGCAGTACATTGAGGAAGAGCATCATCACACTAAAACCGCCCTTCACGGTCGCGTCAAAGACAGAGAAGATGAGATCCAAAAGCTTAGAAACCAGGTACCCCGAAGACACAAATTTATGAGGAATAGCAATTGAGGTTTTATAATAAAATGTTTTTAAAAGAAACATCTGTGCACCTGTTCCAAGTTTTCAGAAATTGTATGGTGAATTTTACAATTCTTCTGCTAGCTGACCAATAAGGCTCTGAGCAACAGCGGTCAGGCGGAGCTGGAGGGCCGTTTGCACCAGCTGACAGAGACACTGATTCAGAAGCAGACCATGTTAGAAGCCCTGGGCACAGAGAAGAACTCCCTGGTCTTTCAGCTGGAGAGGCTGGGACAGCAACTAAAGAGCCTGCAGGGTGGTCAGAACAGCAGCTCACACATCAATATGGCTGCCATGGAGGGACCAGGTCAGTGCACTGCATGATGGGAAATTCCAGAAGGACTGATTTTATGGGACTTTTTTTTATCATTCCAGGGTTATAATCATTAACTGAACTGCAATTAAAACTAAAATTATAAAACCGCAAAATTAGTAAAACTTTGTCCAATTATAATGAAAACACAAAATATAAAAAATAAAAGCTAATTCAAATTAGTAATAAAAATTAAATTTTTCATATGAATAAAAACTATTATAGTGTATCAATGATACAAAAATGAACACTGAATCAAACCACTCAACTCAAGCTTTGTGTGTGTGTGGAATAATTTAAAGCTGCAGTCCGTAAGTTTTGCCTCTTTGTCGCCATCTCTGTTTGAAAACCTGGAATTGCAGCTATGTGCGGAATTATCTAGCTTGTGTGGGTTGTGAGTCGGCACTGCTCCAGCACCGATGAAACTAATGTTCTGAAGAGTACGTGTGGCAGTCAGTCACCGCACCAGTGTGGAGATTTACTGTACTTCGCAATCACAGATTCTAGCCTACTTCTTGGAATATATGACCGTGTGTGTGTGTGTGTGTGTGTGTGTGCGCGTGCACGAGCAAGAGAGAGATAAAGCACTCTTAAATTGAAATTGAGAGAGAGAGTGCGAGAGAGAGAGAGAGAGGGGGTCACATCACAGTGGAGTCAGCTGTCTTAACCTTGGCTTGTGTACTGCAAACACATACCAGCTTCATCACTGTGTCTGTCACGCGACTCTGGTCCCCTTTCGGGCTCTGCGATTATGGTAAGTGGCGTTACATTTCCGACGAGTGCTTGTGGTGTTCGGCCAATCACAATGCACTGGGTCAGCTGGCCAATCAGAGCAGACTGTGCTTGTCGGGAGGAGGGACTTTGTAGAAAACGAAGCTTTTGAGAGAGGCGGGGCATAGAGGACCTACAATAATGTACAGTATTTGAAAAATAATGTGTTTTTTGAACATTAAAGCATGTCAACATATTCTGTTACACCAAACACACCAAATAATGATCTTTAAAAAAGCATCATATGACCCCTTTAAAATACTAATCTTTGTAATCCCAGGCTATCTGTAATCAGAAGCACATTTATAACTGGAATATAATTTAATTTCATTCACATGTGTTTCATAAACACATAATCCTTTATGGATTACAATCCGCCATCAAAATGATACATTTAATTATTCTGGCTCCTGTGAGAAAAGGCTATAAACGATCAGCCACCTGCATGATCCTCACATGCGATAGCCGGGACAACTTCTTTATGTTTACAGACGTGACATAACGGTGCGGCAGCATGCTCGAATTTCCCGTGGAAACCTACCCGTACCACTCAAATTAGAAAACATGATTATAAGCTAACCGTTGTGAATCGGGCTAAAGTAAGGCGATGGTTTTGAACACTGGCTGGTTATGTACTTCCTCAAATATGCTGGTTATGTACTTGCTCAAATGTTGATTTCAGATCATTTTTAACCAAAAAAAAGTTACGGACTGCAGCTTTAACTTTTTATACTTTGAAATCCAACATGATTGTGTGTGACTTTTTTTGTGTGTATAGGTGCTAGGCAGAGGAGCACACCAATCCTGTTTAATGATGCAGACGGACCGGGCACAGGAGTATATGGGAAGGTTCGTGAAGCGGCCAGCACCATTGACCGCTTCAGGTAATTGAGTCCCTTAAAATCTTTTTGTGTGTGTGTGTGTGTGTGTGTGTGCTAAATGTATTTTGTTTCCCAATTGTATTAAAATGTGAGTGGGTTTTTTTATGTTTTCTCCAGTATACGTCTAGGAATCTTTCTCAGACGTTACCCCATGGCCAGGGTTTTTGTTATTATTTATATGGTGAGTACACAGCACATTAAGGAATATTTGAAAGTTAAAATGGAGAATTAAAAGTTTTAAGAAAAAGCTGGATGAGTTTGTGTTTATTTATGTGTCATAATCTATGTTTCTCTATCCAGGCACTACTACACCTTTGGGTGATGATTGTCCTTTTGACATACACACCAGAGATGCATCACAATCATCCTGATGGGAGATAAAGGACTTTCTACCTATAATAACCTGTTTGAGCTCAGTAAGGGTTAATAAATGATAAGCTTAGGGAGATTTCAGGCTGCTGTTCAGTGGCTCAATATGCATTCATCAATTTGCACAGACATGCTGTTGGGCGGTTCTCTCGCTCTCTTTCTGTTACTTTGCTTCTCTCACATTTCCCCTTAATCCACCTCATTTATTTTCCTGGCCCATACATGATTGAATGCTTTCAGTAAAATTTGGCATGAGTGTTAAAAGCAGTATAAAGTGAAATATTTAAGGTGTAATTTAAAGTTGTGGGTTTATTCAATTAAGAATCTCTTTTATTCATCTCTGTTTCACGCAAATGTAATCATGACTATTTTTGTTACAGGAAATAACAGATTGAATTCCTCGCACTGTAAAGCAGATTTATCTTAATAAACATTAACACAGACATCATCTTAATTCTCCCAGCTGTTTTTGTGACTTTATCTCTAGAAGTACAGAGGGGTGATAATGAGGAAAATGTAGAAGTTGCTACAATGCATTATATATTATATTTTATAATGAATTATTATAATAAAAATAACACATATATTTTAATATATAATAAATTATACATACATACATACATAATTATATACTGTTCAAAAGTTTGGGCGTGGTAAGATTTTTGAATGTTTTTGAAAAAATAATATATAGAGTAAAAATTGTAATATATAATAATAATAGCATAAAATATTATTACAATTTAACATGACTGAATTTAACATTTCTATTTTAATATTTTTTTTAAATGTAATTTATTCCTGTGATGGCAAAGCTGTATTTTCAGCATCATTACCCCAGTCTTCAGTGTCACATGATCCTTCAGTAATAATTTCTAATATGCTGATTTGGTGCTCGAGAAACATTTGTTATAAGTGTTGAAAACAGTTGTGCTGCTTGTGGAAATGTGACACATTTTTAGTATTTTTTTAAAAAATAAATAATTTGTAACTTAAAAATTCCTTACTGTCACTTTTGATCAAATAAATGGATTTGTTATAAGTGTTGAAAACAGTTGTGCTGCTTAATATTTTTGTGGAAATGTGACACATTTTTAGTATTTTTTTAAAAAGAAATAATTTGTAACTTAAAAATTCCTTACTGTCACTTTTGATCAAATAAATGCCTCCTTGCTTAATTAAAAGTATTTATTTCTTTCAAAAAATCTTACTGGCCCCAACATTTTGAAAAGAAGCCCATGTTATATAAGTATAATAAATATAATTAAATAATAATAATTAAAAATTGTCTCAAATTACGGCCTCAGAGATATTAAATAAATCACATGATTGCAGGACTCATTCAGTCCAGTGGCGTCGCTGTTAAGGCGTGGGAAGTGTGCGCTGGATTATGTTGGTCCTCCACCGTCCCATAATGCATTTGTGCTGTCCACGTCCCCGCTGACGGATGATCAGTCCGGCTGTGATGGCCACGGTCGAGCTGGCACTTCATCCGCGTGAAAAACACAGCGACCCAAATCAAACCCCTACCAGAAACCTGCCCGTCCATATATGGATATAACTCGGCGACCAGTTCTTCGTGATTCCTGTGGATTTAACACGTATAACCCGGCGTTTTGTCTTTGTTTATGTCATGGAGTTGGACCATCTGGAATGTAAATAACGCTAGTTATACTTAGCTTGAGTACATGAAGCCCTCGTTCGCACGGATCTGTGCTGTCAATGCATTGTCTGTGTATCTGAAAGGCCCGTGTCGTTGATTAAGGATTAGATCAGGCTCGGCTCATCATGTCGTCCTGGCTGGGAGGGTTAGGCTCTGGCCTGGGTCAGAGTTTGGGTCAGGTCGGGGGAAGCTTGTCTTCTTTTACCGGCCAGATCTCTAATTTTACCAAAGATATTCTGCTGGAAAGCGCCGAGGAAGTGGGAGGTGAGTTGACCGCAGTCATCAAGATCATATCACTTCCCATACAGACATTTAACACTTTTACAGTGTTTGTACAGTATGGTCGGCTGTTTTGTTATATAATTGTCTTTTACAACAACTGAAAGTTTTTGATCGTTTTGTTTGAATGTGACAGTTTTATGTTGATTAGTTTATGAATACAATCAATCCTGTTGTGCTTGATATTTAGCCTAAATATCTAAGTTAAACTCACTGTGAAATGTGCTACTTGTTTTGGTCTGATTGTTGAGATATGACTACTTTGGCAGTTTTTTAAGATGTGATTTTGTTTACATTGGCATCTCGTCAAAGTAATTAAAGGGAAAGTGCATTCAAAAATGAAAATTATTATACTTTCCAAAGCTAAATGACTTGAAAGAAATGTTAGGGACCTGCAGCCTCATGACAGAGCCTTTCATTCTGCCTATCTACTTTTGAGAAGAAAGTCATAAAAGTTTGGCACAAGAGGTTAGGGTGAGTAAATAGCTTTCAGTTTTGGGTGAACAGTCCCTTTAGGATTTCCATTGTCATTCTCTACAAATGGCATATGATGCTACGGTGCACTTATATAATGGGCTAATATTAAGTAATTATAGTAAGACAGAGTAAGAGGTTTGTTTGCATACAGCCGCTGAATCCCTATTAGAGATGTGGCTTCGGCTGGAGTTTAGGCACTTGATCTTAATCCAGAAAGTGCTGGATGTTTCTTAGTTCTGTTGCTTTCTTTTGTCAATGAGGACTTAATATTGAAGTACTTTGGTGTGTATCTCTGCCTTGTTCCTTGTTGTATTCTGCCTTATTCAAACAGAAGTACAGTTGTTTACCAACAAAAAAAGTAAATGTTAAAAGTAAATATGCCCTTTTTGACCATTGGGGGAGTGGACAGACACACACACACAGCACACTGAGAACTTTGATCAGCAGCTTCCAGCAAAGCAGACAGACCTTGAGTCAGTATGTCATGTTTCACGATGCATCGACCTGCCTGTTTCAAAGCAGTTTCAGACTTACTAAAACTTACCTGCTTTTGTTGTCTTTCAGATTATACTACATTGTGGTGTGTCAACTTTACCAAAAGTTATGTTTGTTAACATTAGGTGTCATGAAAGCACAGGACAGCATTTAATAATATAGGTTAATTCTTGTTCATTCTTTATACAACAAATAATAATAACAATAATAATTTTAATATTAGTAATGTTAATATTTGTAATTTGAAATGTTAACAATATACTAGTAGCTGTATGTAGAAATAACAAAATAGTACATTAAAGGGGTCATATGATGCGATTTTAATTTTTCCTTTCTCTTTGGAGTGTTATAAAAGTTAACCCCGCCTACCTAAAACAGCTCGTTCTAACACGCCCCCACATACCTACCTCACTATGTGGGAAGATTTGCATAACGCCGCCCAAATGTTCCCGTAAAGAAAGAAGGCGTAACTTTTATTCTCACTGTAGTATTGTTGCTGCCGCCATGTCGTGAAGAGCTGTGTGCTTCGTTGTGAAAGCGAAACTACTTTGTTTGGTCTTCCAAAAGAGGATGATATCCGCTTCGTCATGCCTAGAGCTGATCCGTGCTGGTCGCTGAGGGAATACATCAACTTTGCGCTGTGGATCGCCGGATCGGCTTTCACCGTGGATGAAGCGGAGTCCAGCCCGGGGTCGTCACATGTGGTTGCCGCTCCTTCGTCGAATCCACCGGCCGCGCCGTTCTCAAGCCCGCCACCTCTGCTCACGCTAAGCCGCAGGTTCGGTCTCACGCTTGAGGTATTCGGCCAATCACAAAGCACTGGATAGCTGGCCAATCACAGCACACCTCGCTTTTTCAGACCGATGAGCTTTGTAAAAATCGACGAGTTTCAAAAGGAGGAGGACATAGAGGAGAAACAATAATGTACAGTATTTGGAAAATAATGTTTTTTTTTACTTTAAACCGCATAAACACATTTCATTACACCAAATACACAAAATAATGTTCTTTTTAGCAACATCATATGACCCCTTTAATAAATGCTGTAAGTATTGTTCATTGTTATTTCATGTCATATATTGCATTAAATACTTTTAACATATAGAAACTTATTGTAAATTGTTACCAGTGTATATTAGTAATTTTTTAGGCTGGCTGCTTAGAAAAGGCAGGTGTGACACCTGGTAGGGGTTTGTCCTTTTCCACAACAACAGAGACCACTTACAGTGGGTATAGTCTGTTGGGATATGTCACTACTAACTTTGCACATCTAGACTTTGCAATATTTGCCTACTCTTCTTTGCAGAACTGCTCAAGTTCAGTGAAATTTGATGGTGACCGTTTGTGGACTGCAGTCTTCAAGTCATTCCACATATTTTCAATAGGGTTTAAGTCTGGGCTCTGACTAGGCCATGCAAGAACATTCACCTTTCGCTCCTTCAACCACTGTGTGGTCAGTTTTGCTTTGTGCGTTGGGTCATTGTCATGTTGGAAGGTAAACCTTCTTTCTGACAGAGGACAGGACTAAGGACTGAAATGCTCCAGGAAAGCTCTTTTCATGCTGAGCTAATCAAAATGACCACAGCTGATCACAGTTGAAAGTCAAATGGCTTTGTGTGCCAATTGAGAAGGTGATTAGCTACACCTGATGTTATAAGTTGGACTGAGTAAATACAGCTGCATAAAACAAAAACTTTGTCCATCTTCATTTCAGGCTGCAAAGCAACAAAATGTGATTATTTTAAAGGGGCGCAATAAAGGCTACATCGAAGTGCCTCCATCACTACACAATATCATGTAGTCATTTATCTTGTGTGTATGCATTAGATTAACAAGTGGGGTTGAGACAGAGTATGCTATGTGTGTAAATGTCTCTCGTTTGTCATGTGAACCTGAACTGTGTTGAAATAGAACCTTACTGTTTAGATCTTGTGGGCAAAAACATGCTGTTAGCTATTATTGTTTTTTTTTTTCACTCTTAAGAGTCTTACTTATATTGTGCTTTTTTTTTAAATGGCTTTTATTTACTTCAGAGTCTATATTCATTTAAGTGTGCTTGTCGGTTATAGATAGGTAATATTCTGCTGGTGCTTTGCAGCTGCTGGAATAAAATAGCTGAACTTGATCCTCCTGGAACATTGGTATTTAAAGGGACAGTCACCCAACAATTGACTAAATGTGTCCATAACTTTGAATAATTCCTGTGTAGAATGCAAATGTAGTAGACTTTGGGTGGATTTAATAGGATATTTTTACTCTCTGTACACTTGTTCACCTTTAACCTTCTCATTCAGTGAGGTCTTGTGGTTAGTCAGTGTATCATCACTTCCAGTGACTTGGTAATGTTGGACAGTTTACAGAAGAACAGAGGTTCCTATCATAATTTTCATCATGTTTTTTTATTTAGATAAATGGAAAGGACTTGAGACAATTGCTGTATAATAAAGCTGCGTGCACAGATGTAGGCTCAGCTATTTCAGCAACTATGACTTCATTAAATGTCAGTATTTTTTTCTTTCTTACAGATGCTACCTCTGAGCTGCAGGTGTCCAACTCTAGATTGCAGGAACTGGAGACTTTATATGCAACACAAAAATCTGAGGTGATTAATTGAGTACAAAAAGTCCTAGTCTGATGCTGAAGTCTTGCCGATATTTCTTAGTTCTATCATGATTTGTGTGCTTTAAAATTGAAGACTTTTCTTCTTTTTATTTGCACACAATTTTTTTTTAAATGCCTAATTATGAGCCAAATTCCGTTACAGGATGAGTTGTTTCAAAACATTTTGTCAGTGCATTAACATCTGTAATTTAATTTTTTTTTTTTTGTGTGTGTATTTTCTTTTGTGTGGTTTAGTATGAGCGCTTGCGGAGAATAAACTCTGAGTTGGAGGAGAAGCTAGAGGCGGCAGAGATTCAGGTCAAACAGCAGTCTATGGAATACAGAACCCTCCTGCAACAGAAAGAGGTTTGGGTTCAAAACTAACTGCACTTCTTTTTGGGAGAAGAATTACAATATACCTAATCATAGTGGGAGAATTTCTAAATTTAGAATCATACTGTTAAAATTGTGTGTATGTTTATTGTTGTAAAGGTGGAGATCAGTCACCTCAAGGCCCGTCAGAGTGGTCTGCAGGAGGAGGTTCAGAAACTCCAACATTCCGCTCAGGCTGCAGCCAGCTCATCCTCCTCTGATGCTGCTGTACTTCCTGTTACCACTGCTGCCACTACTACTACTTCGTCTTCCTTTCTGCACCGGTCTTCAGCTGTCCATCAAGGCTTCCATGGCGATGAGGTGGACCTCAGTGATGTCCTGTGGTCACAGCAGGAGATTAACCGTCTTTCCAGTGAGGTGCATCGTCTAGAAGCTGATGTAGCTCACTGGAGGAGAGTTGCTCAGGTCACTTTTAAATTATACCTCGGACACAGTTTTACAATTGTATCATGAGAGAGCTATGACCTAAAATTAGACTAATTCGATTTTTTTATTTTTTATTTACCAGGCATCCAAGCTACCAGGAGTTGTTGGTAACGGAGACCAGGGTGAAGTTGTGAAAATGCAAAGAATGATCAAGGTGAAAAACCTTATGAACTGTAACGGAGTGGGTCAGCGCTTGGAATCAGGTTCTGTTTTTAACCTAAATGACGTTCTGACCCAATCAGGAGCTGAGAGAGGAAATGGCACAGGAGGTGGATGAGCACCAGCATGAACTGACAGCATTGCAGGATGCCCAGAGGCTGAAAATGGCTGAAATCTCAAAACGGCACAGAGAGGAGCTGGCAGAGTATGAGGAGAGAATTGAGGAGCTTGAGGAGCAGCTTCAAAATGGTGAGGAGGAATATTGATGGATATTAAAAATGGAGTCTGGAGATTTTAGTACTTTTTAAATGCAGATGAAGTGTGTGATTTGTAATTGGGAGGTAACTTTAAAATGAACAGTTGATCTTTGAGTACAATGCTGTGTTTATCTCCCTCTTCTTCAGAAGGTGGAAATGTTGCTCAAAAATCAACCACAGTACAGGACTCTGCCAAACTTCAAGAATTGCAATCAATACAGTCTTTACATGAGGAGGCTGAGCTTCAGCGCAAACAGCACAGAGATCTATTGGCCAGCTTGGAGGAGGCAGAGCATCAGAAGACCAAGCTAGAGAGGGAAATGGAGGAGGCTACAGCAGAAAATACAGAATTGTTGCAGAATTACAGTCGCCTTCAGAAGTCTGTAAACGAACTCCAGGCTCGAGTACAGGAACAGGAGGGGAAGTCTATGTTGAAAGCCCAGCATGACAATGAGATACAAACCCTGAAAAAAGCTCTGGCAGGTATAGAGAACTCAAGAAATTGTGTATGATCAAATATGTTCTTGGATGGGAAAATTCATAAACTGCTCTCTCATTTATGTTATATTTTTGTATATTATTTTTAGGTGCAGAGAAAGAGTTGGCTAGATTGAAAAGACTCAGTGAGGTAAATTTGCTAAAAACCTTCCTCTGCACAGTTTAGAAGTTTGTAGCCCAATAATTTTTAGATGTTTTAGCCATGCTGAGGATTCAAATATAAAGCAATTGATATAAATGTTCACAATTAAGATAAAGTATTTGGACACTTTCTGGTTGCCTCTGCAAATAATGTAAGTGTGGCTTGAGTGTCAATACTTTTTACACTTTTACAATTTTTTTTTTAAATTCTTTTAATTCAGAGGAGTCCTACAGAAGAGATAGAACATGCTGACATCCTGGAGCTCAACACCATCATTGATACCCTCAGAAAAGAGAAGGAAGAGGTGGAGAGAGAAAAGGTTTGCATATGTTGACAAAGTTATGGTACACAATAATACCTGTTTCTTCTTGTTTTTGAACAGAAGTTCAGTATCTGTCAAATCCAAACATCTTTGAAGAAGATATGGCAATCAATACTTCAATAGCTTTTTGAAAGGACACTTGCATGTTATCATGCAAATGGTAATTTTTTTGCTTAACTGACATTAGTTTCATACACTTTATTTTATTATTTTTTTATCAGCTTGCATTAGTTGAGAGACTGACTCTGGCCGAGGAGAGACACAAGGGTTTAGAGTCAGAAAGTGCTGTGGAACTGTTACAGGAAGTTTCAGACCTAAAGAGCCAGCTACATCAACGGGAGCAAGCACATCTTGATATAGAGACACTCAGTGCTGAACTGGAAGAACTGGACAGGCAGAACCAGGAAGCCACACAGGTATTCTTTTTGAGCCAATGTATGTTTTAAGTTTATTATACAGAATCTTAAAAAAACAATTATTGGATCTGTTGAATGTGTTTATAATTTAAAATAATATACTACATACTTGTTCAATTTTCTTTCTCCAGCATCTTATTGCAGTGAAGGAACAGCTGTCCTTGCAGAAAACCCAGGCTGATGCAGAAAAAGCCCATCTTCAGTCAGATCTCAACTCCTCTCTTGACCAGAGACAGACTCTTCAACTGGAACTGGAAGCTCAGGGGGAGAAGCTAAGTCAAAGTGCCTTCTCCTTGAATGAACTGCACATGGCAAAGCAGCAACTGGAAACCATGGTAAAGGAGTTGAGGGAAAAGTTGTGCAAGTCACAGGATCTGGGCAAAGAGCTGCGGCAGGAGTCCTCTGAACTCAAGAGGGTGCTTCAGGAGAGAGAATCAGAACTTGCTGCACTTTGTGAGAAGTTAACTCATTCTGGGGAGCAAGGGAATGAGTTAGAGGAACACAGGAAGGTACTTGAGACAAGGGATAAAGAGATCCAGGACTTGAGAACAGAGTTAACAGAAGTAAAGACCTCCTACGAGAGGGCCATTTCAGAGGACTTTGAATTGAAAATTGAAAATAGGAAGTTAAAAGAAGAGTGCACTCAGGCTTTGGAGAAGATTGACAGTTTGGAAAGGCAGATCCAAGATGGTCAAGCCTCTCTAAGCAGGATATCCCTGGAGAAAGATACCCGCATTGAAGCCTTGAAATTAGAGAAGAGCCAGTTAGAATCTGAGCTAAGTAGGACTGAGAAGCGACTATCAGATCAGGCTAAACAGTATCAACAAACCATCGACAAACTGACCAGAGCACGCTCTATGGGTGCTTCTGCACTGCAGACAGAACACGAGCGAATGGTGAAACTGAATCAGGAAAAAGATCTCTCAATTGCAGAGCTCAGGCGTGAGATGGAGCAGATGGTCTCTGACCACAAAGACACCAGTGAGATGCTGGACATCACTGTGGCAGGCCAAAATCAACTCACCGAGCTTCTGCAGGAAAAGAATGCATTTGCCGAAACCCTAAAAGCTCATGCTGCAGAAACACAACAGGAATTAGAGCGCACGTTCTTGGGAGCAACTCAGGAATGTGACTCTCTGAAAAGGTCAGTGGAGGAGAAGGACAAACAGCTTGGAGCCATGAAGGAAGAGAACAGCCATCTAAAAGAAGAGATTGACCGTCTGAGGGACCAGCAAAGCAGACCGCAGTTATTGTCAGAGCCGCGGACACTGGACATCATCACAGAGCTTGAGACCGAGGTGACCCAGCTCAAAGCTGCCAGAGATCAACTCGAAAAAGAGGTCCAATATTTGAGGAAGGTATCAGAGGAGCAGCAGGCCACAGCGCTGCAGTCGCAGCGTTCTCTGCAGCTGCTACAGAGTGAACTAGAGCAAGCACGGACAAGACATGAGCAAAGCTCACTCAACTACGAAAGACTCATCAGTGCTAAAGATGAGGAGATTGTCCAGCTTCAGTCAGAAGTGGAAGGCCTGAGCACACAAGGACAGAGTCATATACAGTCTGTAGAAATCCTACAGGAAGACAAGACCCAGTCACTGAATGGCGAAAACGGTAATGAGAAACATGACCTTTCAAAAGTTGAGATTGAGAAACTTGTGAAAGGAATCATGGAGAAAGAGACAGAGATTAACCAGCTAAATGAGAAGAACCTGTCTCTAACCAAGCAGCTTGACCAACTTGTGGTCTCTCAGAATGAGCTAGGAAAACTCTCGCAGATGGTTCTTCAAAAAGATCTAGAAATCCAGGCGCTCCATGCTCGTGTGGCTGGTGGCCATGGTCAAGATGTGGTGTTCCTGCAGCAGCAGTTGCAGGCGTATGCGGTGGAACGTGAACAGGTGTTGGCCGTGCTCAACGAAAAAACGAGAGAAAACAGCCAGCTGCGCTCAGACTACCATCGCATTATGGACATTGTTGCAGCCAAGGAAGCCGCCTTGTTGAAGCTTCAGCAAGAAAACCAGCGGCTCTCCACTATGAGCGACCCTTCGGGCAGTCAAGAGATGTTTCGAGAGACCATTCAGAACCTTTCCCGCATCATTCGTGAGAAGGATATTGAGATTGACGCCTTGACTCAGAAATGTCAGACCCTGGTCTCTGTCCTCCAGGCATCTGGTGGCGGCGATTCTGTTAGTGGTGGCTCAGGGGGAGTTAGCAGCAACCAGTTTGAGGAGCTCCTACAAGAACGTGACAGTCTCAAACAGCAAGTGAAGAAGATGGAGGAGTGGAAGCAGCAGGTGATCACGACTGTGAGGAACATGCAGCATGAATCTGCTCAGCTACAAGAGGAGCTGCTCAAGCTGCAGGGGCAGGTTTCTGCAGATAGTGACTGCAGCTCAAAGCTCTCGGTGGATTACACCAGACTTATTCAGAGCTATGAGCAGAAAGAGAAAAGGCTGGGATTTTTGAGTCAAGAGCTGGTACAGGTGCAGCAGACCATCAGCCAACTGAGCAGTACCAAAGATGTCCTGCTTGGGAAGCTTGGCAGTGTCAAGCACTCTCCAGAAGCGTCTGCTACCCAGGCTTTTGCCCCTCCAAACCTGAAGGAGGCAGCACCACCTGGCCAAGATGAGAGCCTACATCAGGAGTTGCAGTCAATGCAGAGAATTTTAGCAGAGAAAGAGAGCATGATAAGAATTCTGCAGGAAAACAATCATCGCTTGTCAAATTCTGCATCTCTGTCTGAAAGTGAGCAGAAAAGCCATGCAGAGGAGCTCAAGCAGGCCCGAGAGAAGCAAGAATCGCTACAGCGCTCCCTCAGAGAGAAAGATCTGCTCATTAAGACCAAGGGAGACCAACTCAGTCAGGTAACTTACAATTCTGATGTGTTGAATGGCTGGTAGGGAAAGCTGTAAGAAGTGCAATACCATAGCACTGTAAATAGATTGCGGAGTAAAATGTCAGTTTTTCAGTATGAAATTTTGTTTATATTCCAAAGTTTGCAAATTACATTTGTGTTATGTTTTTACATGCACTTAAATAAATCTCTGAATGATTTTGTTCATCCTAAACTTGACATTTTTTCTGTACAATCTAGGTGAGTGAAAATTTACATAATCGCGAAAACGACAATGAGGTCTTGAAGCAGGCTGTGACAAACCTGAAGGAGCGTGCCCTGATCCTGGAACTCGATGTGAAGAAGCTAAAAGAGGAGAATGAAGCGATAGCAGCAAAAGCTCGTGAGAAAGAGACAGAGTTCCGTGCGCTTCAGGAGACCAACATGCAGGTGTCACTGCTGCTTCGGGAACGAGAGTTTCAGTTCAGTGCTGTGAATGAGAAGGCTACTGCCATCGAGAAGATGCTAAAAGATAAAGAGCAGGTTTGTCTGTTTGTGTGTCTTTAAATATAAAACAATGTGTAAAAAAATATACATGTCAAAATCACTTTAAAACTGTCAAAATTATTCATCAAAGAATTCTACTTTGCCATCAAAGGAAGAACATTTTAAAGTATATTAAAAAATAAAAGTTGTTTTAAATTTTATTCGTTTCACTATTTTATTGTTTTTACTGTATTTTGATCAAATAAATGTAGCCTTGATGAGCATAGGAGACTTCTTTCAAAAACATAAAAATCCTGCTCATCCTACAATTTTGAACAGTAGTAACTTTTGAATTTTATTTTATTATTATTATACATTTTTAAATCTCTCCGGTTCACCCAACCTCCTAAATTAACTGCAGTGGAAACGATGCACTTTCATAATGTTAATGCCAATGAAAGCATTCAACTTGTTCTGGACTTTTCTAGTTCTATATGTGCTGTAAAATTGATATTTTCTGCCATTGTCCGTAATGCAGGGTAAATCTGGTGAGCTGAACCAATTGTTGAATGAAGTTAAATCCATGCAGGAGAAGGCGGTGTTGTTTCAGCAAGAAAGAGATCAAGTGATGATGGCTCTCAAACAAAAACAAATGGAGACAACCGCCCTTCAGAGTGAGGTAGCAAAGGCCAATATTACACATTATTAATTTGCTTTATTCCCTTACTAAAAATAACATTTCAATTCAATTTAATATCCTGTTGCATCCATATATTTCAATGGGGGGAATTACTGCACTTTCGTGTTCTTCCTCTATTTAGCTGCAACACACACGAGATAAAGAGCAGCGTCTGAAGCAGGAGGTGGAGCGTTTGCGCAATCATCTTTTAGAGATTGAGGATTCGTACACACGTGAGGCTTTGGCAGCTGAGGACAGAGAGGGAGAGCTGAGACGCAGAGTGGCACTCCTGGAGGAGCGGTTAGCATCTTCCTCCAATGCTGTGGAGAGCGCAAGGTGGGTCTGTTTTAGTCTGTTGGTGTGATTGCTTGGTTCAAACCAGAGTTTGCATCCAACGTGTTTCTCCTGCCCTCACTAGTCTCTTTTTATACTGTTATTTGTTTCCATATCATATATACTTATAAAATTAGGGGCCAAGCACCGAAGGTATTTTATACATTAGTCTTCTCCTTCTCCTCCTTTTCCTACTCTTTAGTCGTCGTCTTCCACTCTTGAGCCTATGGCAGCCCATAGACCCACTTACAGGAAAGTTATTAAATTTGGCATACGGATAGAGAACAGTGTCAACAATAACCACAGCAAATTTGGAGTCTCTACCTTAAACCCTGCATCAGCTCAAATTTGCTCTGATGTTTATTCTTTTAACTTACGAACCATAAGGGCTAGAAACAAAATTATTCCAGAACTCCTTGCTCCCATGCTGAATCAATCGCACCATTTAACATAATTTTCCGTCATGAAAGTTTTGGAACCCTGCCCTAAACCTACCAATCTCCACCCCTTAGATGTGGATCCAAGCACGCCCCTCTGGATCTTGTGTTCTGCAGTGAGGGGCTACTGACTTTTTTTAAAAAGCTTTTTGATCTAACCTGGTTTGAATAAGTAACTGGTCAGTTAGCAATTATGTTACATTACAAAGTGATTGTATCTATGGGTTTTCAACCATTTTGCTTAAATAATCAAAAAACTTCTTCAATTACTAATTTTTTCAGCTGATCTGATGCCCCCTGCCATGCTTGCTTAGCTCCTCATTTTGCTTTGTTTGTACTTGGTCCCTTAATTGCTGCTTGCAGCTATATTTTATATCAGTACTACAGAAAGTCTTTCTGTCTGCCATAAATACAAAAAATATGAAAAACGTTGAGACCGTTGTTGTGGTGACGAGCAACAATTAAAAATGCATTATACTATGACAAATTATTCCATTAGTGTTTGACTTTTGCAAATGACTGGATTGGTATCATACAAACTAAATTCTGACATCAAGACACCAAAGCCTCATGTGAAAGTGTCCCAAATAGTTTTTCAGTTTACTCATTATATTGGTTTAGCCTCACTAATGTCTCTAACTCTCTAACTGTGTGTACCTGGTTTGAATAAGTAACTGGTCAGTTAGCAATTATGTTACATTACAAAGTGATTGTATCTATGGGTTTTCAACCATTTTGCTTAAATAATCAAAAAACTTCTTCAATTACTAATTTTTTCAGCTGATCTGATGCCCCCTGCCATGCTTGCTTAGCTCCTCATTTTGCTTTGTTTGTACTTGGTCCCTTAATTGCTGCTTGCAGCTATATTTTATATCAGTACTACAGAAAGTCTTTCTGTCTGCCATAAATACAAAAAATATGAAAAACGTTGAGACCGTTGTTGTGGTGACGAGCAACAATTAAAAATGCATTATACTATGACAAATTATTCCATTAGTGTTTGACTTTTGCAAATGACTGGATTGGTATCATACAAACTAAATTCTGACATCAAGACACCAAAGCCTCATGTGAAAGTGTCCTAAATAGTTTTTCAGTTTACTCATTATATTGGTTTAGCCTCACTAATGTCTCTAACTGTGTGTGTGTGTGTGTGTGTGTGTGTAGTCAGCAGGCTAGCCTTCAGGTCGAGTCTCTTCAGGAGCAGCTGAATGGTGCCATCAGACAGAGAGATGAAGCGCTTATTCAGCTTCGTGCTGCTCAGGATCAGGTCAACCAGTATGCAGTGTCACTCTCTAACCTGCAGATGGTGCTAGAACAGTTTCAACAAGGCAAGCATGCACGATTTGCTATTCAATTTTTATTGTAATAAAAAAATTCAAAGAAAATCATCTTTCTTTTATGGAATGATGACCATTAAAGTAATTACAAATGTAGATTGGAGTGTAATATTCAGATTTTTCTTTTTTAAATGCTTTGATTTAAGAGAGGAATCTGCAATAAGCCTTCAGTCTTGAACAGTGTTGACATCTGTATCTCTCTTTACAGAAGAAACGGCCATGTACTCAGCAGAACTGGAAAAACACAAGAGAGAGAAAGAAGAGTGGAGAACTAAAGCAGAAAATCTTCAGGATCAGGCGGCTGCTCTGCAAGTCAGTTCAAACAGATATATACAAATCTCTGCCCTTTCTGCACTGTTTGACACAAGGGTTTATGTTAATGTTCTATGACGGTGTGTGTAATCTTAGATAAACCTGAATGAAGCAAACGCAGCTCTAGAATCTGCATCCCGCCTCACTGACCAGCTGGACCTCAAAGAGGAACAGATAGAAGATCTGAAGAAACAAGGTGAGGCCAAATGTCACCAGTTAATGACTTTGTTGAAATCAGAGCATAAGAACTTTACTAGAAAACCTCATTGTTTAACAAGGACAGTGGTTCTCAACCTTTTTGTCTTGAAGGCGCTCATTGTCCAACACAAGATTCAAAGCCCCCCCCCCCCCCCCCCCTGCCCCCGACCCTACACG
>NW_015505250.1:478169-479631 GCF_001515645.1 Sinocyclocheilus grahami | reverse complement strand
TCTCTAACTGTGTGTGTGTGTGTGTGTGTGTGTGTAGTCAGCAGGCTAGCCTTCAGGTCGAGTCTCTTCAGGAGCAGCTGAATGGTGCCATCAGACAGAGAGATGAAGCGCTTATTCAGCTTCGTGCTGCTCAGGATCAGGTCAACCAGTATGCAGTGTCACTCTCTAACCTGCAGATGGTGCTAGAACAGTTTCAACAAGGCAAGCATGCACGATTTGCTATTCAATTTTTATTGTAATAAAAAAATTCAAAGAAAATCATCTTTCTTTTATGGAATGATGACCATTAAATTAATTACAAATGTAGAGTGGAGTGTAATATTCAGATTTTTCTTTTTTAAATGCTTTGATTTAAGAGAGGAATCTGCAATAAGCCTTCAGTCTTGAACAGTGTTGACATCTGTATCTCTCTTTACAGAAGAAACGGCCATGTACTCAGCAGAACTGGAAAAACACAAGAGAGCGAAAGAAGAGTGGAGAACTAAAGCAGAAAATCTTCAGGATCAGGCGGCCGTTTAGCCTCACTAATGTCTCTAACTGTGTGTGTGTGTGTGTGTGTGTGTGTGTGTGTGTGTGTGTAGTCAGCAGGCTAGCCTTCAGGTCGAGTCTCTTCAGGAGCAGCTGAATGGTGCCATCAGACAGAGAGATGAAGCGCTTATTCAGCTTCGTGCTGCTCAGGATCAGGTCAACCAGTATGCAGTGTCACTCTCTAACCTGCAGATGGTGCTAGAACAGTTTCAACAAGGCAAGCATGCACGATTTGCTATTCAATTTTTATTGTAATAAAAAAATTCAAAGAAAATCATCTTTCTTTTATGGAATGATGACCATTAAAGTAATTACAAATGTAGATTGGAGTGTAATATTCAGATTTTTCTTTTTAAAATGCTTTGATTTAAGAGAGGAATCTGCAATAAGCCTTCAGTCTTGAACAGTGTTGACATCTGTATCTCTCTTTACAGAAGAAACGGCCATGTACTCAGCAGAACTGGAAAAACACAAGAGAGAGAAAGAAGAGTGGAGAACTAAAGCAGAAAATCTTCAGGATCAGGCGGCTGCTCTGCAAGTCAGTTCAAACAGATATATACAAATCTCTGCCCTTTCTGCACTGTTTGACACAAGGGTTTATGTTAATGTTCTATGACGGTGTGTGTAATCTTAGATAAACCTGAATGAAGCAAACGCAGCTCTAGAATCTGCATCCCGCCTCACTGACCAGCTGGACCTCAAAGAGGAACAGATAGAAGATCTGAAGAAACAAGGTGAGGCCAAATGTCACCAGTTAATGACTTTGTTGAAATCAGAGCATAAGAACTTTACTAGAAAACCTCATTGTTTAACAAGGACAGTGGTTCTCAACCTTTTTGTCTTGAAGGCGCTCATTGTCCAACACAAGATTCAAAGCCCCCCCCCCCCCCCCCCCCCGCACACCCTCATCGCCAACCCGGCAATACTTACACCA
>NW_015505250.1:466378-474976 GCF_001515645.1 Sinocyclocheilus grahami | reverse complement strand
TGTGTGTGTGTGTGTGTGTGTGTGTGTAGTCAGCAGGCTAGCCTTCAGGTCGAGTCTCTTCAGGAGCAGCTGAATGGTGCCATCAGACAGAGAGATGAAGCGCTTATTCAGCTTCGTGCTGCTCAGGATCAGGTCAACCAGTATGCAGTGTCACTCTCTAACCTGCAGATGGTGCTAGAACAGTTTCAACAAGGCAAGCATGCACGATTTGCTATTCAATTTTTATTGTAATAAAAAAATTCAAAGAAAATCATCTTTCTTTTATGGAATGATGACCATTAAATTAATTACAAATGTAGAGTGGAGTGTAATATTCAGATTTTTCTTTTTTAAATGCTTTGATTTAAGAGAGGAATCTGCAATAAGCCTTCAGTCTTGAACAGTGTTGACATCTGTATCTCTCTTTACAGAAGAAACGGCCATGTACTCAGCAGAACTGGAAAAACACAAGAGAGAGAAAGAAGAGTGGAGAACTAAAGCAGAAAATCTTCAGGATCAGGCGGCCGCTCTGCAAGTCAGTTCAAACAGATATATACAAATCTCTGCCCTTTCTGCACTGTTTGACACAAGGGTTTATGTTAATGTTCTATGACGGTGTGTGTAATCTTAGATAAACCTGAATGAAGCAAACGCAGCTCTAGAATCTGCATCCCGCCTCACTGACCAGCTGGACCTCAAAGAGGAACAGATAGAAGATCTGAAGAAACAAGGTGAGGCCAAATGTCACCAGTTAATGACTTTGTTGAAATCAGAGCATAAGAACTTTACTAGAAAACCTCATTGTTTAACAAGGACAGACCCCCCCCCCCCCCCCCCCCAGAGGAATTAGATAATTCCTCTGGTATTTCTGCTATAATTATGACAATGTTGGTTGTTTTCAAACTTTATTAACAGAAACTTGGAGTGTTAATATATATAAATTAATTAAACACTATTTATTTTGTGATTCTATAAGATTCAAGATACTGATTCTGCTAATAGATGATTCTAGATAATAGTTAAGGTGAAAATTTTGTTTACATCTTAATTTTTTTCTGTTGTAAGTATTTTAATTAATTTTTTCCCATTGGACGTTTGCTGAGGCCCCAGCCCCCTGGTTGAGAACCACTAAACTAGGATCAAGGAAGAGTACAGAAGCACAATTCAAATTAAATCTTCATTAAGGACTAATGAACCATAGCAAAAACGGAGGCTGGGTATCAGCATTTATTTCCTGATTCAGTTTGGTTCTGATTCAGAATCTCTCAATTTAGTTTGATGAAGAATCAGAAACGGAACACAATTCAGCACCAAAAACAGAAACACAATTCAGATTAAGGACTAATCAACCGCTGACAAAAACTAAGGCTGGATATTAGCATTTATTTCCTGATTCCCTTTCAAAACTAAATCCCTCTCAATTTAGTTCAATTCAGATTTCAGTAATTTATTTGATTCAATTGAATTCAGATCATGCGTAATGTGCATTGTGACTGAGTCCATGTCTTGGTTATTGGTTATACAAAATACACCACAAAAATGTTTTGCGAAAAGACAAGCTCTCAAGCTCAGTTGACACAAAACTCATGTTGACTCATGGCACATTGTTTGAGACTTTCTGAGATTTATAGCACTGTGAACCATTTTTCTGAAGAAAAAATTTTTGAATGTCGACAGGACCAGGAACATCAGGAACCATTAAATTATGTTTGACTCTTGAGACTGTGCTTTATGTAGTGGTTTAAATTTGATTCATATCAGTGCAGATATTAAGAGACACACATGTTTGCATTTGTAAGAGAAATGCAGAGAGCAGCCTGGTCTGTAGATGGTATAGATGTTTAGCATTCCTTCGCATCTCCTCTCTGTCAGAGAGATTATATTTTTGGCATGTCAGTAGCCAAACTGTGTAGACAAAGTTTCTCTTTTTCCATCCACCCTGTCTTTCTATCTCACCTATCCCTTTCTTCTCTGTCCGTATCAAGCCCCAAATCAACAATATAGTGCTGTCGGTCTGAGAGGGAGAGAAGGGTGAGGGATGAGCGGTGGGAGTTTTACTGCATCTGTCAAAGAACGACTGAGGAGACCGTAGACAGAATGATCGAGAATTGTTCATTTTTGCCTAGCGAAGCACAAGTGTAGCCGACAGACATTCCAGGGTGTTTAACACAGACAGGAACTCTCGCACCCTTTCTTATCGCTCAATTCGTGCGGTCTCAGGAGTTGAAGTCTCAGAGGAAAAGGGTTCTGAGTAGCCAAATGGTCTGGATCAGCAAGGGGTGTTTGTGATAAAGGCATTTACAGCACGCCATATTCTCAGGCTTCTTTGTTTCTACTCCACGAGACATTCCCAGATGCACTGAACCCCATACCAGATACCACTGTTATTACTGTTTATGTTAAGGTGCAGACACACATACTTATTAGTTCAGTGCAAACACTTGTTCTCTACTGTTTGCATTAATGCATAACAAAGTCATATACCACCTCCTGCTGAAAGCTGTGTTTTTGAGATGCATCCAAAGTGAACACTCACCAAGTGCAAGTAAAATTGGCTTTGTCTAGAAACTAAACTTATTTACCAGTGGCTTATGACTTTTTAAGGAACTTCAGCATAATATTAGGCGTAAATGTATAAAAAAAAGTTTGTGAAACAAAAAAAAATTGTTTTTACGTTTTTGAAAGAAGTCTCTTATTCTCACCAAGGCTGAATTAAATCATCGCCAGAAATTGAAAAGTATCATGTGTGTAGGAAAAAAAACTTTTTTGGAACACACAGCCATATCTGACAGAAGCCAGACATTAGCAAAGTAAATTATTTTGTATTAATGTGTTGGTTTTATGAATTAACCCATAACTCGTAAGCCTAACTGTGACAGCAGTGAATGGGGAAAATGCCACAAAATACTCAAACCTGTACCTGTGTGTTTTTTGCAGTGGATGCGAGACAGGAGATGTTGGAAGAGGCTCAGAGAAAACTGATGAACCTCCTGAACAGCACCGAAGGCAAAGTGGACAAGTCAGTCCAAAACACATTTGCATTGGAAACATATTTCATATATATATGTAGATCCGAATATTTTCAAAAGGGTGTTCCTATGAAATATCATCTAACGTGATTAACTTCTGACACAGGGTTCTGATGAAGAATCTTTACCTGGGCTATTTTCATACCCCCCGAAACAAGCGTTCTGAGGTGCTGAGGCTTATGGGTAATGTGCTTGGGTTGGACCGAGATGAGGTGGCCGAGGTGGGTCAGCGCTCTCTGCTTCTTATACTGTAGATTTCTCTTTATCCTCCCTTTTGAATTCACTTTTTTTTTTAAATGAAAGTATTCCTCTTCACAAATGCAAATGTGCTCGTGCCTGCATATTGACATTCATCAAATATGGTCATGTCCAGCTTTCCAAAGAGAAGGAGCAGTCTCGTTCACAATTTGTCATTTCCTTCACCATTCTGTCTCACCTGTTATGTGAAATTCCTCCTACTTTTCATCACTCTCAAATGTGGCTCTGCTCAAGTCCTTGTCTCACTCTTGAAATGTGACTGTTAAGCATGTGTTGATTTAATATTTGACCTCCTGAATCCTGATGTTCGGTTCTCCGCCCAGCCTCTAATTACATTTTTTCCCCAATGATCTCTTGTTTGATGTCAGTGTGAAGGTTTTTATCAGATGTTAAAAAGATTTTTCCACTCATCTTACCACATGTTTAATTTGGCACAAACCGCAAGCTGCCCATGATGGACTTGTTGAAAAAGGTCCTTGTTTTGAGTCCTTTTGAAGGATGACTTCAAGCTGCGTCCGGTCCTTGCTGGTAATCCGGGTATAGAGATTTCTGCTCTTGTTAGGACAGCCTGCACTAAATGACACGTCATCACTCCCGGAAACTCTGCATGCATATGACCACATTCATTTGGCTGACTGCTAATAGAGCTGATTTGTTTTCTGTTCGAATTGCTGTTTTTCCGTTTTGATCCTGGTGGGGCTGATTTTCTCAATAACAGGAACAGATTAGTTCTGATGATAAAGCAGGATGTGGCTTAATTTTTTTTTCTTGGAAAAGCCATAGTTGTTTTAGCTATTGTCCTTAAAGGGTCAAAATCAGCATGGGGTTTTTCCTTTTTCAACAAATTGCACTGCAGTCGTTCACAACCCATTTTACTTCCATAACGTGTTGTATTTCTAAGTGAATCTTGGGAATTATTAAAAATGGGAATTAATTGGATTGTGAAACATAGGTGTTACATACAAGAATGAGAATGCAAGTTTGCTCAAACCCTAGTTAGCTGTTTGTATATGTATTTGGCTATTGGTTAACATTATTTAATATCCTGAAGTGACTTCAGCAGAAAGGGAAATTTATTTCTGAGGAAGAGTGAGTTATATTTTTTTTGTATTGGCATGCATAATGAATTGTTCACATTAGGACAAGAAAAGTGCATTAAGAATATAGTCATTTACATAACCTTGTTATAGAATTGAATACCTAACCTCACACCAGCATACATTTTTGATCTGAATTAAGGTAATGAGTCATTTTCTAGATGAAACTCACTTAAATTTTTTTGACTTTTTTTATTTAGTTTTTCATTAATATACGGAGTATGCTGTTCATATATTAAAATGTTGTCATAAAAATAGGACACTGATAAAGCAAGCAAACATTATGAGAAGATAGACAGACAGCAGGCAGAAATCAGGAGTTAGAGACTCACAGGAAGAAAGAGAGAGACTGCGAGACAGACAAAGACTGAATTAGATGACGGGCCCATGCCAATCTTACACAAAAAGCATTTCCTTACCCACAGTCCCATAGAAGTAGGCTGGGCTCTGGCAGGAGAGACTCCAGCTATTAGGGTTGCCAACTTCAGCGAGGCAAAATAACCCCCCCCCCCCCTCCCCCCAAAAAAAAGCCCCAAGGACACAAATAATCAGTGAGGGACTCATAGCTCAACAATAAACCATGAGAAAACATGTTCAAGTATGTAAACTTGCAGCAAAACACATTAATATTGTTATTTTAAATTCGCTTATTTATAATTAATTATTATTATTCATCTCAGTTCTGCAGCTGTTACGGATGGGATGAATTATTATAATTTATTTGTTTTATTAATTTGCTTGAATTAGCACTACATTATTATGTAATTATTTGTCCCATTTTTATCTAAACAATTTAGCATTTTTTTAACCTTTTTAAAATGCCAAATTGTTTGACATATATATGATTATTTATTAGGTATACAGTGGGTATGGAAAGTATTCAGACCCCCTTAAATTTTTCACAATTCTGTCTCTGAGCTCTTCAGGCAGTTCCTTTGACCTCATGATTCTCATTTGCTCTGACATGCACTGTGAGCGGTAATGTCTTATATAGACAGGTGTGTGGCTTTTCTAATCAAGTCCAATCAGTATAATCAAACACAGCTGGACTCGAATGAAGGTGTAGAACCATCTCAAGGATGCTCAGAAGAAATGGACAGCACCTGAGTTAAATATTTGAGTGTCACAGCAAAGGGTCTGAATACTTAGGACCATGTGATATTTCAGTTTTTCTTTTTTAATAAATCTGCAAAAATGTCAACAATTCTGTGTTTTTCTGTCAATATGGGGTGCTGTGTGTACATTAATGAGGAAAAAAATTAACTTCAATGATTTTAGCAAATGGCTGCAATATAACAAAGAGTGAACAATTTAAGGGGGTCTGAATACTTTCCGTACCCACTGTATATTTATGATTAATATCAATAATAAATAGGGTCTAACATTAATTATAATATATTAATTTATCTGTCTAATCATG
Source organism: Sinocyclocheilus grahami (assembly GCF_001515645.1). Lineage (NCBI taxonomy): Eukaryota > Metazoa > Chordata > Actinopteri > Cypriniformes > Cyprinidae > Sinocyclocheilus > Sinocyclocheilus grahami. The sequence goes on along the minus strand of NW_015505250.1, from coordinate 469,193 downwards.
TCTAAAAATATAATAATTATGTCTACCAAGCTCTGATAATGTATGGAATATTATATTTACAGACTATCCAAATTTTAATAAAACAATAGGCCTATACCTGTAGAAGCACGGATGTGTCTGTCACTTTAAAGGTATGGTTCACAGAAAAATGAAATTTTTTCATAATTTACCCAGGCTGTTCTAAACCTGCATTAAGTTCTTTCTTCTGTTGAACACAAAAGAAGATATGTTGAAACATGTGTCTCAACTAAACAGCTGATGGTTGGAACTTTCATAGTAAGGTTAAAAAAAAAGTCCTTGGGGACCAGAAACTGTTTGGTTACCCACATTATTGAAAGTATCTTCTTTTATGTTCAACAGAAGAAAGAAATGATTACAGGTTTGGAACAACTTGTGGGTGTGTAAACTATGACAAACTTTTCATTTTTGGGTGAACTGTCCCTTTAAGTCAGACAGTCCACCGTGAGCAACTGAAATGCCTCTCTGCAAACTTCGCGTTCATCATTAGTTACTGGACAAACACATTGATAACTTTCCCATTCAGCCCTACATCTGGAGAGTCTTGTGTTCAGACAGAGGGCAGATGTGAGCTCCTAGATGTTTTAAACCGCGCAGGTTTGTTTACTTCATGCTGTGCTCGTGTGAAAGGGCTTAACGGTGAGCGTTTTGGAGACTCTGTCGCTATGGAAACAAAGACGCCAAAATCAAATGAGCTTCTCTAATAGCCTACTACTTATGTAGTTATACTTCTTATCTACTTTCATTATAATTGCTATTCATATTATAAACCGTACAAAATACTTATTTGTTTATTCAAATATGTGTTGGCCTTTGTAAAATACGGGACAAATCGCGTCCCGTTTTGTTTTGATACGGGACGCATCATTTTACCTTTAAATACGGGACGATTCCGTATTTTAAGGGACGGGTGGCAACCCTACCAGCTATTCAGCAAGTTGTGAGCAGAATTACTCAACAGCCTCCAGAGAAGAGAGAAGGAAAGTAAATATGAGTATGCGTGTTTCTGGGTCACACAATCCACTTTCCATTTCAACCCATATTTTCTTTCTTCACTCCTCTCCACACCTTTCTCATATTTTTTTATTCTACACGTTAAGTTTTCCACTCAAGATCTCTTTGTTTACAACTTTAAAGACTAAAAATAATCTCAGTCTGCTTTTTGGTTTAAAAAAAAAAAAGTCTGATTCAGTTTTGTATCAAAGGTGTAGCATTAATTTGGTCTGAGTGCTTTGAGGACACACAACCAAAGACCACACACAAAATTCCCTCTGGCCTACTGTCCTACTGACTTTTGATGTTTTCTCTTTCTGCAGTTGTTACAGGAAGAGGACAAGAGTGGGATGACCGGATGGGTCTCGGGTTGGCTGGGAGGCAGAGCTGTTCAGAGTGTACCCAACACTCCCCAAAGGCCTACACAGAACCTCAATTCGGTGGGTGCACATATGAATGCATGCACACACATTATTATACACATGCATCTTCCTCTTACACTAGTCTCTGTTTTAAAGTCCTTCTCTGAGATGTTTGTGAAGTTCCTGGAGGTGGAGTCTACTCCTGCTCTTCCTGCCCCTAAATTGCCCGTTTATGATATCAAGCCTCTGAGTGTGCCCCCACCTGGCCGGAGTAGAGCAAGCACACCTGCATCAGGTATAATGTCACATAAAAACTAGTGATGCACAATATATTGTTGTTGTTATGTTTTAATTTATTGTTATTAGCTCAGATTTGTTTGTTTTTTATGTTTCAGTATAGACCCACATTGGGTTATTAAATATATGCATGATAATTTACACTATTTTTACTCTAAGTTAATCTTTAAAAATGACAGCTTTAGAATTTTTAGTTTATAAAAAATTTAAAAATGTAGATAGTTTTTATAAGCTTATATATAATGCAATTTAATGTAACATTTAGTGCATCTCAAAATAAATAGTTTAAAATTGAAAAAAAAAGGTTACACATTTAGTTAAAATGTTTATACCGGTATTATTATTTATAATATAAAATATTATTTAAAGTTTTTCTTTTTAATTTATTTAGACAAAATATTATAGAATTTAATATTAAATGTTGAAAATAATTTAATAAAAATGAAACATGAAAATAATTTTCAGCTTATCCTTATTGGCCAGAATTTTAATATTGGTGCATCCATGATTAAAAAAACGTTACATTTCATAGGCCAGGGCCATTCACACCAAGGATGTTAACTATAAAGTTTTAATAATTGCTTTTATTCTTTGAAAAAGTCCCCACCAATGCTTTAACAATAATGACACAGAGGAACAATATCGTTGAAATGACTTTCAGAATGATTTCCTACTGATAAATGATACAAACGTTGACAACCAATTAGGATCCATCTCACTTTAATAAGTTTCAGCATTTAAAGCAGCAGACAACATAACTGCAGTGCCTGCTTAGAACAAACAGTAAGTTATCACCTGTTGGTCTGGACACTAATATAGCCAGTGGCGGGCCGAGCATTTTACACCTAGGCCTTCAGTGCACCTACATGAATTAATCCATCTCTTCATACCATCATAATGATGCCATGGCTATAGAAACCATAAATATTACACAGTAATGCAGTATAACAGGGCACTACATAACAGACAGGTATCTTATGTAGCGAGAATGAATGCCATTACTAAAGAAAGAAACCCAATTAACAATTGCGCAACACATCATCTGTAGCTGAAGCATTAACATAACAAAATAACACGCATACAGTCCATCCGATGTTCTTACAGACATTTATTCACCCAAACGCATTTATACCTTACAGATAGCA
>NW_015505250.1:462286-462871 GCF_001515645.1 Sinocyclocheilus grahami | reverse complement strand
ACCTACATGAATTAATCCATCTCTTCATACCATCATAATGATGCCATGGCTATAGAAACCATAAATATTACACAGTAATGCAGTATAACAGGGCACTACATAACAGACAGGTATCTTATGTAGCGAGAATGAATGCCATTACTAAAGAAAGAAACCCAATTAACAATTGCGCAACACATCATCTGTAGCTGAAGCATTAACATAACAAAATAACACGCATACAGTCCATCCGATGTTCTTACAGACATTTATTCACCCAAACGCATTTATACCTTTCAGATAGCATTGGTATAAAACAAATAAGGTGATTACATGTGTTTTAAAGTTGACCTAACAATTTAATGTTCTCTTACTGCTTTATTTCGTCTTCACGAGTCTCCCCGCCGGTCTGTCAGCGCACTGCGGGAGGAAAATACTGGTTAGCACAGCTTTACTAGGAAAGTGAGCAAGTAACATTTAAAATAATTCATACAAGACGATGAAGAAAAGCGTATACTTTAACGTATTAACGTACCTCTGTGACTCTCATCTCCCCGCTGGTCTGCCTCTGCCAGCGGCGCTGCGGCCGGAGGAAATAATACAGCT
>NW_015505250.1:431772-461875 GCF_001515645.1 Sinocyclocheilus grahami | reverse complement strand
GCTGTGTGTGGCCCCCCCTCCCCCCTCTCTCTCGCTCTCTCTAGCGCTCTCTCAATTTAATTTCAATTTCAATTTAAGAGTGCTTTATTGGCATGACAAAAATTACACATTTGTATTGCCAAAGCAATTGCAGCTGAACTGCTTACAAATAGTACACATATGTATTAACATCGCTCTCTCTCTCTCTCTCCTTCGCTCGCTCGAGCACACACACACACACAATGCGTAAAACTCCGCATTTGTACAGTTAATAGCAAATACTTAAACTAATAACAAAACAGTAGCTGATTCAGAAGCGCCAGATTGTCATAGCAAAGTCAGAATGACCTCCTCTCCTAGGTTCACGAAACAGTCGTCCATAAAATGCATTACTGTTCTGTTGTAAGTAATCTTAAAGATTCCTAAATGCATCTACTTTCGGAAAGCCAAATAAAGTGCTTTTGCTTTCGCTTAGAAACACGTAGCGTCTCCCTGACATGGCTGCTTCAACACTAACTGCGGTTACTGAAACCACGCCTTCTTTCTTTGCGTGAACATTTGGGCGGCATTATGCTAATATTTCCACATAGTGAGGTAGATATGTGGGGGCGTGTTAGAACGAGCCGTTTTAGGGGGGCGTGTCTTAACTTTGATAAAGAATATCTCTTTGCAACTTCAGGGATCTTATCTATTCACAATCAGCTTGTAACACTCCAATGAGAAAGGAAAACTTGAAATCGCATCATATGACCCCTTTAAACCTGGCTTTATATCGCGCAAATAACATCAGCATACAACGCATCAAGCGATAAAAGAGTCACAAATTAAAATTAAGCTACCATACTCAAGTGGTTTTTCATCTTCACGAGTCTTTCACAGAGCCGGTGCCGAGGAGGTGTGTGGTTGTTTTTCGCAGTCATTAGGACTACTGTTTTTAGATTTACTAAATATAGTTGGCAAATATTTTTTCAAAATGCACTGAAAATCTAAACCTGAGAAACAGTAATAAAAGTTTTACTAAGTTTTAATAAAATGATTTACAGTGATGCTGTTTGCTAGCTAGTATGCTGACCATCCAATCAAAGGAGGAGAAAATGCTGACGTTATCGTTAGCCAGCTAGATGGCCCTGGTGCTGCCAACTCGAAATCTGATTGGTTAAAGCAACAGTTTCATTGCCATTGATTTAAGCTAACAGACACCTCCGCTGTTGATTCTGAAGGCCTTAAGGCAGATTTCTTTGACCCTGGCAACACTATTGCTGAAATATAATTGGATAAAAGCTCTATTATAAACATACACTGCTGGAAGCAGTGCAACCAAGAGAAAAGATATAAAATGAAGAGAATAGACTATTGGAAATAATTTAATACACATTCATGGAAAAATATATTAAGCTAAATCAGTGATTCTGGTAGTGTTTAGGCCAGCAGAGAAGGCTTTGCTGGCCCTGACGGCCCACCACTGAATATAGCTATCATCATAGTTATCATTCTTGGTCCGAACAGGCCTGTATATTATCTGTGATCACTTCTAACATTGCTTGTGTTCTTTCAGGTGTTTTAGGCCCAGGTAAGCGCACTGGGGATTCAAACCCCTTCCTGGCACCCCGGTCTGCAGCCGTACCCTTCCTCAATCCCGCAGGTGCAGGCAGCACTGCAGGTTCTGGGGGCCACCTGCTTATGAAGCCCATCTCAGACGCCCTGCCCACCTTTACACCTGTACCTGTGTTGGCTGAGGCCAGCGGTGGAGCTGTGCTGAAAGATTTGCTCAAGCAGTGACATCAGCCACTTGTACTGCCACTCAAAGCACTTTAGCTTATCAGGACACTACGTTCCAGCAGATGGAAACAGAAAACTGGGCCATGTCATGGATTTAAATATTTACTAAAACAGCTGATTGCCATTGGAATAATAAAAAAAAGATAAAGCATCTAAGGGCTGCCTGTGCTTGTTAAATTTGACTAAACTGAGGCCTAAGTTTGACAGAATCTAATTCTGTTTGCAAACTGGGGAAGATTACATTATCGAATATTCTTGTGACCTTCTGCCAACATTGATTTAATGTTGTGCAAACATTCAGCTTGTCATTTTTAGACAAAGAGAGGTGTTTAATGTTTTTCTAGTGTGTTGAGAGACTGTCTAATGCTGTCTGGCATCCACTGCACAAATGGATTTATTAAGCCTTTTCCACTTCTGCAAAAACGCTACAGATATTGTTTCAAAATCCTCCCGTTTTGAGTGCTATGAACGGTTGACTGTATGGTATGGCAGGTACAATAGCAGTTAATCAAGAAGTGACATTTGATCTTGGATTTAGACTGCAGCTCATGCTCCCATGCAGTACAAGTGTGCAGTTATGTTATTTATTTGTACATCAATCATATTTTTCACTGTTTATGCAGTGGGCATAAGCTAAAATGTATCTGCAATATTCAGACCTTTCTAAGGTAGAAAGAAACATGTATATAATAGTTTGGAAAACATGCACACATAAAGGAAAATTAAAGGATTAAAGTGCAAAATCAGTCTAAAAATGACCTGTATATTTTAAAATAGTTTAATAAACAAATAATAAACCTCTGTTATAATAAACACTATTATAACAGAGGACTCCTAATTCAATGGGTTCCAACCAAATATTTAAAAATGGCATTTCCTTGAGGTCTAATATGAAGAATTTTTTTATTATTTTTTTAAAGAGAAAATGGCCATAGTAACTCTCTTTTTGGTTATATCTTTCATAAAAGTTGGGTGGACTTGATTATATAGATTTAAGGTACATTTAAATTAGGGTATATATTTTGCGCTGCTGTTTATTTAAAGTTGATCAATCTTTTTGAAGTTTGAAAGACCGCTCATGAAAGTGTTAGTCAACAACAGTGTTTCTCTTTTCTACAGAATAAACTATTCTCTCCTATGTATATTTGCGTTTTCCCTTTTATTTTAATTTATTTATTCATTAATTTAAGCCGCTTAAGTGCTATTTTAATATGAAGATGTTACAGTTCCATTCTAATAGTTAGTGTTTGATTTTATTTAGAAATACATCTCTTCACGATAACTATGCAAAAGGAACTCCTGCTGTTTGGTAATTAATATGTAAATCTAATCCTTAAATTGTACAGTTCCATATATTATACAAGACTTTTATAAGGAAACATTTGTTGATCTTTTGCATCTGTGTTTTCTTTCCCCCCCACCCCCACCTGCAGACTATGTAATTTGCAAGGCTGTAATTTAAAAGTACTTATGGAGGCAGTGGTCTAGAGCATTATCAGACCAGATTAACCACAAAAGGGAATGTCCTTCTTTCCCAATATGTCTCTAGGGCAAACTCTGTCCGTAATTCCAATTGTAGCGTAACCATGTCTAAAACAGCCATCTGTTTTCTGGTGTGTAGATTTTTGGACCATCTAACCATTTTAAATAGATGTTAATATTTTGACGTCCAGTTGTGGATATACTACCTTCAAAAGTTTGGAGTCAGTAAGACTCTATTTTTTTCCCAAAGAAATTAATACTTTTATTCAGCAAGGATGATTAAATTGATAAAGTGACAGTAAAGACTTATACATTGTTATAACATATTAGAAACATACTGTATATAGACATATTAGAAAGTAGTGCACAGGAATAAAGTGTATTTTAAGTGCATTTTAAAATATATTAAAATAGGAATGTTATTGTGAGTTGTAATACAATTTCACAATATTACATGTAAGAGCATCCTCTGTGAGCATAAGAGACAAAAAAAATCGTACAGACCCCAAACTTTTGAAGGGTAGTGCAAGTAATGACATGACATTATTAAAGGTGTATTATGTTGCAATGCATTAAATTCAGCACAGGCAGCATAACTGTTAATTCTTCATATACAAACATACATTTCAGTTATGATGCTGTAGTGGCCTGTTTGAATCCTAGCAAGTATTTGTGCTGCTTTGAAGCAAATCCATTGCACTAAATAGTGGAAACACTTTGAGGGTGTTGGATATAGTGAATGTAAGCAGGTGTCAGATCTGAATGCGAACTCTCCTCACACAGCACTCACAAAGCCAGATAAAATAACCCTGCTCTCACCAGGGAACACCTGCTTCAGCCTCCCACATTCCTCAAAGCCATTTTTCCTGCTGTTAGATTGTGTACATTTGAACTATCATAACTCTGCTGTCTGTTTTATCAGCGTCAGATCAAGTCTAAACCTTTTTTATATCTCAAGATCTTAATCCAAATGGGCTTTTGTCTAGAGGGTCTGTTAATCTGGCAGACTTTGATCACCTTGAACCTGAACCTGAAAGTATTTGTATTTAAGAGTCTAATGAATGTCTGAGTGATTTAAAAAAAAAAAGTTCTGTAACATATCACTGATGCTTTCAATGGCTTACTGTAGCCTAACTGATGCTCTAGTGCTTGAATTCACACAGTTGCCACTAAACGGTTGAGTTATTTCAAGTGAGCAGCAGAGAGAGAGTGTGGCAGTGTGCTACCCGGGATGTGACCACTGACTCCATCTTCTAGCCTTATCCATGCCAAAAAGCTCTGATAAACTGTCTCAGTCTCCCAACACAGTCTTCCCTGCTGAATTCAGTCCACATCTGGCCTGCTAGATGCAGCCAAACCTATTCTAAATCCAATTAATCAATAGACAAAAGCAAAAGCAAAGTTAGTTGACATAAATGGATACAATAAAAACAAATTCTGCCTGTGTATGTGCACCTTCCAGTCAAGTGTGTGGGCCGAGTGTGTCAACAGCTCAAAGTTAGCGGTACAAGGCTATTTCAGAATATTTACACTGGCCAATAGCTAATAAAATGCAGGTCAGGGTGACACTTACTGTGGTCATGGTCTGCTGTCCAATCAATGCGCGGCAGTCAACTTTTTAAAAAAATGTATATTGGTAAATTTGACAAGAAATCTATTAACGTTCCAACCCAGATTGTAATTTAGTTTTTCAACGGCTCTGGTGTCAGTAACAGTTCGCTAAATGTTAATTTAATTCCATTTTTTTTTTTAAACCGTTATGTGAAATAAACTATTTGGTTATAAAGAAAAACTTTCGACATTCCGCTAATACTAACGCGAGCCTGGACGAGTGATTTTGGGTGGTGGAGTTTGTCTGACGTGATGACTCGGCACCAGCACGTACAGTAGCCCTCTCTAAATTTAAGCAGGCTGGTGAGCCTTACAATTTGATTATGCGTCATTTTATAGATTATTTTCTCGGTTTTCCTCACCGCCTTCTTCCTTCTCCTCGTTTTGGTCTGTGGCAGCTCCCTGTGCGCGATTTCGTTCCAAAGGGGGCTGTCTGTCTTTGATGGGATCCAGCTGTTGGCCAAGTGCTCTGGGGGCCCGTTTATTTGCATTGCTAAACAATCCGTGGAGTGGGCCGAGTAAGGAGAAATACAGCGAGTTTTCTCTTTTTTATATATATAATAAGACCCTCCTCTTACTATTAGTCAATGTTCTCACACGTTCTTGCCATCGGTCGACAGGGCGGCCGCATCGGGTGACCAAAGCCAAGTGTCTCGACATTCAAGTGAACGCGCGTACGCGGAGGGAGACCACAAATATCAGCTCTTTTCCTATTCCGAGGAGTTTACGGGTCGGCGGTGTGACGGTCTTTCCAAGGGGACCACAAGGATCCACATAAACATGTCATTTGAACTACGTGGCTTGAGTTGGTCGACCAACAAAAGGTGAGTTTAATTAGACAGATGGTGCTTCATGGTAAGCCGTTATAGCATCGCTGCATTACTTACAACTAACTAGTGTCTATTTTATGCCATAGTGCTTATTTATGACTTGCCACTAAGTAATCCTATACTGAATAGTAGGCTATGTTTGAACTGACTATTGATTAGATACTAGTACTTATTTAAAAAGTGTCGAATATCTATTCAATTAGTCAATGGTACTTATTCATTTGCAATTAGCTACCATTCCAGTAGTGACAAGTAACTATTCCATTGTTACTAGTGACAAGTTGCTAACTGCCATTGAATTCAATGGGTTCCATTCTTGCTACAAGTAACTATTCCAATAGTTACTAGTTATCTATTCTTGCTTGTCATATGCTTATCTAATAGCTTGTCATATGTATAGTCAGAATGATTCATATTCATCCTAATGTCCAATTTATAGCTGTCTTCAATTTCTGAAAACTGGAATAGATATAGAACAAATACTGATAATACCAATGGATAGTTACTATTGTGAAACTAGAAAGGATACTAGTGAACAGTTGATATCTGAACCACAGATCCCAAAAGAATTTAGTGGCAAGATATTTCTAATTTGGTACCAGCAGCAATGGAATAGTTAATTGTCTCTATTGGGATGGTAACTAGTACCAAATTAATAAGTGTTAGTATGTGATGAGTATAATGACTAACTGAATTGATACTTGTCACTATTGGAATTGAAAGTACTTACCTAAAAAAAAACAGGAAGGCCCTACTAGTGACATATTTAACAGGTATTAGTCACTACTGGATTACTTACTAGACAATAAGTGATAGTATCAAAACAGCTATTAGATATTTTTAAGGATTAAATGTTATCATTGTCACAGTGCTTCAAACTAATGTGTAAACCACGAAAATACGTTTGTAAAATTATCCAGCTTATAGAAAAGTGTTTGTTGATGTTCTTGGTTTTGAATGGGCATTCACAGTGCTTATTCCAATGAATGAAACTTAAACATTTTCATGTGTTTTTTTTAAATTTCAGAATGATTTAACAAGGTTTTTTTTTGTTTTTTATTTATAGAATGTTGTCAGTTTTAATATGTGTCGTATGCTGCATTCACTCTGGGAAAAGTCAGGTAAATGAATTTCTGTTTTAAGTCATTCAAGCTTGGCACTGTTGCTCAACGCGTGTCGTAATAAGAGTGCCTAACATGTTTTGTTTTTTGCTTTTCCAGTGCTGTTGTACATCTTTAACATAAGCATTAACTTTAACATACGATGGCAATATCAAACTACTTCAAATTCTCTATTGTCAAGAGGAAAATGAGAAACAAGAGACCAAAAAATTATATAATCCTGGATGAGCTGAAGGCCACTGTCAAAGAAACCTGGGCTTCCATACCACCTCAGAAGTGCCACAAACTGATCACCTCCATGCCACGCCGAATTGAGGCAGTAATTAAAGCAAAAGGAGCCCCTACCAAGTATTGAGTACATGTACAGTAAATGAACATACTTTCCAGAAGGCCAACAATTCACTAAAAATGTTTTTTTATTGGTCTTATGAAGTATTCTAATTTGTTGAGATAGTGAATTGGTGGGTTTTTGTTAAATGTGAGCCAAAATCATCACAATTAAAAGAACCAAAGACTTAAACTACTTCAGTCTGTGTGCATTGAATTTATTTAATACACGAGTTTCACAATTTGAGTTGAATTACTGAACTAAATGAACTTTTCCACGACATTCTAATTTATTGAGATGCACCTGTACTTGGACTTAAAGAACTCCATAAACTGCTGTTTGTTTATCTATTGGATTGACTATAAAATGCGTGTTTCTCTCCAGACTTGCACAGATGGATTTACTTATGACCGCCGTGCCAGACAGTGTATCGGTTAGTGGCACTTCTGCCATGTTATTAAAATGTTCATTGAAACTTGTGCTTCAAATACAGCTGTTAATGCCACCTCTCACATATGCTTTAAGACATTGATGAGTGCCGGACACTACCAGACCCGTGTCGGGGTGATATGCAGTGCGTAAATCAGAACGGTGGATACCTGTGCATCCCCCGTGGACTCTACTCCCAATCCTATACCCGGAACAGTCCACGCTCCTACCCTGAGCCTTCCTATCCCGAAGAGTCCTACCCTGACAGATCTTTGGGATATTCTGAACCATTAATTCCTAATGTTCCTCCTGTCGGTGCAGGTCCTGGTCCAGGCCCTGGTCCGAGCTACCCAATAGTGAGCCGGTCCACTCCCTGCATCCTTGGATATACACTTGGTGCTGATGGCACTTGTGTTGGTAAGTTTGCCTCATGGTCCTATACATTCCACTATTACCCTTACCTTGTTAGATAAAGATAGCATCTGAAAGGTTGTAGGTTCAAACCCAGAAGATTTGATACACATTCCTGGCTTGTCAGGCGATCTTAGTTTGCCTGGCCAGCCATATAATGGTCTTGACTGCTTTTACTTTACCATCCAGACCAGGCCAACCATTTTAAAAGCATTTATATTAAAATTTAGTTATGTAAAGAAATATGCATGCACAATTACTATCTTCAAAAATGTAATTTAAGACTTAAAGGGGTCATATGATGCGATTTCAATTTTTCCCTTCTCTTTGGAGTGTTACAAGCTCTTGGTGCATAAAGAAGATCTGTAAAGTTGCAAAGACTAAAGTCTCAAATCCAAAGAGATATTCTTTATAAAAGTTAAGAGTCAACCACTCCTACCTAAAACGGCTCGTTCTAACACGCCCCCACATGTCTACGTCACGATGTGGGAAGATTTGCATAATGCTGCCCAAATGTTCATGTAAAGAAAGAAGGCGTAACTTTAATTCTTGCTGTTGCCGCCGCTGCCATGTTGTGGAGTCGTTGTGTGTTTCGTTGTGAAAGCAAAACTACTTTGTTTGGCCTTCCAAAAGAGGACACGACTACAAATCAGTGGTTAAGTTGTATTTACAACACTGTTCCAGAACAGTTCAACCCAAATATTCAGATGTGTGCTGTGCATTTTATGGAGGATGAGGACTGTTTCCTGAACCAGTAGCCTGCACTGCATCTGTGGCACAAAGGCTGTTTCTATAAAGTTGGGCAGTTCCAACTTTGCAAGGACAGTCTGGTGTTTCTGACTCACAGCCTGTAAGTAAGTTTTTACTAAGCCCCTGATGATTCAAACGCAAGTTTTGAGCATTGTAGAGTAGGCTTGTTGTTTGTCGTTTCTCTGATCACAAATGCAGACATGGTTTTATGTTTACGCAGCGTGATACACAATGCAATGTGTAAAAACACAGTATAAGTCATTATAATCAGTAATTATGTCCCCACTGGATGCAACAAATGCCTCATTTGTAATGGGTTTTATTGGTTTTGTCTTGTCCTGCTGGGAGACGGCATCACAGTATGTTAAGGGGCGTAACATTTCCGTCACACGCTTGGAAGTATTCGGCCAATCACAACGCACTGGATACCTGGCAAATCAGAGCACACCTCGCTTTTTCAGAACGATGAGCTTTGTAAAAAATCAATGCGTTTCAGAAAGGCGGGGCATAGAGGAGCAACAATAATTTACATTATATGGAAAATAATGGTTTTTTAACCTTAAACCGCATAAACACATTGCATTACACCAAATACACAACATAATGTTCTTTTAGCAACGTCATATGACCCTTTTTATTTAAATTAAGATCAAAAGGCTTTTAAAGTCTTGAGAAACAAATTCAGTCAGTTAGTCAAGTGTGTGCACACTTTTGGCTGGTATGGTAAATTACCATTTAGGATAATATTTTACCATATATTACTACAGGGATACAGTCACTGTAACAATATACAGTATGTCAATTAATGACAATTTGCTTATTAGGTTAACTTTAGTTGTAGATGTTTATTCAGCAACTTTTTAAGTATGCTATATGTCAGAATGAGATTGAAATCAAGTAAAATTTAAGTCCAAGATTAGTGAATTAGGATGGTGACTACTAGTAATAAGTGCTAGTATCTAATCATTATGCATTAGTGACTAACTGAATAGAAACTAGTCACTGCTGGAATATATTCTACTATCTGATGAACAAGAAGACCATACCAGTAACAATTTGAATTAGTCACTGTTGGATTATTAACTAAAAATAATTTTAAAAACATATACTTAACCGTTTTAAATGTTATCATGCCTTATCGTAGGGCTTTAAAAGTACATGTGAACCAATTATTTGCGCTTGATAAAATGTCAAATGCAAGTTTAGTGCACAAAAAGAACTTTATACATTCTGGCAAATGTAAAGCCATTTCTTTATAATAAATAACACTAAGAAGAAGAAGACTCTTTGAGACGTGGTCGATATTCACTCAGGGTCATATAAGGTTGTGGTCTTATGTTTATTTCATTTTCTGCAATGGTCCATGGGTCTTCTCGCTCTGAAATGAGGCAAATACCCAGTTCTGTGCTGGACTGTAATTTAATAATGGCTGCGGTGGGCTGAGTGGCATCTTAAAGACTTCAGCAGAATGAATCTCATAATTTGGACTGGATCAGTCATTAGTGTGGAACCACAACATACTGTGGAACCTCAGAACAAACTACATCTTGTGAAGAGGCAGGAAGACACACAGGAACTGGCATTTAGCCCTCCTTACTGGGATCCAACTTTACAATTCAATAATATAATTCATAAATCGTCAGTTTGTATCTGATGTGGTCTGCTTCTGTTGAAGTTGTTGAACTGATTGTGGTGTCGGTGATATCTCCTGTTTTATTGCTTTGATCTAGATAGGTGTTATATATTGTCTCGTCAGAGTCTTTATGCGTGTCAGTGTGCGGACCTATTTCACGTGCCATTTGATAAATAGTTGCACAAATGACTGCTTGCTGTATTTTTCGATATGGTCTGCGGATTTGTCTCGAGTTGGTGCCAGTCTTTGCAGTTAATGCATTCTCCAGTCCTCTCTTGCTTCTCTGCAGAAACACACAATGATAGATTTGTTACCTTTTAAGCCCAAGACAGCCGTGTTATAAAGAAGATACATGCGCAGATACGCTCATGATACTTGTGCTTATATGCACATGTCTTGACCTGGGAAAAACTTGGACTGAATAACGAAGATGAATGTTATGTCCTGTACTAAATTTTGGACAAAGATAATGGTCTTATAGAGCTATTGAGACATTCAGTACAACAGCATTTTAAGCTTCAGTTGGACAAACCTTGAAAAATCTTGTAGACAAACCATTGCAATCTCAGCATCTGTGGTTGCTCGTGCCAAACATGAGGTCACTGGTTGTTGAATGAGATCTGTCATCGACCAGCTGTGCAATTTGTGAGCGTCCTTTGTACAGTGTGTTTGTTATGTATGTTAAGAGATGCTGTTATGGAACAGAAATTGTACAATACAAAAATTGTCCATCATTCATCTAACAGGTATTGCTTTAGTGTTAGTGTGTGTGTTTGTAAAAGCCAGGGAATGCCCTCTTCTTGCCAGTGGCACTAAGGCTTGAAGGACTAAAACAGTCAACCCAGTCAGTGCCTGAAATGTGCCATCATAAATCCCATCAATCCTGTGTTTAGCTTCAGTAAAGCTTATAGGCACTTCTAAAATGTATGCAAACCTCTGAAAGACAGTTCAGTTCAGGCGAAACTTAAGGAAAGAAGATCTAAAGCTCACTTGTGATTCAGGAATGTGGATGCTTTGCATAAAATCTAAAATTCAAAGCTTAAATTATCTTATTCTGGGTGGGAACTTGAAAAATATCCTAAATTATTTGATTTGTCAAGTTGAAACTTGCCTTCTCAGGCTGTGGGATTGTAACCGGTGTCTATCAGCAAATGTGGAGTGGGCTCTAGTACCGCAGACTAATTAATGTATTCTAGCTTAGTGGGACGTCTGGAAATTGAGGCATGATGTCATTATTATTTCTGAGTCATTGAACTTTATATGTAATGCTATTTAAATAAAAAATACACTAGCATTCAAAAGATTGGGGTTGGTATGTTTCTTTATGTTTTAAAAAGAAGTCTCTCATGCATTTATATGAACAAAATACAGTAAAACAGTAATATTATGACATTTCGTTTTCAATATTTTTATATATTTTAAAATGTCATTTATTTCTATGGTGGCAAAGCTGAATTCTCAGCAGCTATTACTCTGAAAACAGTTGCGCTGCTTAATATTTTTATGGAAAACTTGATATAGTTTTTTTCCAGGATTATATAATGAATGCATTCATTTGAAATAGAAATTTTTAGAAATTGAAAACATTTTAAATGTCTTTATTGTCACTTTTGATCAATTTAAGTCATCCTTGCTAAAAAGATGTTGAATGGTAGCAAATAAAGAGATTTTTTTTATTATCACTATTGACTCTGCATTTTGTATTTTCTGTGTTAAGTCAGTGTAGGACAGTGTAGATCAAGCTGAAAGAGTTGAGCAGCTCCTAAGAGTTATTTCTGATTCTACAGGTAAGGAGATTGTGATCTGCCTGGTTGCTTTTAAAATTTCACCCTCTAACTGTACTTTATGCTATTGTTTTACTGTATTTCATTCTCAAATAAGACTCTCCTTGTGGCTGCAGTAGACATTCCACACTAAACATAATTACTACTCTGGCTCGCTGTACACCTCACGTTAGTATAATGATTCCAGCTAACTCACATAAGCTGTGTGAAGTGTTGCTTGACCGTCCTGCTTGAACTATTGCAGTGGCCTAATGTAAATGCCTTTGATATAATTGAAACAATCAGGTGTGTGGTAACAGATCACGGACATTAAATCTCTGGAATAAAGATGTGCGTATAGAAGCAGGAGTTTTGAGTTGGTGCCAGATTTTTGGGTCCTGGATTGACCTCAACCTGTTTGTTCATATTAATCATCTACAAGTTTTGTATGGCTGAAAAGTTTAATCTTGCATGCGTCTTTTTTGTTTGATGAATTGTTTTGCTTTTATAAGACAAGCATGTTTTGTGAATGTGAATTGTAATAGCCGTCATTTATATAAATTCCCCACATACTTGCGTATTTGTTTGTTGATTTTGCTTTCAGCTAGCAATTAGAGTGTTATGAGCTCATTTTACCATGTGTAAATCCATACAGAAGTGCAGATATTCCAAATATGAGTAAAGCCTTCAGATTTTGTCTGGGCTTACTTTTAAGGGATTGAATATCTCTGATGTGAAGACTAGATGTTTTAATGACCTCAGCAACATCTGGTATTTGGGCCCCTTGTTGAATTTAATGAATTGTACCATAGTAAACTTGTTAAAAGTCTAGTAAAAGTCATGATTCTGACCACATGAATGATATCACCCGTCAACATTTTATATCATCTTTCACATGCAGACACGTTTCCCTCTCTTTCATTTACACACCATGTCTTTCCTCTGAACCTCATTTAAATCTTGTGCTAAATTTACTGTAAAATCTCTGGATCAGATCTGATCTCCAAAATGCTGGCATTCCCAGAATGCTCCAGATCCTTTCACCTCAGATCAGACATGTGTGGTAGTACACATGTAATCCAGATGCTCTCAGTCACTTTCTGGGGCCCAGCTGGGCCTCATGTCTCATGTGGCCGCATCTCTGCTATCAGACCTAGCTGTAATGACTCCACTTCATAATAATGCTTTGCGATGTCTAGTATTAACAAGCTGTATAATAGTTAAGGATCTGACCTGCTAACACAAAGGTTAAATTGCTGTAATGCAAAACAGGTGACTGCCTTTGTGATTATACTGCAAAGTAAGGTACTTTCGTTGAAATGCCAAATGCAAGTGAATGGGTAATTTAAAAGTGCAGAAGTAACTTATTATGGAATTTCAGCTTGGCTTGCCAGGACCCATTGCATCACTCTACCCAAATAGTAACAGTGGGACTGTTGGCAGCTTGGACCAAAAGAAACTAATTATCTGGCTTTCACACTGTCCCCAGCCCCCCCAAATCTATCACACCCTCATCACTTTCATAGTAATGTTTGCTTACTTGTAAAACATTTGACTTCATGGTCTGAGAACCAAGGGTGCTTTTACGGGTATTTAAGGCATGCCCTCATAAGGAATTGTGCTGATAATGTGTGTGCGAGAGTGGAACAGAGAGATATGAATCCCAGTTTTGGAAATGTGTTGTGTAAGACTAGCTATTTGTTTAAGATGTGATAGTAAGGTAAGATTTATGAGGTCAGGGATGGAGTTCGAGTTGTAACAGACCTGCTAAGCTAAAGTAAAGAACATCTGTCCACAGAGGGCAAGCTATCAGTGGGACAGATTAAGCATTCTGTAGAAGTATTCTGATAATAATGAAACATTTAATTGTAATGAAGTTACATACACCAAGATGCCCTTATGCAAAGGAAATATATTTCCTTATATATGATTGATCAATATATTAAATGATTTAATGGTATATTGAAAATATACAGAATAAAATTTTGAAGGCTCAGGAAACCTTTGCAGGTGTTTTGAGTTGATTAGCTGATTAATTTTTTGTTAAATGTGAGCCAAAATCATCACAATTAAAAGAACCAAAGACTTAAACTACTTCAGTCTGTGTGCATTGAATGTATTTAATACATGAGTTTCACAATTTGAGTTGAATTACTGAAATAAATGAACTTTTCCACAACATTCTAATTTATTGAGATGCACCTGTATATTACAATATATTGAATAATACACAAGGAATTGCCGCTTTCATATATTGAAAAATATGTGACAATGTATTTAATTGTATATTTAAACACTTCATAACATATAGATATACATGTGATAAGATATGGTACTGCATGTGTTTAAATATATTGCACATATATTTACTCATGCAGTATACACATATATAGACATATATAATACATTTCTTATGTTTTATAATTATTTACACAACATATGTTTTATATTTTCATATATAGCTGGTTAACAACAGCACAAGTACACCTGCATGTACTAAAGTATTTAGCAAAGAGTCTATCAGCATACACAGTCATTACATTTTAAATTAAGCAATATAACCTTATTGGTATTCTTCCAGTTGTCAGCCTAACCACAGGCTCTACTCTTCAGAACAGTGGTAACCCCAGAAACCCTTTCAAATTCCAAAATAATACAACGTTAAACACTAACAGATCTCCCCCAATATTAATATTTAGCAAACCACATGAAATAACAACTTAATTTTAAGATTTACTCTCCTTTAACAGTGAGAAGCCAAGCATGCTGGGAACTAGAAGTCTGCTGTACCTCATTCTGTGAATGTGTATACATGCGTGTACATACATTCACATTTATATCAGAACATGTATGTGCAATATATGTACACAATGAAGGATAAAACCTTAACCTTAGTACATGTAATGCTATTTTTTGTCTTCATTTCTAAATATGTTTATATGTATATGGCCAATGCATATATTGCAATATATTTAAAAATATAAGCACTAGTTCAGATGGACATGTATTATGTAATATATCCAGGGCTCGAATTGAGGGGGGATGGCATCCCCCTGGTTGAAAAAAAAAATGACAAAAAGCATCCCCTCAGTAAAACCACCATCCCTCCTTACCATCCCCTTTGGATTAATAATGTGTATTATGTCAAATTTATCATGCAAATGTTAAAATGATCTACTTATGATAATTCACGAATAATGGCGATTGGCCAATCAGAACTGCTGTGCACAAGCGGAAGCAAGTTTTCGTCATTTTTCGTGCAAAATGGTTCAAGCGCAACTTTTGAATTTCTTTAAAAAGAAGACAACAGAAAAGGTATGATTTTTCTTTAGAATTGAAAAACGTTCCCCTGACAATGTTATTGTGCTGTATGTGTAACTGTGAGGGATTGAGAGATGATAGGAGAGCTGACATTATCAAGTCATCGACCTTGCAAACACCAAACAAAAACACGTCTTGAGAGTCCAAAAGCATTCACTGCGCGATGAGGCCTATTAGAATACCGTATAATTCAAGCAATTAAAGAAAAAATACCCATGGATGAGTTTTTATATTTTTATAATCATTGTACAAGCAATGTACTTTTCTGAATATCAGTAGGCCTACATGCGCGAGCACAAATGTGCTATTAATTTTATACAACATTGCATATTAACACGGTGTTTCATTCCTTGAATGAATAAGTTTTTAAACGAATCAAGTGAGCCAGTGATTCAACCATCCATTCAGATGGACACTTTCCCTGCGTCCCAATTTGCGTACTATCCAGCCTATCGGCCCTAAATAGTATTGAAAATTACTAATATCACATAGAATTTAGGATGTATAGTATGCACATTGGGACGCAGGCTTGTTTCGTTTCTAATAGAATCAGCCGTTTTGAACGTATCATTTGATTTGAACGATTCAATAAATAATTTATCAAAACAGGGGCTTGCTGCCACCTACTGGTGGTTTTATTGTCATCATTATTTATCCTTATTTATGACAGACGTAAACCAGCTAAGGTTTCAGCACATTTAGCAAGATATTGTTTAATGATCAATATTGACCAAAATTCCTCCATTTCAGGGCCAAGAAGGGAAAAAAAGCTTATAAATAATGGTTCATTTAATAAGGCTAATCTTTCATTAAATAAAAACCTTTTTAAAAATTAGACACATTTTGTAATCAGAAAAAAGTAATTGACCACACCATCATCCCCCCTGAATTTTTTTTTTTTTACAATTCAACCATTGAATATATCACATTATATTTGGCAGTATATTCCCATATATTTTTGTGTGAATCGTTTCAGGCGAGTTTCTAAAGTGGACAGTGGTGGGTAAAGCACAAATAGGAGCTGACTGTGGCTTTCTTTCCTTTTTTTAGATGTTGATGAATGTGAGACAGAGTCGCACCAATGTAACCCAACTCAGGTGTGTATCAATACAGCTGGTGGATATACCTGCTCATGTACTGAGGGCTACTGGCTGGTGGGTGGACAGTGCCAAGGTAAGATTTACAGACATTACAAATGGCTAATTTGATGTTATACTGTATGCTTTAATTTGTGATGTCTACATGGATGTGCCAAGTGACACAACATGTACACAGTAAATCCTTTAATAAACCAGTTGTCGTTATGTTAGTGTTAAAGTACACTTCTGTTCAAAACTTTGGGGTGAGTAAGACTTTTGTAAAATAAATTAATATTTTTATTCAGCAAGGATGCATTAAATTAATCAAAGGTGACAGTAAGGTTACAAAAGATTTCTATTTCAAATGAATGTTGTTCTTTTGATCTTTCATGTCCCTCACAGAATCCTTAAAAAAATGCATCATAGTTTCTACAAAAATATTATGCAGCACAACTGTTTTCAACAATCCTACAATGTGATTTTCTGGATTTTTTTTCTCATTTTGTCTCTCATAGTTGAGGTATACCTATGATGAAAATTACAGGCCTCTCTCATCTTTTTAAGTGGGAGAACTTGCACAATTGGTGGCTGACTAAATACTTTTTTTCCCCACTGTAAATGCAGCAGTGGTGAGCATAAGACATTTCTTTCAAAAACATAAAAATTCCTATCAACCCTAAAACTTTGAACAGTATTGTAAATTAAAGTCCAGTTACTGTTTTTTTAACAGTTAAATTATGACAATTCAGTTGTTTTTACAGTTAAATTATGCTGTAATCTAGTTTTGTTTGTTTGATGTTTAAATGCTGAAATAATAATCAATAATCAATCTTATTTGACACTAAACAATGTCTTAATTCAGCTGTGACTACTGTTTGCATATTTAGTGCTCTCTAACTCACCTTTCTTTAGACATTGATGAGTGTCGCTATGGTTACTGCCAGCAGCTGTGCGCTAACGTCCCCGGCTCATATTCCTGCTCCTGTAGCCCTGGATTCCTTAATGCAGATAGCAGGACATGCCAAGGTGCACATATACACAGGAATATCATATTAGTTTGATCATTGTTGATCACTGAACATTTTCTTCCTTTTCCACTCTCGCCAGATGTGGACGAGTGTGAGACAAACCCATGCTCTCACGGCTGTTTGAACACATACGGCTCATTCATGTGTACCTGTGACGAGGGCTTCGAGCTCGCCTCTGATGGGACCACCTGCAATGGTAATCAGGGGAGGAGAAGAGATGCTTAGAATAGAGAAAGATAGGGGGCTGAGAACAGGAAGGTCCCAATTTAGAGGTTTTAGAGAGGTTTAAGATGTTTGTTGCCTGAATTTTTATGTTTGACTGCGTGCATTGATAGTGTGTAATGTGTCTGTCTTTATCACTACCCATTCTCAGATCTGGATGAGTGCAGTTTCTCAGACTTCCTTTGTCAGCACACGTGTGTGAACACACCAGGATCATTCTCCTGCGTGTGTCCGCCTGGATATTACGTGTATGAAGATGGAAGGCGCTGTGAAGGTATCACAAGTTTATGTGAAGGAACTGTGAAGGTTTATGTGCTTCTTTCAATGTGATTTTGTTGAATCATTTATATTTTTCTAAATGTTCCTTCTACCTTCTAGGTGCATTTCTCCTTGTTGTGACACAAATGTGGAATATTTCTCAATTTAAACCACTAAAACAAAATTATGTTTCACATTTTTGTGACAAGTGCAGTTTTACAGAGAGACAAATATTTTTGTGTTTTTTTGTGTTTTGTGATGCTATAGCAATGATTTGCATTGTTTTCCTTCGGTATGCATAATATGCATTATGAGTATAGTAATATACTTTTTAAAATAAAATCAAGAAAAATGCACTTTCATAGCGAATAAGAAGTATTTATGGCCATTAATAGCCAAATACTTATTTTTGCTATTTGCATTAACCATTTGCAGAATTTTCGGACCTTAAACACAAGAATATTTCACATCTGCTGCACCATTTAGCTCTTTTTACATTGATGTTGTTGTTATTGTTGCTGTTAATGATCATAAATCATGATGATGATGATAACCCTACTTCTGTCTGTTGTGTGTTTGATTTTCAAGACCTCAATGAATGTGAGTCTGGTAACAACACCTGTACAACAGCACAAGTGTGTTTCAATTTCCAGGGAGGTTACACATGTCTGGACCCTCTTAGATGTGATCCACCTTACATAGAGCTCAGTGACAAGTAAGTTCATGAATGTTGGCAAAAGAAAACCTGTTCGCTTTAGTCAGTAATTTGACTTATAGCTTTTTGTTGCAGTTGCAGCGTGTTCTGAATATATTTCTCTCTTTCTCTCTCAGTCAGTGCATGTGTTCTGCGGAGAATCCTGCGTGTCGGGAAAGACCCTTTACTGTCTTGTACAGGCATATGGATTTGTCTTCTAGCCGTAGTGTTCCTGCCGATATATTTCAAATGCAGGCCACCACCCGTTACCCTGGAGCATTTTACATCTTTCAGATCAAGTCTGGCAACGAGGGGCGAGAGTTTTACATGCGGGTAAATGGGCTTCTCTTTGTATAACTGATGCATGTTGTAAAACACTTACATTACAGTTCAAAAGTTTAGGGTCAACAATTTTTAAAAAAGAAATGAATACTTCTATCCAGCAAGGATGCAATCGTTTGATCAAAAGTGACAGTAAAGGCATTTATAATGTTACAAAATATTTTGAACTTGCTATTCATCAAAGAATCCTGACAAAAATTCACGCTTTCCAAGCACAACTGTTTTGATTGCGGTAATAAGAAATGTTTCTTGAGCAGCAAATCAGCATATTAGAATGATTTCTGAAGGATCATGTGACACTGAAGACTGAATTAATGGCTGCTGAAAATTCAGCTTTGCCATCACAAGAATAAAATATATATTTAAATATATTCAAATAGATATTTTACAATGTTACTGTATTTTTCTTCAAATAAATGCAGCCATGGTGACTATTAGAGACAAAAACAGTTAAAACTTCTTACAGACAGGATGCTTTTGAATGTTAGTTTATATATAAAGGTGACCACTAGAGGGAACTGTAGGATTTCTGTGAGACCTTCCTTCAAAATTACTCTGAAGCCAAACCACAACATCTTTTATTGGTCCTAGGAGTCCCTTAGCTAATCAAATACCATTTGAAATTGTTGCAAGAGTTTGTTTTCATATAATTTGCCCAAGTGTGTGAAAGCAGTGTTTCAACTCTGAAGAGAAAGAGTGACTCTGAATTAATTAATAAAATATGAAAACATTCTTTCAATTTTTTTTCCACAGCAAACCAGTAATATCAGTGCAACTTTGGTTCTGGCTCGGCCCATTAAAGGACCAAAGACCATCGTTCTAGATCTAGAGATGGTTACCGTTAACAACGTCATCAACTTCCGAGGCAGTTCAATCATCCGCCTCACAATATTTGTCTCTGAACATCCATTCTGAGGCTTTACAAATGAACCTCTGACCTCTCACCTCTTCATGGCCCCATACCTCTATCTTGGACTTCCTGTTACTGCACTACCCGTCAGGCAGCTGCATTTCTTCATTTTGTTTGTTCTGTGGATCTGGACTCTCGTGTGGTCATCACCCACTCTATCTGCTCTCTAGTGGGCAGAGCTTGTGCTAATGTTTGACATTTCATAATAAAGATTTTTGATTAGGCTGCCAGGCTGTCATTGTCATCTGCAGTCACACGCATGTACCCGTATAAAGAAGAAGAATATTTATGTTGTGTTTTTTCTTGCCACAATTGCAGATCCTGAAGTGTCTTGTTTTTTTGTGAAGCTGGATTTGTTTTTCTACTTTTAGTGGCACCTGTGTCACATGTTCTCACTGTGAATGGGAGTATTTGAACGCCGCTTTCATTTGTTCTTGACCTTTTATGACCCCAAGCAGTGAGAGCGCTGCCAGGCTTGCACATGCTACAAAATCACGCTTTTGAAAATGTTCTAATTAACTCTTGACAGGAGTCTGCAGCGCACCTCCAGCACCCATTTCCCAGGGAAGTCTAAAAAAAAAAAGTCTTTGTTTTGGCTCAGAATTTCCTCTGTGTATCTGTTTTTATTTGACAGGTAAAGAGAGCCTGGTCAATCAATAAACACAAATTTGATGACCTGAACTTTTGTTGGTTTGTGTTTACTTTTAGCAAATGTAGTCTCATGTCTAGAAAGTTGGGCATTAGTGATTATAATTAACAATAAGGTGTTTAATAAAATGAGACGATTATTATAATAAGGACCTGAATTTTGATGTAGGCCTACATATTAGTTATCAAGGGGTCAATAACAACAGGGTTTTGAATGTGTAAATATTTGAGGAATTAATATACATATTATGCGTGTGACTGACTGAGTAGGAGTGTAAACTTTCGTTCGTGTCACAGTGATCAAAAGAGTGGTGTATTTGTCCTCAGCAGCGTTATTAAGGACCGGCGGACACTAGGACCCAACCGTAGGCAGAAGTTTTGGTGCTCACTGGAGGCTTCAGACGCACCTGCCGCACTCGCGAGCTCAGAGATTTCAGCTCCTCGCGGACAGCCGCACAGGTACGTACAACCTTATTCACAAACATGATGTTCTTTGTCAAAAAGAAGGGGGAAAAAAGCGGTTATTCATAATTGTTGAAATAATTATAACCGTATTATATATCCTATTTAGCCTATATGTATTTCTGCAACTTTGGGCTACTGCGGGCACTTTTATGCCTCAGCTTTTTTTTGCTGTTGTTAAATGCCTTTACCATTTATTTTTGCTAATTTTCTGATTTCTTTGCTGTGTAGATTGTACTGTTTTACCGTTATCCCAGACACAACTTTCAATCTTACCACGAAAATTCATTATAAATGACATTTTCAGTCATTTTGAAAGTGCCTTATTTGTGGCCTCATTTCCACTACAGCAACCAATGTTGCCATTTTTTTCTCTCTCAAAAATGTATTTATTTTCACCACAAAATTACACACGAAACATAAGCTGACGTGATGATATTGACATTGTGTTGGGAATGTTTGTGACTAGAAAAGATAGAATTCTGTCCACTGTAGTACAGTTTCATGTTCATTCATTCATTTTTATGTGATTGGTTTGTGATTTTTGTAAAGATCATCAACATGACAGAATGTATCAAAGACTGCTGCAGGACATTTATGTCCAAGAAGAACGAGCCAGAGATTCAGAGTAAGTCTCTCTCTCTCTCTCTCCCTTTTACCTCCTCATTATTGTTGTTTTCATTGTGCGTACACACATATACTGTAGCCTATATAAATATAACCTAATATATGAATTAGAAAAGATGTATTTGTATACATTTAAATGTTTTATAGTGATTAAGGTTCGACCTCCTGGTAAATTAACTGCTGAGTCTAATGTGAAGAGGAATGTTGGAGTATCAGAGGATTATCTGCTGTCTAAACTGCCTCCGGATGGCCGGGAGGTTCCATTCGTTGTCCCAAACTTCAAACCTTCCTATATCCAGCCGAGAGGAGCACAGTACTCTGCCTACAACATTGGACAACAGAGTAAGCAATATGACTATAGTTATTTATTTATTTAGTTAAATTTAATTAAAATTTAATATATGTTATTTTTATTACCTTACATTTTTTAAAGTACATATTTAAGTACAAATTTGATACAATGGGTTTTAGGTGCCACAAGGACCACTTATGCAGAAAGGAAGGCAGAACTCGCAGGAGCCGGTCAAATGATGTATGACCCTGATTTGACCTTAAACAGCAGTCATATGATCAGCTACGTGTCACCAGGCTCACTGAGACGCCCCACTCTGAAAATCAGACCCAACAGCAGTCCTGGCACAGGTGAGACACCTTTAGATGTGCCTAAAACATCAAGTCTGTTTATTACCTGTGCGTGTTGTTTAAAGAGTGCAATTTCACTTCCTCATCGCATCACTCAGTACGTAACTTCTCAGCATGTAACCTCAAATATTTACATTCCTAACCACCTGTGCATAATCCTTCTGTTTTATTCCTGCTCCTAAATCCCCAGTTGTTCATGGCAAATTTGCACTGACAATGTCCCAGATCATATTGTTGAGAGGCCACATTCAGATCATTTGAATGCTTTACATAGTTGTTTTCTTTCTAAGAGTAAAATCAATTAAATGATTTATGTCTGTTTGTTTCACAGGTTTGGAACACAGTGACAAACAGAGACTCAGTCTTTCTATGTATGATTTGTCAAACACTCAGGGCCACGTACAGGTGAGTTCACACAGAAATGCACACACACACATAACAATCCAATCCATAAAACCTCATCGTGATTAAAACTACATCATTCACATATTGCTGAGATCCCATACACCTGTTCACATGTAAGCTATTATTAAATGATGTATATAAAGAAATATAATATATCCCTGTGATGGCATTTCCTGCTGTCATTATTCCAGTCTTCAGTGTCAAATGACCCTTCAAAAATCATTCTAATATGCTAATTTGGTGATCAAGAAACTTTTCTTATTAACAATAGTGAATATGATTGCATTGCTTAATATATTTGTGTAAACATGATAGTTTTTTAAGGATTTTTTATGAATAGAAAGTTCAACATTTTGATTAATTTCTTTGTATTAATTGTTTTAATTTCTTTAAAAAGTCCTAACGATTGCGATTGCGGCAGTGTATATCATAGAGGAATATAATAATTAGTCAACATTATTTATGATTTTTATTTATCATTATTTATATAAACACTATACTTTTTCAGAGCAAACTGCACTTCAAGAGTAGCTCGGCTATCAACTTTGAAAATGAAGGCTAGATATATTAATAAGATATATTAATAATATTGCCTTTGTTACTGGAATAATTCATATTTATCTCAATTCATATTTATCTTCGTTAATAATTAATAACTTTAGTTATCATACTACTTCCATGCATTGTTAGTATGTAAGAAATCATCATCACTATTGGGAAGTCTATGAATTGCAAATTGGTTATGGTGCTGTTCAATTTGGTGAGGTTTTTATTTTATTTTTCAAGTTAAATAAAACGTTTGTGGTCTTGTTTCAATCAAGATCAGATTAAATTCCTTATTGAAGTGTGGTGTATATACATTAATACTTTACTGTTTAATGATTAGCAGTGGTGTTGTTCAATAACATTTATTCCTCTCTTGTTCCTCCAAGCGTTATGATTCTGTATCCAGTGTCCAGAGCAGCACATCCTCCATTCAGGATTCCTTTGGGAGCAGCCGTAGTCTAGGTAACCATTCATGATGGAACACTGAAATCGTATCCGCAGGCAAGCGCATTCCAAAAGAACCCTCAAAGTTCTCTTCCAATAGAACTCTCTGGAAAGGGTTCCGCTCCAGTGTTACCTGGAATTTCCACTACAGTTTCATTTGTTTGTTTTTTTCCTTATTTTATTTTATTTATTTATTTTCAGGGGTCTTTTTGGACCCTTTATTTCCCAGCAATCTTAAACCCCTCTCATCACCCTGCACACACTTAAACACAGACTCTCAAACAAACTTGCGCACACACACACACACACAGGACAGACTCAGATCATTGCAGATTGTGAAATCGTAAAGAGCAGACAGTAATTACTTCCAAATGTTTTCCCTGAGGTCCAGTACACAAGTCCTCAGATAACTCTCAGAATGTAGAGAGGATCTTTACATAACACAAACAATACACTGAAAATATAAATCAGTATATTTCATTTCCTGTCTACCATTATGTTTTATAAGGTGGAGTTCAAACATCTGAGACCACTAGAGAAATGCTTCTATTTTGCATTTTTCTAATTTAATTGAATGTGTTTTTAATTAACACTGAGCAAACAGTTGGATTACAAATTTGGTTTGTCCCTCTTTTTCTTTCTTAACAACAGCACTTAAGCTGAATATTAAATATTAAACAGAATATTATATATAAAACATTTATATGTGTTTGCGTGGATGTGTGCATAGAGTCCATCACACTATCTGGCGATGAGCGAGATTGTGAGCCGGGAAAAGTGTGTGTGCACCTGAAGTATGAAGAGGCAGTGGAGCAGGTGTGGATCACATTAGTGAAGGTATGATTTCATCTCTACAACAGACCATTGTGTCCCATCTAGAGTCCAGATGAATGGAGCCTCTGTGTTGCTCTGAGAGACCTTTAACAAATGTTCGCATTTCCAACCAGCTGTTTTTAATCTCTTTTTCAAATAATTGAAATATGTGTATATCTGTCTGTCTTTGCCTCTTTATTTTACACATAATATACAGTATACATATTATATTATTGTTACATTATTATAGACATTATTTACTATATGTTCGGATATGACCAGATGCGATTGTATCTTAGAGCTGTTTATAATATTAACAGACTGTTTGATCTCATATTTCATAATATTTTTGTTTTATTTCTGTCAATTATTTTCTAATATAAACAAGGCCCTTCCTCCTCTGAGAAAATGCCCTTTGTTGACATACAGTGGTTTTAGTGGTTGTAAAAGCTCATAAACTTTGCTTTCGTCTTTTCTCACTGTTTCTAATTTTATCTCTCTTTTTGGTACTTCCTCTCTTTTAGTGTACAGATTTGAGTGTGTATACTGACGGGGTGGAGGTGCAGAAGATTGGGGTCAAAGGGGTCATCACCATGACCAAGCCAGTGCGATTTAAGAGCACCGTCAAGGAAGCATCAGCAGTGAGTGAAATCCAGCCATCATAAAACTACAATGCCCAAGATTCAATTCAAGCTTCATCATTGTTGATATCAAGGGGTTAAAATTATTAGCATTATCCACTGCTGGTAGAAACCAGAATTACATCATCTGCTTCTGCAAGTTGCCTTTCTACTTTGGCAGCCATTTAAAATTAGCCATGTATCCTGAGGAAATAAAATATTTTGCAAGCAACATACACTACTATTTAAAAGTTTGGGGTCATTAAGATTTTTGTTTGAAAGAAATTAATACTTTTATTTAGATGGATGCTGGATGCTAATAAATTTATCAAAAGTTTCAGTAAATACATTAATGTTACAAAAGATTTCAGTTTCAAATAAATGTTTTGAAATGTTTTGAATCTTTTAGTAATCATAGAATCCTGAAAAAAATGTATCACAGTTTCCACTGTTTTTAACATTGTTAAACATATATATATATATAAATATATAACATTTTTGCTGTATTTCTAGTCAAATAAATGCAGGCTTGATGAGCTTAAGAGTCTTCTTTCAAAAACATTTTTAAAAATCTTAACGAACCCAAACATATGAACCATATATCACAGTTTTTCCCATTACGATGAATGGAAATAACATTTTCCTGGAATCATAGACCTTGCTGATCAATATAACAAGAAAAGCTTGTTTAGAATGGTTGTTCTGTCATCATTCAAATTGATTGTGGTGAATTATTCAGCCCTCCCTTCAGTCCCTCATGTGTTTCTTGAATAATGACCGTTCCAGCCGGACTGAAAAGTCCAACACAACCAAAGTTGCATAAAAATCATACTTCCTCAGATACGTAAAAACATGTGTAGAGCTTGCAGTATTGGTTTGTTTTGCTTTTCTTTGCAGATTAAGTTTGAAACTAGTTATCCCTCTCAGTATATTGTCTCTCTCTGTCTCGCTTTCAGGACACTGTCTTCATGGAGACATTTGTGTTCACTCTGAACTTAGAGCAGATACGCAGATCTGCACTGGTGCTGTGCCTGCAGGCTCACACACCACGTAGGCGTACGCTGGGAGAGTGTGTATTATCTCTGCGAACCCTTGGACCACAGGAAACAAAGCACTGGCTGGAGTTCAAGCCTCACTCTAAAACACATGTGAGTCCTCACCTGCTGTATCCCTTTGTGACTGCATATCTAATCCCAACTGTCTCTCCCTCTCCAGATCCTTCCTGGTTTTGACAATAAGGTTATTTAAAAAAAAAAAAACATTTAAACTTCCACCTGCAATTACCCACTGGACCACATATTTTACTTGCATCACAAATTACACAGCTGTACTAGTTTTGCTCAGGTCTCTCCTGTGATATTTAGGTCACTAGGGCTGAAACAGACAGACAGAGAGAGAGGAAGAAATCAATATACTGAAACCAGCCATTTCAATACGGCTGAAAACGCTTCTTGAAGGAATTAACTTAACCCTTAAAATACTGATCTGTCTGAAGCTCATATAATAATATAATGTTACGAAAGATTTCAATGAATCATTTGTAATTAATTAATAAATGTTGTTTACCTTGTTTTAACTTTCTATTCATTAAAGAATTTTCCACAGAAAAATGAAGGATGTCTGTTTTCAACATTGATAAAAATAAGAAATGTTTCTTGAACACCAAATTGTCATGTTAGAATGATTTCTGAAGGATCATATGACACTGAAGACTGGAGTAATGGCTTTACCATCACAGGAAAAAAACATTAAATTTTAAAAAATATTAAAATAGAAAACAGTTATGTCAAACTATAAT
Organism: Sinocyclocheilus grahami; assembly: GCF_001515645.1. Classification (NCBI taxonomy): domain Eukaryota; kingdom Metazoa; phylum Chordata; class Actinopteri; order Cypriniformes; family Cyprinidae; genus Sinocyclocheilus; species Sinocyclocheilus grahami. Next base: position 434,900 of record NW_015505250.1, on the reverse strand, counting down.
AATATTTCAGAATATTACTGTTTTTACTGTATTTTTAATAATAGAAATGCAGCCTTAGTGAGCATAAGAGGCTAAAAAAAATCATACCAACCCCAAACTGAACAGTAGTCTGTGTACATACACATACACGTTTATATATTATTTATAAATATTTCACATTTATAAAACTGTGATCAGTTTAAAAACTAAACTGATCATTAGTAACATCTAAATACATATACTGTATATATATATATGTAAATCCAGATATGTAATTCTGCATAAAATGAGTGTTACTGAGTGTTTATCATATTTGTACATCATTTCACTGTAAGTAGGTCATCAAAACATTGTTCGGCCTACTGAATGCTGCCATGCACACATACAGGTATCAGATTTGGCACTATTTGCTGATTTTGCCAGCTATAACATTTTGTGAACATTTGAAAACCCTGTGCGTTTTTCTTTTGTGTGCATGCGACTGAAATCAAACACTTAACAGGGAAAATTGCTTTTTTGAAAAGAAAGTCTTTTCAGTTATGAAGTGTTTGAAATTGACAGAACTATGTTCCAGAATGAAAGTCAGTGGATGATGAATCATGAATAATGGCTGTGTGTGTGTTTGTTACTGGGTCAGAAATTGTTTTGGGTCTCAACTATAAATCAGTGAATGAGTCGCAGCAGGTAGTCTGCCATAATAAAACCCCACAAACAACAAACACACACATATATGCAACATTACACCTAAGCCTATTGGGGATTATTTTGTGTGTGTCTGTGTGTTTCTGTAGGTGTGTCATGCTGAGCTTCAGCTGGCCTTGTGCTTCCAGCCAGTGAGTAGTCGAATGCAACTCCAGATCCTCAGTGCTCAAAACCTTCCATCATCTTCCTCACCACTTACACAGAGTGAGTCAGCTTTCATCATCATAATCTCGCACTCTCAATAAGATAACTTTACATCCTAATCCATTTTAAATATAATTTCATTATAAGTTAAGTTCTCCTCCTAAAATCTTTCTTATATCTTATTAATATTCCTCCTTAGTTAATTGTTGTAGAAGGGTGATAATGACTAATATGACAATGTTGATCAAATGAACTGTGCAAATGGACATTCTCTTTAGGATTCTTTGTGAAGGTTGAGTTGTTGAGTGAGGGTAAGGTCTTACTGAAGAGGAAGACGAAGGTGATGAAGTCATCAGAGGGGCAGATCCAATGGGGGGAAGTGCTTCACTTGCCCATCAGCAATCAAGACCAGAATCTGCAGCTGGCAGTCAAACTCTACAGTCGTGGCTCTGTTCGGAGAAAACACCTGCTTGGACAGGTCAGTTTGGAGCAAAATACATACATTACTATAACACACTACATTTAGTATCTTTTAAATTATTTAATTTAAATTGATCAGAATTTCATTTTTAACATTACTTAACATCCATTTCTTTTACTGTCACTTCTGACCAATTTAAGGCATCCTGAGTTTCAGTCTTTATGTGTATTCCTTCATTTCTAGGTCCTCTTGGGTTTCGACAGCAGTTCTACTGAGGCAGTGGAACAATGGAGGGACTCCATGGCTAATCCTGAAAAAGTGGTGACGTCTTGGCACAGAGTTAGTCAACTCTGAAGTGAGAGGCTGAAGACAGAGGTTTTTTTAGCCAAGTGGATTTTAAATGCAACTTTCAAAAAAAGAAAGAATTTTTTTTTTCTATCTTTGAATAATTAAATATGGTTATTGTAGGGCAAAAAAGTGTTTGTCTAGAACGCTGTAGTAGAAATTTCTCATTTACAGGTTTAAATTGAGTGACACACCCTCTGCAGATTCTAGTGTGGCTAATAATGTATTCAGCTGTTTGTAGATTTAACATTCTACGTTCTTCATTGGTGTAACTTTGAGAACATGCAATTGTCTAAAACATTGCACAGGAACAGGACACATAGACATTATGTGCAATAAAGTGTATTATACAGAGCTCTACAACTGTCAGTTTGGCAACATGGCCAAATATTGAGCAGACAGCCAGCTAATTACGTAACAGAGTTCATAAATGAAGTATTATTTTTAGTATTTTTTCTGTCACCTCCATACAACTTTAGTGCTGCTGAGTTAATGTGAATCTGTTCTCTGTAGAAACAGATACCTGCATTTTCTTCAGCCAGCTTTTGAAAAAAGATCAACCTGTTTTAAGTGCAGTAAAAACTGTGTTGGTGTTGGGGGTGAACACTATTTAAAAAGCTTTTATTTTTAGAAGTTCAGAAGGGTTTGGGTTACATTCCATGGAATTCAATCCTTTAAATTGTTCCCCATTTCCTTTCACAAACACAAAAAAGTGAAAGGCCACAAGAGAGTGCAACAAAGAGACTTTTGTTTTGTTAATCACTTCCCTGCATCCTTTGTGCTACCCTTAATTTAAGGTGACCTATCTTTTTAGGCCTTGTCATTTCTAAGAATTTCTTTTTGCACAGGTGACAGTAGCTTGTCTAAAAGTGTTCATTGTATTCATGTTTAAGTACATTGTGTTAAGTAATGTTGTAGTTAAGTGGACGTGATATTATGTAAGACAGATATTTAAAAAGCTAATATTTTGTTCATATTGACTGTATTTTGTATGCATACACACAAAGATTGTTTGATCCTAGTCTGGCATCCTGATGTTATATATAAACATTGCTTGTAAAATAATCCGTTCTGTTCAATTTTAATGAGATTTTGTGTGAGTGTAGGTTCATAAAAGACCAATTTCATTTATGTTTTATATGATTTGACAACTGTACTATGGCTTGATAACAGGTCATTTATTACTACCATTCTCCGAACCCAGAGGAAACACTATAAACAGACAAAGAATGTTTGTGTGGGTCTGAATGTTTGTGTTCCTTAACCCCTCTGATTGTGCTGCTCTTTCAAAAGCCTGTCAAAGGTACTTCTACATCCGGGTGCGATTTAATTTACGTCATATCTTTCGGGATCGCTGTTTGAACAGTGTTAATGGTTATTTCTGATGACACGCCCCCAGCTGCAGCAAATCCCAGTAAAACAGCTGCGCTTTGTGTGTGAAAGTATTTGTCTAATGTCATATCCATAGCAACCATACAATCAAATACAAAAAAATGTTCAATATATAAAATGACAAAAGAAAGAAAGAGAACCCCCC
>NW_015505250.1:359455-431736 GCF_001515645.1 Sinocyclocheilus grahami | reverse complement strand
AAGAAAAAAAAAAACCCCCCCCCCCCCCCTGCAAAAGTCTACTTCAAGTGACAAAAAATAAATAATAATAAACTTAAGAAATGATAGAAAAAAAGTCGATATGGTAATCATTCAAGTTAACATGGCAGGAATGTTTCTCTCTCTCAGGCGCGCGCTCACACACAAACACAAACAGCTGTGACCATGGGGGCTGTGTACCTTTGTCCTGTGTGTTTCAATTAAAAGTGGATCAGCAGGTCCGGGAGTCCAGGATCTGAAATCCTCACAAACTTCTTCAAACTAAGAATTGATTTATCTGCATCATCGCACCAACTACACCTTCCCCCACCTGACCCATGTTTTCAAACTTTCATTAAGATTTACAAGCACATGAAACATGAACTGCAGTCAGGGGATTTTGAATGGATCTGGTTTATGTTATGGAGCGGCATCGTTTTACCCCAAACAACAGATAACAAAAGTAAGCTGTGCAAATATTTCACAGAATCAGTTTTGAGTCGTCAGTTCCCAAATACTCAATTGCTGCGCGAGAGCACCATCTAGTGCACTACAAAGGGAATGAAAAAAGGAAAGAGCGTTTTTTTTTGGTAACTGCGGTTTGGCCGTGTTCCCGCTGTAGTCTACCATCTTCACACAGTTCATGTAGGAACATGGCCGCTAATTTCTGAGTTTATGATCCACACATAGATTGTGTAAGAATGTCTCAGCATAGCTATTCATGCCTGTTGGCAAATTCCAGTTTTATGTCAAAATTCGTGTGTGCGTCTGATTTGTAGTTTTGGTCTTGTTTGACTTGTTTACATTAACAGTAACATTCAGAATTCTGTAATATTCTGATGAAACATTCAGAACTAGGCTATACGATAACAGCTATGCTGACAATTACAAACAAACAACAACAACAAAAACTAACCTTGGTCTCCTCTCTGTAGCCTACATAAATTAAATTAATAACATTTCTAATGATCTGAATTTATTCTAAACATTAAACACTATATAATGTAACCTACAGTAGCTTCTTAATGTTAGTTGTTGTACTGTTACGGTTAGTGTTTACAGTTTTGACCAGTGAAATTAAATTTGTACATGACTTTCAAAACGCTATTTCCATGAGCTGCATTGCCATAGCAACAAACAAACATCCGGGCAGTGAATTTCTGAATCTCACCTGAACTAGATCAGTGACTCAGTCTGACTGCGTCTTGGTGACTCATGACAGCAGCCCCCCTTCAGTGAGTTCCCAACGGAGAGTTGTCATCATTGTTTTAGATGGAATAGAATCACATTTGGTTGATTCTAGTTTAATTAAACTTTACGAGTAAATTTTTTTTTCAACATTATTTTGATGTTTTCTCATCAAACTCATGCCCAGACCAAGTTTTCTTGCTCAGTGTTGATTGTGTGCCCTAAAACCCGGGGGCGCCGATGAGGTGCGCTCAATGACTCACAGTCCAAGACAGCAAGCTATAAAACACCTCATGAAGCGCTCACCTGCTTATCGAGACTACAGTTAGACTGGTGAAGTGGAGTTAACATGGGCACTGAGTCAGAAAATAACAGCGTTCTTAAAGAGGGGTTTCTGGTGAAAAGGGTAAGAGACTGAACTTTTTTTTTTATCCATACCCATACTGACAAATGAATTCATAATTGTTATTGTATTATTAACGCACGACGTTCATTTGTAGGGCCATGTGGTTCAAAATTGGAAAGCTCGTTGGTTTGTACTTAAACCTGACAGACTTCTGTATTATAAATATGAGGGCAGCAAACGGAATTCCTGCCATCGAGGGACCATAATGTTGAGCAACTCCAAAATCACATGTCCTTACCTGGAGTACGAAAACAGACCGGTAAGTAGTGTTTGACGTTATATATTTCCAACAAAATTTCGTAGCCACAAAAGCTACATGCACTAAATAGACACTCGCGATCATAAAAGTACAGTTCACTTATGAGGTAAGTAACCATAGCAACAATACGGCGGTCGCGCGCGTTCCGTTTAGATCAAGTCCCCAAGTCGACCCAAGTAAGTCGACATAACAAAGTTAGTAATGTCATACTCAGTTTATTATATAATACATACCACAAATTAGGTTTTAAAGCTGTTAATGTTATTGTTAAATGATAATGGCTTTAATTTTATTTATTGTAAATACTTTATATATTATTCATATAAAATTATAGTGCAGTTTTAGTTTTATAGTCCTCACTTGAGAGGATGTCTGAAGATATTGTAAGGTCAGTTGGTTATTTAGTCTACAAACAGATAGTTTTGAGAAGTGGCTCATCAGTGGTTTAGTTCAGATTACACCCTGAACACTGAACCAAACACTAGGAGTGTCTCAGAACAGCTGCAGCCTCAGGTTATGCTTTATTAACATTTCATTATTTTGTTTTGCAGTGCTAACATGCGCTAGCATGTCAGGAACACAGCTTTATTTCCCCCAGTAAATCTTTCAGATGTATTTGATTTATATTCCACATTGTGTAACAGCAGTAATCAAAACCAGAGTGATGGAGTTTTATGTGGCATGTTAATTCATATTTGTGCCAGTTTCATTAAAATAAAAAAACAGTGCTGTGTTGTGCTTAACACTTACAGTTTTTCTGAATTACTAAAACACTAAACCTCAATCTCAGAACCAAATTCTCATTAGCTTAAACCAATTTGTTGAATAAAGCACTCTTTCTGCTAAACCTTAAACACGTTCAGGCAGTTAGGCTCTATCTGCAAATCTCATGCACTCTTTTTGCAAAACTCTAAACACATTCTCATTGGCTTATCACACTGTGATGCATTTGCGCTGCAAAATGCTAAGCACAAGCGGCAAAAGTTAAACACAACTAAAGCACAGTTGTCATCGTTTACACACAACGATTCAAAATTGTTCACACTTGTTTCTAATGATGTGATCAAGCCAACTGTACAACATATGAGCCAGTTCCGAGTGCACAAGTGGCACAGGTGACTGAATGATTAAACGAACAGATGGAAACAATCTGAGAAGGAGAGGAGGAAGAGTACATGTAAGAAGTGGAGGATGAGGAGAGAAAGAGTAAGGTTTAGAGAGTGTTATCGAGGCTGGATCTGTCACACCAGAGGGTTGCTCTTTGTCTAGCAAAAAAGACTACATTACTTGTGATGTGGACAAAGTCCTCAGGCCGGACTCCAGCACAAAGACATGATGCTGAGACAGAATTAATCTCTCATTGACCCTGATTTTACGATTGCGCAACTTACAGTATTTGAGTGTAACATTAATTTAGAGTTTTATTTGACCTTTTTGGCCTTTGCAGTTGGACTGCAGTATTTTTGCAGTATCCAAGTGCTGAATATATACAAACATTCAGTACTATTCAATATTCAGCACAATACTATTCTTTCAGTACATACAGTAGGCCTATACAATATATTCAATTGTTGCAATTACTATACTTTTTTACAGAATTGCAAAATTTACTCTTACTCTTAATAAAATTTCTGTAATGTGCTGGATGCTGTGTTCTCCATTTTTCTCTGTAGTGTCTAATGAATGCTCTGTAGTGTTTATTTGTAGAGACCTGCACTATCGTGGGACCCAACGCAGCGCGAGACAGCACTTGATGGGCGAGTGCGGGTGCGGGCGAGTTTATATACTCGTGTGTGTGTGTGTGTGTGTGTGTGTGTGTGTGTGTGTGATCTGAGAGCACCGTTTGATTTTGTGTGCAAGTAAAATGGTTTTGCAGTGATTGTTTGATTTTGATGGAAGAGTCAGAGGTTTCGTGAATTTAGTTTGAGTATTTGGATTTGTGTTTAAGGTTTTGACAAAATGAGTGATGGTTTCAAGAAATGTGTTTTAGCAATTCAGAAAAACTAAAATATTTGTTTAGGGATGCGACTGAAGGCTTTTGTCATAGTAACCACATTTTACACTCTGCAGTTGGTGCTGAAGCTGCAGACTTCAGAGGAGCACTTTCTAGAGGCTTGCACTAGGGAGGAACGTGACGAATGGGCTGCAGCGATTGGTGCAGCGGTACAGAACCTCAGCTCTCATCATGCACAGACCCCCTCCCCATCACAAATGAAAGGTTCCACATCACTCCAGCTTCACAACGTCAACCTCAGGTAGCTATGTGTGTAGTTTTTCAATATATGCAAACATGTTTTTGTGACTCCATATTTAAACGTGTTTCTGTATATCAGTCAGGTGGTGGACTCCATGTATGACGTACACACTGGTATCCGGCTATGCAGTCATGTTGAGCAGGGCAGCTCTTACACCAACTGTTTCTCAGGTCAGACACTCCAAAAAACACACTGATCTAACACAATAAAACATTCTCTCCTGATATCGGAATCGTATTTTTTTTATTCACTCCTGTTCAAAGATTTGGGGTTGGTAAGATTAAAAAAAAGAAAAAAAAGAAGTCTCTTATGTTCACCAAGGCTGTATTTATTTGATCAAAAATGCAGTAAAAACAGCAATATTGTGAAATATTTTACCATTCTACCATATATATATATATATTCCTGTGATGGCAAAGATGAATTTTCAACAGCCATCACTCTAGTCTTTAATGTCACATGATCCTTCAGAAATCATTCTAATATGCTGATTTGATGCTCATAAAATAGCATTTATTTGAAATACATTATGTAATCTAAGTCTTTACTTTCACTTTTGATTATTTAAATGCATCCTTGCTGAATAAAAGTATTAATTTCTGTCAAGAAAAAATAATTCTAGCACCAAACTTTAAAGGTATAGTGGACTGTGTGTGTACGATGTACAACTGTATATTTGACTGTATAACATGATTCCCTTGCCTTTTAGACACCAATATCACTAGTTACTTTGTCTATTTTCTTTTCAACAAGTTGCTTGTTTAAATCAGTGTAATTGAAAGAATATGTTGAGTGAATCTGTTACGGAGTAACCAGAACATGAGACGTGCGGATCCATGTGCAAATCTACTCGTGTGTGTGTGTGTGTGTGTGTGTGTGTGTGTGTGTGATCTGAGAGCACCGTTTGATTTTGTGTGCAAGTAAAATGGTTTTGCAGTGATTGTTTGATTTTGATGGAAGAGTCAGAGGTTTCGTGAATTTAGTTTGAGTATTTGGATTTGTGTTTAAGGTTTTGACAAAATGAGTGATGGTTTCAAGAAATGTGTTTTAGCAATTCAGAAAAACTAAAATATTTGTTTAGGGATGCGACTGAAGGCTTTTGTCATAGTAACCACATTTTACACTCTGCAGTTGGTGCTGAAGCTGCAGACTTCAGAGGAGCACTTTCTAGAGGCTTGCACTAGGGAGGAACGTGACGAATGGGCTGCAGCGATTGGTGCAGCGGTACAGAACCTCAGCTCTCATCATGCACAGACCCCCTCCCCATCACAAATGAAAGGTTCCACATCACTCCAGCTTCACAACGTCAACCTCAGGTAGCTATGTGTGTAGTTTTTCAATATATGCAAACATGTTTTTGTGACTCCATATTTAAACGTGTTTCTGTATATCAGTCAGGTGGTGGACTCCATGTATGACGTACACACTGGTATCCGGCTATGCAGTCATGTTGAGCAGGGCAGCTCTTACACCAACTGTTTCTCAGGTCAGACACTCCAAAAAACACACTGATCTAACACAATAAAACATTCTCTCCTGATATCGGAATCGTATTTTTTTTATTCACTCCTGTTCAAAGATTTGGGGTTGGTAAGATTAAAAAAAAGAAAAAAAAGAAGTCTCTTATGTTCACCAAGGCTGTATTTATTTGATCAAAAATGCAGTAAAAACAGCAATATTGTGAAATATTTTACCATTCTACCATATATATATATATATTCCTGTGATGGCAAAGATGAATTTTCAACAGCCATCACTCTAGTCTTTAATGTCACATGATCCTTCAGAAATCATTCTAATATGCTGATTTGATGCTCATAAAATAGCATTTATTTGAAATACATTATGTAATCTAAGTCTTTACTTTCACTTTTGATTATTTAAATGCATCCTTGCTGAATAAAAGTATTAATTTCTGTCAAGAAAAAATAATTCTAGCACCAAACTTTAAAGGTATAGTGGACTGTGTGTGTACGATGTACAACTGTATATTTGACTGTATAACATGATTCCCTTGCCTTTTAGACACCAATATCACTAGTTACTTTGTCTATTTTCTTTTCAACAAGTTGCTTGTTTAAATCAGTGTAATTGAAAGAATATGTTGAGTGAATCTGTTACGGAGTAACCAGAACATGAGACGTGCGGATCCATGTGCAAATCTTTTATTAAAAGACGTGGTCACAAACACAGGCAGGGTCAAAACACCAGCGAACAGGTATGGTACGGGGGAAAACACAAGAGCAGTCCAGTAAACAGCCGTGGGTCGATTGACGGTGAACAATATCCAACAGGGCAAGGCAAAGAGAGATAATCCAGGTACATAGCAAGGTACATAGCAATAATCGAGGCAGGGGCAAACAGAGTCTGAAACAGCAAGACAAAAAGGGTAATCTGAAAACACGCAAGATTCTAAACACAGGAAAACAGGCAAGGCGAGACTATGACTATGATATGACTATGACTATGACTATGACTATGACTATGACTATGACTATGACTATGACTATGACTAGCAGAACTGGCTCCGTAAAGTGCTATCACTAGGAGAGTAAACACAGACAATACTCGGCGACTTGAGTAGGATCTGGGTAGATGTTATATAGTGTGTGTAATAGCGTTCAGGTGAGCGTGTGATTGGTTACAGCTGTGTGCAATCATTGCAATGGATGATGGGAAATGTAGTCCAAGGTATAGTGTAACAGTCTGTGTAGTGTGAGAGTTCATGTAGTGAGGGGGTGACCTCTGGTGGTGAGTGAACGGAAATTCATAGACCGGATTCGTGACAGAATCATTCACCCTGTCTGGAACTTGCAAACACAGACAAGCAGATTGATTTAAACAATGATAGGTTCCAGTGCTGTATATTAGCTCTGATTAATTTGAAGATGGGAACTAACTGTTTTTTGTTTCTGTGTGTGTAGGTGCAGCAGCGGTGGACTGGTTTGTGTTTAATAAGTTGGCACTGACTCGTGTGGAAGCAGTAACATTAGCCTCTGCACTGCTGGACGAGGCCTCCCTGCGGCCCATCGGGGTCAGGAGCGCAGACGCTCTTCGCAACGCAGCTCTAGGTGAACAGTTCCTCGATGACTCCACTGCACTCTACTGCTTTGTAAGTTTCAAATCTCTTTCTTGTTGTTTTATTCACTACTCGATGCTTTTGTAATTATGTATTCTAGATTTAAACCGAATGGATATGATTTCTCAAACAGTCCCAAAGCTTCCAGAAGAGAGGCAGTGTGAAAGCAGAGAAGTCTTGGTCTGCGGTGGAACTCAGTGGGAAAGTGGTGAAGAGAGGTTACCTGCTCAAACAGGTGAGCACTCCACTATAATTAGAAGTTTTGAACTGAAATGTGCTTATCTGTGATGCTAACAGTCTTTTTTTCTGTGTGTCAGGGGCACAAAGTGAAGAACTGGAAGGTGAGATTGTTTGTTCTGAGGGCAGAGCCTGGTTTTCTGCACTATTATGATCCTAGCAAGGTGAGAATGCCAACCTTCAATTCACATGCTGTATAAGTACATTTTTTACTAAAGTCTAAAGAAATCAAGTTATGTTTATTTTTGTGCTGGCTTGTTAATGTCCTGATGGCCACCTTTCTCAGGATGACCTCACTCCGGTTGGCAGTATATCTCTGCGTGGCTGTCTGGTGTCTGCTCTGGATGATAACGGCATACCGTCAGGTGAGTCAGAGTTACACCACAGAAGTGTCTGAAGTCTGATGACTACCTGTTTCACAATGAATATTTACAAAGCAATTCCAGATATGAATCAAAATTAAGTAGCCACAGACCGAAAACACTGAAGAGCAGTGATTTGGGTCTTGTCATGGTAGCAGTAATATTTACAGGTAAATACTGTAAAACACAAAAGCTAACGGTCACTTTCCTGTAATCTTCAGGTGTTAAAGGTAAAGTTCAGGGCAACCTCTTTAAAATCATCACTCAGACGGACACACACTATTACATCCAGGCCCCAACACACGAAGAGAGGATGGACTGGATCCAAGCTATTAGACAACTGACTTAATTAGGTAATTGTTGGTATTGTTAATTTTATTGCTAAATTGTTTGTTATTGCTAAATTTATGTTTCTGTCTGTCACACATCTATTTAGAAATCTTGTGCCGTTTTAGTAGTTGTCGATGTGGTGTTTGTGTATGTGCAAAGAAAACAGATATCCAGTGTTATACAGCTAGTAACAAATACAATATATATATATAAATTTAATAATAAAAAAGGTAATACATGTGGGGCCAGCACAAGGCCTCATTCAAGTCAGCATATAGAATATTTCCATTTAAAGGGGTCATACGATGCGATTTAAATTTTTCCTTTCTCTTTGGCGCGTTACAAGCTCTTGGTGCATAAAGAAGATCTGTAAAGTTGCAAAGACTAAAGTCTCAAATCCAAAGAGATATTCTTAAGACTTGTCCACGCCCTCCTAAAACGCCTCGTTTAAACACGCCCCCACATGTCTACGTCACTATGTGGGAAGATTTGCATAACGCCGCCCAAATGTTCACATAAAGAAAGAAGGCATAACTTTTATTCTCGCTGTAGTATTGTTGTTGCCGCCGCCACCATGTCGAGAAGGCGCTGTGTGTTTCGTTGTGAAAGCAAAACTACTTTGTTTGGCCTTCCAAAAGAGGACGATATCCGCTTCGTCATGCCTAGAGCTGATTCGTTCTGGTCGCTGAGGAAATACATCAACTTCGCGCTGTGGATCGCCGGATCGGCTTTCACCGTGAACGAAGCCCGGGTTCGTCACATGTGGTTGCTGCAAGCCCGCTGGACGCTCCTTCGTTGAATCTGCCGGCCGCGCCGTTCTCAAGTCTGCCTGCTGTTCCTCACTCAAGCCCGCTGTGTGACGCATTTTATGGAGGACTGTTTCCTGAACCTGTAGAGTAGCATACAATGGGTCTGTGCTCAAAGGCTGTTCTATAAAGTGGGGCAGTTCCAACTTTGCAAGGACAGTCTGGCGCTTCTGACTCACAGCCTATAAGAAAAATGTTTATATTTAAAGAATTTGCCACTGATGATTCTGCAAGCCCGCTGGACGCTCCTTCGTTGAATCTGCCGGCCGCGCCGTTCTCAAGTCTGCCTGCTGTTCCTCACTCAAGCCCGCTGTGTGACGCATTTTATGGAGGACTGTTTCCTGAACCTGTAGAGTAGCATACAATGGGTCTGTGCTCAAAGGCTGTTCTATAAAGTGGGGCAGTTCCAACTTTGCAAGGACAGTCTGGCGCTTCTGACTCACAGCCTATAAGAAAAATGTTTATATTTAAAGAATTTGCCACTGATGATTCAGTGTAGAATAGTGCCTGTTGTTTGTCGTTTCTCCGATCACAAATGCAGACATGGTTTTATGTTTACGCGGCGCGATACGCAACACGTAAAAACACAGTATAAGTCATTATAGTCAGTAATTATGTCCCCACTGGTTGCAACAAATGCCTAGTTTGTAATGGGTTTTATTGGATTTGTCTTGCCGTGCCGGGAGACGGCATCACAGACAATGTGTTAAGGGGCGTAACATTTCTGTCACATGCTTGAGGTATTCAGCCAATCACAACGCACTGGATAGCTGGCCAATCAGAGCACACCTCGCTTTTCAGACCGATCAGCTTTGTTAAAATGTACGCGTTTCAGAAAGGCGGGGCATAGAAGAGCAACAATAATGTACATTATGTGGAAAATAATGTTTTTTTGAACCTTAAACCGCATAAACACATTGCATTACAACAAATACACAACATAATGTTCTTTTTAGCAACGTCATATGACCCCTTTAAAATTCAGATTTTGCAGTCCAAAATGTAATGTTTTTTTTTTTTTTTCTTATGTTTGATATAATATACAGGTGGTAAAGCTTATACATTCAGTGAATGTACTTTGAATGCATAAATTATGATCATTGTGAAATTTATTTTGTAAAATAAAAGTTTTATTTGAGTAACTGTCATGTAGCAATCATATTTTTAATGTGCATACCTGCAGTTTTGTCATGGACCGTTAGCATGTTTTTACTTGCCTTCTGTTTGTCAGGGGAAAAGAACTGACTTCATTTCTTGCACAAATCCGTTGGTTTGTGGCTATGGTTCTAAAACACACACTATGTCTGAGCATATTTCTTGCTCTCTCTCTTTCAAACATGCCCAAATGCACACTTTTACATGCGCACACACACACACACGTTTGTTTTTGTGAATTGTGGGGACATTCCATAGGCGTAATGGTTTTTATACTGTACAAACTGTATGTGCTATTATTGCCCTACACCAAAACCTACCCCTTACAGGAAACTTTGTGCATTTTTACTTTCTCAAAAAAACTCACTCTGTATGATTTATAAGCATTTTGAAAAATGGGGACATGGGGTAATGTCCTCATAAGTCACCTTCTTCTTGTAATACCTATTTCATACCCATGTCATTATACAAATTTGTGTCTTCATGTTTAAAAAAAACGCACACGCACACACATTAATTAACTTAAATAATCAGATCTTCTTAAAAGTTCTTTAAGAAAAGTTTACTGTTTACAGTACATATTGCAATTATTAGATGTTAAAAGACATTCAAGTAAACCTTGCTATTTAACACATGCATTTGCAGCATTAAGTGTGTAGATAGACAGCACCAAGTACAGGCTTCAGATGGACTTTGAGTCCTTTTTTTTCAAATCAATACAATCGCAGGGAATTGCATTTTAAAGTGAACAATCGGGTGTCAATTATGAATCCTTAGGTTCTTAATGCTATCAATACTGTTTTGAAGTACATTCGAATGAACAAACAAAAATTATTCTCTTAGTTACTCTGTTCTGTTGAAATGATAACAAATTTTTCAGACCGGCAAACAATAAAACATTCCTGTAGCTCAAACTGTAGAGAATGTCACTACCAACACTAAGATTATAGGTTTGATTCTCAGGGAATGCAGGAACTGATCAAATGTATATCTTGAAGGCAATGCTTTGGATAAAAGCATCTGCCAAATGTGTAAATGCAAATAAATTTGAACTGCAACAATTACTGCTACAAGCACACCAAAAGTCCTCTACTGTATAAGTGCATCTAATGAAACAAATGAAGGCACTTTTGCTTCTGTATCAAAGAGCCAAAGAAACTAAATATCTAATCAAAAGCAAACAAAAATGTCAGGTAGTACATTATGTATTATAAAAACTATATGAAAGAAATCTATCTGTGCTAGTTTATGGCAAATCACTCTTAATTTGAATTTTTATGCTATCTGGATTTGTGCACATGAGGTAACACAACTCCTTCAGAAATGTGTCCAAACATATGCAAAACCATTTTAAAATGAACAGCCTCATTTGCCACTACAAATAAAAATCACTGGAGAAACTATATAAAATGGGCAATTAGTTCATCAAAACAAACAGACCCAACTGAAATAAGTTCTAGATGTTTTAAACGAACTGAGGGAGTTCTGGAACTTAAAGCCAATTGTGTACAGTACATTCAGGATTTTAAAACCTCAGCTCAGTTCCTTCTGTGAATAGTCTGTGTCATCTTGACAGACAATTCTTCACTTGCTCAAGCCACTTTAGTGAGCTGTAGGTCTCCATGGACTCTAAGAGCAGTGAGAGATGCGAGCGGAGTCAGTCTGTGAGTGAAACCACACAACGGCTGCCCATCCACCAGAATACGGAACTGCTGGTGCTCGCACACAATCTCCATCTGAGAGAGACACAAGATGGAAACAACATTATTGTGACACAATGGTGTGACATTACCAAAGATTTCAGCTTTGTTTCAACTTTATTAGCTGTATCAAACCCTCCAAACACACTCTGACTCTTTACCTTAAAGGGCTCTCCTGGAGCAAAGGGGAAGAAAGACAGGGCAGTTTCTGAAGCGCCCCACTGTCCTGACAGACGAGCGTTACGAAGCACAGCCTTTTGTGAAAAGTTCACCTTCAACTCCAGACCCACATCACCCTCGATTTCCTCATCCCCCTCCCCTTTAGACTGGCATGCCACTAAAACCACCATACTAAAGAGACAGACAGAAAAATATTTTTAACATCAATTTAAAAACAAACATATTTTTAACAGACTGTTAACAGAGTCAATTTTATGGAATCTGAGTTCTGCTCTTTGATCTGTGAAGCTCCAGATCAAATCACATTATGAACCAGCAGGTTTTGGGTTACCCCTAGTTGCCAAATATGACCATACATGTCCAGTCTGTTTTTATTTATTTTTCCCCCCAGATCTGGCTGGCTAAGCCTTCATGGGAATTTAACTTTTTCCCACACTGGCAAGACGGGAGTGGACAACAACAGCTGGAAAACCAAATGTATTGCACTGTAAAAAATACCAGTCATTTTAATTGAAAACAATGTTAAAACGTTATAGTAAAAACATAATAATAATAACAAAAAAATTATAACTTACTTGACAATACAATTTTACAGTCTGTTTTTAGAAGTAAAAGTATACATTTCCTCAAATTGTGGAGAAGAATGTGTATTCCCTGCTCAAACATCACATTTGTTTTGATCTTATTTTAAGTTATGAGAAGTTATTTACTTCTTATTTTTGCTATCAGTATACACCGTAAAAGTGGTAACCTGCAGTTTCTACCTGATTTAACCCATTAAGACTTGTTGGTATAAAATAATGTATACAGGTTGTTTCAGTGATAATATTTTTGACTTGAATAAAACCAGTTAATTTCGATGTTTACATTTTAAGTCACTTTTTTTCTGTGCATGTGGCTATATTGTATAGTATATGTATACAGTATAAGCTATTTACACAATATTAATATATTTACATAAAATATATATACTATACATTTATACATATAATATTATACAAAGACACACACACACACACAAATTGGTGTTTTCCCACATGCATTTAAAATGAGTTCTATGTCTAGTGTTCTCTGTTGGCACCCATGTTTTCTTTTGCTCCTGTGTGAACAGGAGACGGTAAAACGGTTTAATCCCCGATACAACTGGCTCATTGTGTTATCGCAGTGAAGGCGCGTCTCATCCTCAACGAACCAAGTCATTCAGGACGTGCGGATGTGACAGTGGACAAATGAACGCAAGAGCTGGCGAAGGCACAGACAGGTGTGTCTGATACGAACCTTTTGGGCTGCTTGTGAACAATACCCATCACTACCAGCCTCATGGTCGGCCGTAGACCCCCTTTGATCTCCCCAACATAGTCCTCCTCCTGCAGGAATAAGGTTTTAGTGTCATTCAAATATCTGATGCTATAGGCAGGCAAAATACGAAAAATTATTTATCAATGTACTGATTTAAAATCATCACGATATCTTAAACCCATCGCTGTGAGGCAAGAAGGATCAGAATAGGTCCTCAGACCATTCATCCTTTTTTAAAATGACAGTTTACAATTTTAATATGTAAATATAATCTAAACGAGTCGTAGCATTTATAAATGTAGCAGTCATTTATATGACAGATGTATCAATACAGAGTCAAATACATGAGCCCACAGGAAGCGTCACTGTTCCAACACAATCAATCAATCTCTGGCCGATAAACTCTAAAATCATCGTTATCATACTTACGTCTCGGATGTTCCCCTTATCTGTCATGCTTTCCTCTGTCGCAAATGGCTTTAGTTTAGTCGTGCAGGTGTTGCGTTTCAAGCGCGAGGACAATAGCTGTCATGCACGGGCCACGGAATTGATCATAGCAGTGCGCGAGACCGGCGTTGAATCTGCGAACCCCGCCTCGCGCCACTGCGTTTCCATAGTAACCATCACAGGCCAGGAGCGATGATGTCAAAAATACAGTAGCGACTTCGGCACATTTCAAAATGAATGCATGCATCTCTGCTTAATATGAGAGCATATACCAAGTCTCGTGATTCCAGAACAATACACTAGCCTACAAATTTTGTGAAACCAGACACGTTTTTATTTGAATTCTTTATTTGAATAATTACTATGCGTATTCTTAACCTATACATTCAATAATACGAAGATAAACACTAATTCACTTGGGAATAAGTTCGCATAATGGTGGAATCACAACATGGACAGCACACTCAAGAGACATAGCCTAATTCGCTCCCAGGTCCAACAACAGGTGTATTGTTTCACATTCCCATCTAACCAGTCCGGCACTTTGTTTCTGCGATATGTTTTTAGCACCCAGAGAGGGTTTCCAAGGCTTATGAACTCCAGATTACTGATCAGGTTTCCCTTCTCGAGGTTGTTTGTACACACAAGACCAGCATGTCAGCATGTTTCATTCTGACTCTCAGTACAGTTTCTCAGTTAAAATGTAAATAATTGATCTTGCCAAATAGAACAATTGTGGCATTAGAGTGCAGCAACAGAAACAAAATCAAGAACATATTTGAATTAGACATCTAGCAACAACTACCGATTTGTTAAATGTAATGTCAACTACAATACATTAAATGTAATGTCAAATCTAATACAAAAAAAGAAAGATAAGACAGCGGTCATCACGATGTAATATTTAAACAAACACATGACACATCATTTTTTCTGTTTCTCACATGCGCACTTTTCTTCTGCGTTAAGACTATCAAAAACATTTTCACAATTAATCCACAAGATTTCAGGTCGCAACAACAGAAATTAACTGCAGAAATAATGAGGGAGAGGTGGGTTATTTGGACCACTGGGAGGCAAATTTTACACAAAAGATATCCTAATGTCTTTCGCCAGGCGTCGCTTATCGAGCAGAAATGTGAAATCTACCTTTGAGTCTTTCAAATCTCAGCCGTTTTTTTATCTTATTGATTACATTTGAAAATAATAAAATGCAATAGTTTAAGAATCAGCATCTACATTTAATTGGAAATCAACTACAGGAATTTCAGTAAAAACACTTTTGAAAATTCCTAATAAGCGACGACTGTGATTGGCTTACCCTTCCAGCGCTGAGAAAAGTATCAAGTGTCACTTGACTACATCAGCACGCGCAAGAAAAGCTATTTGCACCTGAATAATGACTAGGAATTTAATTGTCACCAAAAAGGAGAATTGTTATTTAATTAGAAGCCCAGCCAACTGCGATAAACAGTTTCATAACAATTGCCATTTCTACCCCCTATTTCATGTCTATTGTTTTGACCCTTGAACTGACAGCTCCTGGATCAGCTGATTGAGTCACATGACTCTCTCATGGCTACACACAGCTGATGGCAAGCGCATTTGGCAAAGGCAAACCCAAATCGTAAGTGCCAATTTAATTAATTATATATTCTTGTACATTAGCGTATGACGATGTACAGAATTTTGATAGAGTAGTCAGTTTGCACTCCTCCATGCTATTTTAGGTGGGCATTATCTGTTGTTTTGATGTTTCACTTTTAAGAGCTGTTCTATAAACAAAGTTTAAATCACACTAATCGCAATGTAAACACTTTATGGCAGTCGTTAACAGCCTAAATCCGAGAATTGCTGACATCAATTCTGTAACATTTTTTTATGCTTTAGAATAGTTTTTAACCCTATTAACTGGTTCTGCTCACATGAAGTCTCTATATTTTAGTTGGCTTTGCATTTTTTTAATTATACCTTATCATTATTATTTTATTGAAAATAAATGCTTTTCTGATCATTAATCAAATATGTGTGCATATATTCTGAATTTGATTTGTCCTCATCATCTACAAAATCGCTCATCATTTTTTTCTTTCATTTTCCATCCCCTCTTTCATCCTACCTCTCTTAGATGTGGAATATTCATGAACACATCTGAGGCCAGTAATCTTTCTGTTGACCTCAACAGACTGCTGAATCAAAGCAGACTATTTATCATGCATCCGTTTGGCCGTGAAGAAGAGACCTCCAGACGCGAGCTCTTCGGCTTCTTCACGCGGTGTTTGAAGCGCGGTGAGTGGGAGCTCGCGGCAGCCTGCGTGGGACAGCTGGGCGACGCGCGGGGAGATGATCCCCATAGCCCGCACGACATCGTTAAAGCCATCGTTACCCACCCATACCCGCTCAGGTGAGTGACCCTGACAGGAAGAAGCAACAGGGATTCTAATTCAAGTCATAAACGACATGAACCAATGTCGAGAACAATAAACTAATCAACTTTCCTCTTTCTCTGGACGGTGGTTACAGTAGTATAGTAAATTTGGCCGAAAATTATGGTTACCATGGTAAATGTTTATAAGAGGTACTTAACATTTCATTACGGAGAGGGTTCAAGAGGCTAAAGTTAAGATATTTTAAGAAACACATCTGTTTTTCTTTTATTTATACCCAGGTGGGAAACAGTGGGCAGCCCTCACAGACTGGCCTGGTATTGGCTTCAAGTTCTGGAAAAGCAGACTGAAATGAAGGTGTGTTTTCCACTGGATAGCATTTCTAATAGATGCTTTAAGCAGGAAGCATTCATCCCTGTTATCAGTGCCTCTTTTTCCTGATGCAGATTATGGTTACCTTCTCTGCAGGTGAGCGGGTCTGTGAAGAGAGAACTGGAGTTTATGTTGCTTCTAGAGGAACTTGGAGATGTGCCACCGTCTGTACTTAAGGTATGACTAATTCCTAATTTCCAACTACTGTATGTTGACTCCAAATGCATGTAGATTAGAAAGTAAGATAGTGCTGCTGACACTGTTGTAACAACTTTATGGCTTTTTGTTAACAAACCTCCGATTATTTCCTTTGCTTTGTACTCTGATAAGGTTCTACTCTATCAGTCGCTTTTGTGCACGTGTGCATAGTTGAGCAAGACATGTAGTATAATAATAAAAAAAATATTTTGCACTCTTTTTTCCATTCTGACAAATATTGCATCCACTTTCCATGTAAAAAAAAAAATTTTTGCAATAGACACTTTTTTTCCAGAAGTTTTATTTATTATCTCCATTGGCAGTAAAAAAATATTTAGTTAAGAGCTCTAACTCCTTGACCTTGATCCGTGATCAACCACCACATTTTTGGAAAAGGTCAAATTTTTTAGTTAATAAACTACTCATCTCACATGTACCAAATTGCAAATGAAATAACAGAACAAATACTGTGCGATCACATTAGCAAATTTTCAGCAAAATTCTGCAGAAAAAAAGGTCCGTTGTCTATTGTCTGTAGTGTAAGTGATGTATGAAGCACAGCTTACACAGAAGTCACTTCCACGCTGACCAAGCAGTTTTCTGTTGGTCAGTGTGGCAAGTTTGTGCAGCCAACTTAAAACAGTTGCGAAATCTTTTTCCTTATGCAAAATTCCAAATTGCATGGAATCCTATTTAAATATATTTTGCCCTTGAAAACTCGCAGAACAATGGTAAATGTAACTGCACCTTAAGGCAAAATTGCTTATATGATTAATGGAAATCTCAATTATAACTTTTACTGAGATGTATATCATCTCTTTGACAGCCACTATAGACATGATGTGTATGTCCTGAAAGAATTATACACTCGCTAAACATCAAAATAAAGAGCCACCTTACTTTTTTTTTTTTTTTAGCCTTACTGTAGCTTTTTCATCTACTTTGCTTTATATCTTCCATAGGAGCTGCATGAAGCCTTCCTGTACTCTGAGGAAGTAACGGGAAAGATTCCAGGTGATTCCACCCCTCCACTGAGTGCTGCTGTTCTATCCTGCCTCCATTCTCTTTTAACCCGCCATCAGCCACGGCTCTGCCACTCTTTCATCAGCTTCCTTCAGCACGCAGACCATTCCAGAGACCACGCCTTACAGGATGTTTTCATCCAGCACCTCACCGAGCGAGTGAACATGCCTGTGGACAAGAGGAATGAGAAATGGGTGGAGGAGGTGTGTTCAGCGCTGGCCTTAGCACCGTGGGGGCCGGAGAGGTCAAATGGACAGCTTGAGACCCTGTGGGAGGGTTTGTGGTCAGCTAGAGAAGGGCCCATGACGGAGGAAAGGATTCTGGGATGTCTGCTGAGGCCGCAGGGTCAGGCTCTGTTGATGGCGTTCAGCTCCACGGCACTCAGGCTGCTCAAAGAGAAACTGCTGAGAGAAGCTTCACATACACAGGGTGAGTCAGTTAAGTTTACTTTGGTCATACGGACAACCAGGTGCAGAATCACATTTTGTTTCCATAAATATGTTTTGTTTTTTTCTATGAATCTTGTAGCCAAATACTGACAATGAAACACTACTAATAGAATGATCTGTTCTGTTAATCAGTGTGTTGTTTAATATTTTTGGGGAAATCATGATGCTTTTTTCAGGATTCTTTGATGAATAGAAAATTCAGCAGAACAGCATTTATTTGAAATAAATTTTTTGTGACATTATAAATGTCTTAACGGCATTGTATCTGGAAACAAAAACTAGATCAGCTGTAGGTCAACTGTAATTTGCAGTCTTAAAAGGCAGATCTGAGCCACCATGAACAGTGGTATAGAATTGTTTTAAGGAAGTGAAGTTGATTGTTACTGGTGTGTGTGCCACCTCCTTTACTTTGACTTTTCATACTTCTGCTCATGTGGTCATAGTTCCCTTCCAAAACGTGTTCAGTTGTCACACCATTTGCATGTGATCTTTTTTTTTTATTCCGGACGTCATTGTTTGCGTTGATGCATGTCAAAAACTCTATTTCCTTCTAGTTGACTTGCCTGATCTGGAAAGGGTCATGCTTGGCTTGTGCTGTCATGGTGACAAGCGTTTGGTGTGGAAAGCCATTTACTTTGAGTGTTTGAGCACGGGAAAGCACTTTCTGGAACAGGTCTTGGTAGGTGTACACAATCAGGCGAACGGAGGCCTAGAAATAATTGAACAAGTAAAGTCTAATTTGTCAGTTGTGTCTTAAGTACTGAAGTTAGTTAATGAGACTTTTAAGTTAATCAAGTTCATTTATTCATTTAAAAACAACATTTATAAAAGTGTATAGATGAAAGCAACCCAAAGTTTCCTCTAGTTTTATAATTGCAGTGATCCATCCGTGTTGTTTACAGCTCACTGGATTAGATCTCATAAAGAGGGAGGAGTTTGGCAAACTAGAAACACTATTGCAGGCTGAATTTCAGCCTTTGTCCCGCCTCTTGTTGTTGTTGGGCTGGATGCATTGTCAAAGCCTGGATTCTGCCAAGACCCTTCTTAGAGTCCTACATCACCAACAGGTCAGTAGTCAGACATTTGACTGTCAGCACAAAGTCTGATCCTCTCTGCAGCTTATTCTGGTCAAGAATGACCTACTATGACAGTTTTTTTTTTTGCAGTGTAGGTGCTTAGGAGTTGATAGAACAATAAAACATCAGTGTGGCAAACAACTTAATTGGTGTGGCAATTCAAATAGTTGCACAGAAATGTTGGCCTGTCACCAGCGATACAATAAACACCAAAAAAGCACTCATTTTAGCAACCCAGTACCTTGTAAACATAACATTGTCAAAAAATCACCATGGACAGACAGTCTGTAAATGGCAATTTTTGTGTTTTTAAATAATAGCCTTTAAAGACTATAAATTCCTGTTTTATATCATAAACCTTATGTTACAAGAAAGTTTTGTGTTGTCTGATAGGGGCCGCACATGCTCAGAACAGTTAACGTTCAGTGTGAACAGCCAAATTTTTGAGGGCCACATGAAATCATTTTACTTAAAAAATCCCCTCCAGCTAAGGTGTGATCATGACTTGAGCATTTCTAAAAATGTGCCATGTTTGTTTATGTAACACTCATGAGGTATACACCTTAATTATTTTGTCTATTAGATATAGTAGATGACATTCAGAAGAAAAGCAGTTGATATTGTGTCTCAATTTGAAAGCACAGGAGATGATCAGATTTTTGTAGAATGTCTTTTTATTTATGTGTGATATGAAAAATTCCACATTAGTGTATGTAAATATGAATGTAAATGAATCGCTCTCTCTCTGTCTCTGTAGCCCCAAATAAATGATTCAGTGTTGAGTGAGTTAGCTTGCACTCTGTCCTCTCAACTTGGTGTGCTGGAATGGTGCGATCAGAACAACCTGTGAGTTAAAACACTGTTTGTACACTTTCTTTTTTTTGTGTGAAATGGTTGATTTAACCACACTTATGTATGTCAAAAAGTTGGAAATTATGTAAATTATTTCCGTTTATGGATTAATAGCTATTTGTTTGATAAAAATACAGTAAAAAGCAATATTATTAAAATGTAATTTTTTTCTGTTTTAATACAATTTATTCCTGTGACGGCAAAGCTGAATTTTTCAGCAGCCATTACTCCAGTTTTCGTGTTGTGTGATCCTTCAGAAATCATGCTCAAGAAACTTTTCTTATCAATATTAAAAATAATTGTGCTGTTTATTTTTTTCCTGGAAAATTATACATTTTTCCAGGATTTGATTTGTAATTTTGTAACACTATAAATGTTCTACTGTCACTTTTGATCAATTTAATGCATCCTTGCTGAATAAAAGTGTTTAAAAAAAAAACCTTACTATTCCCTAACTTTTGAACGGTAGTGCATATGTTTGTTTATTTACTGGTATGCATACTTGTACAGAGGGATATCCCATGATGCTTTGCTGAGTCACTTACACATGCTGGACCATCACTCTGCCCTGTATGTGCTGCACTCCCTGACACCCCTAGCCAAATACGAGGAGCACAGAGTTCTGGAACTGCTGCAAAGAACAGGTATAAGACACAGGGTGGTCATTTGAATTCAGATTTGAATGCAGATATGCAGAAACTTTAAATCTTTGTTCTATGTTTGTAGGAGATCCTTCATCAGAGGACTCACCCAGCAGCTCTGTCCAGCGGAACATCAATCTGTTTCGAGGCTTCTGTGCCATGAAGTATGCCCTCTACGCCATCTGTGTGAATGCACACACGCACACCGGCTGCCTGGATTGTGAGCCACTGCATCAAGGGGAGGAGCCAGCTGAAGGTGACAGTGCTGCTGTTTTTTTTCTACTAGGAAAACAAAAATAATGTTCCTTCCCATCGTTGTATCAACCAATCTTTTCAAACCAACCAAACCAATTTAACATGATATCTTCATTTAATTGTCACATTTAGTGAACAAAATTATCATTATTTAATATTCCTATTTCATAGTTTTGATTAATTCATTATTCTAAAATGTGAAAAAAATATATAAAGATTGAATAGGTGTGTCCAAACTTTTTACTGGTTGTGTATAATTTTTTTTTGTATTTTATAATTTTTTTTAAATTAAATTGTAATTTTTTAAAAACGGTAACAAAAAGGTACGATGGCATTCTGTTTTTTAAATGGTTTTGATCATTTGCTAAATGCCATAGTGATGCCATGAATTTGGAAATTATTCAGAACCGTGGTATACGTCACTGTAGCATGGTACCAAAGTACCAACTTAACTTTTTTCTGTAAATATGTATGGCACAGTTTAAGTAAATGTGATGACAGTTTTTTCTTTCATTCTTTACTCTTCCCAGGATGCTCTGATCTATTCCAGCACTACCTATCAGAATGTCAGCTGTACCTGGAAGCTGTTCCGGCATTATTCCGTTTGGAGCTCTTGGAGAACATTTTCTCCCTCCTCTTCCTTTCTGACACTGACTTCAGCCCACAATCAGATCAGATCAGCACTGGCATAGAAACCCAACCAGACGCAAACACAGAGAAAAGAAAACCGAACAGTATTAAAAGTATGAGCACAGCTGAGAGCATCTTAAGAGCAGAAAAGGAAGGTGGAAAAATGGAGGAATTGAAGGAAGAGATCCAAAGTAGAGAGTCTGATCAGATAAACCCTGAGCTGGGCCACCTGACCTCAGGGTGTCGAGGGTTTCTGGTGGACTTGAGTGTAATGGAGGGGATTCTGCAGCTGGTGAGGGAGGGCTTGGAGGGCGTGTGTGGGGTCGGGCAGGAGGACGGCAGGGCGCTTGCGGCCGATGTGGAGTTGGCAGAGAGTCTGGGATGTTCTGTTACAGCGGAAACGTTCAGTGCCCGGTTACAAAGATTGTCTAAATACACGGCAGAAGCCCAATGGAGATTGCAGATTGTTACTAGTAACCATGGCAACGGGAATGGTGAGAAATGTGATGTGGTATTTTGATATTCATGTTGCAAGGGTTTAATACATATACTACAGTTCAAAGATTTGTGGTCTGTTTTTTTTTATTAAGCAAGGATACATTTAAATTGATCAAAAATGACAGTAAAGATGTTTAGAATGTTATAAAACATTACAAATAAATTAAGTTCTTTTGAACTTTCTGTTAATCAAAGAATCCTAAAAAAGGTATGACGTTTCTACAAAAATATTAAGCAGCACAACTGTTTTCGACATTAAAATTATTAAAAATAATAAGAAATGTTTCTTGAGCACCCAATCAGCATATTAAAATGATTTCTGAAGGATCATGTGACACTGAAGACTAGAATAATAGCCGCTGAATATTCATCAAAAAGATAGAAAACAGTTATTTTAAATTGTAATAATAACAACAACAATAATTTACAGTATTTCTGATCAAATAAACACAGACATGCTGAGCATCAAAAACATAAAATATTAATGACCCCAAACTTTTAAACGGCAAATGTGTGTATTAACGTTTGTGTGTGTGTGTGTGTGTGTTTGTGTTTATAGATGGCTTGTACCTCCCATCTCCTCTCCCCAGTCCAGCACTTCCTCTGAAATGCCAGGGCAGCGACAACAGCTGTTCAGGTGTTCGTAAAAAGAGAAGAAACCATCGGCAACGCTCTGAACGTCACGCCTCATCCGAACGACAGAACGGGGAGGTCAGCACCAGCACCTCAGGTCAGTTCACACAAAACCACACTCCTACTAAAACTTCCTTCCCACATCCTGGCTAAATGCTAACATTGATAATTGCTCGTGCTGTCTTGCAGATGGCGGGGCGTGTGTTGGGGCTGTATGCCGTGGGAGTGACGTGTGTCCATGTGGTGGACCGCACAGCTGGCTGGTTCCTGCAATGCTCTCCCCACCTGAGTCTCTCCTCATCGCCTGCATACGCAGAGACAACTACATAGAAGCCCAGCAGGTTAGATATGATGTCGTTTTCTAACTGAATACAACAGAGAAATTATGTAATTCCAATGATGATGAAGTTACTGTATATTGACAGTGCTGCCCCGTCAATTATTACAGACAGTACAGACAGCATATTAGCAAGTCTAAAAGGAATCTGAGACATTTTTAGCATTTTTTGCACTGATTTATTCTGTGTTGGACCTCATTAGTCATTGTTGGTTCAGATCCATGCATTTGGGTTTTTTTAATGGCATGTGTTTGTTTTATGTGTGTTTATTAGGTGATTGCGATGTATGGCTTGGAGAACTCTGAGTGTGCAGGTGAACTGGTCTTTATGGATCGGTACCGGGATGTCCTGACCGAGCTGGCTCAGGTGGAGCAGAAGATAGAGAGCCAGTCATTTTCTTCGTCATCCTCGTCTTCTGAGGGTCTGGGCACAGTGGGTGTTGCTCCAGCAGGCAGGACCAGAATGGGCAGCAGCAGCAGCAGATTAACACTCCAAAGCATTGGGAGTGCAGCAGCCGCAGGTATTGCACAAACACATTTAAAGAGGACATGCCATAGACTTGGATTACTTTTACATAACATAAAGTACACAGACCAGCAGCTTGAAAAAAAATTCTGTTGATTTTTCTGTTGGTTTAGTGATATCTACAGACCTACTTGTTGCCTTTCTTTCCTCAGGCATGACCTTTTATTCTATCTCTGATGTAGCTGAACGTCTTCTCAGTACCTTGAGCCGGCCGATACCTTGTCTAGAGGACAATTACTGGCTCTCCCAGTGCTCTGTAGACTCCCTAGACCTTGTGCGGTCCCTGCTGGAAGACTTGAGCCCTGCAGCTATGGCGGCCTTTGACCTCTCCTGCTGTCAGTGCCAACTGTGGAAAACTTCAAGGCAGCTGCTCGAGACTGCCGAAAGAAGACTCAACAGTTTTCTGGAGACCAGAGGTGAGTTTGCATCAAGCACCTTTATTTGGGCCATCTTTATTGCTGAGTTCTGACTTATTTTGCCTACCGCAGGTGTACGAGTAGATTCAAAGGTTCCTCATGCCAACGGCATTAGAGGCTTCCCTTCAGTACTGCAACAAATCAGCAAGGTCCTTAATAGAACCTTCACCATCAAAGGAACAAGTAAAACTAATTTGAAGATTTACGCACACTTGCACGCACACTTATATAGTTAGTTTTACATAACCTCTTTATTTTAACATCTTTTTACTTTAGACTGTAATGGAGAGGAGAATGCTGTCTACAGCCCCTTTGGCTGTAGTGCCCAGGAAGTGCTGCTGTCTTGTAATTCAACATTAACAGAGGAGAGTATCGCCTCCCGGCTAAACCTGAATCAGCGCCTAGAGGTCACGCTTCAAACCCTGACTTCTGCCGCCAACACCTCAGGTATTAGCAAAGTGAGCTTGGCATTATCTGTGTGCTCATTTCAGCACACACTGAAACTTTATGGCACTTAAAACATTATTATGTTAATTTAATTTCCGTTTTTTTTTTTTTAGAATTGTTAAAATTTGTGTTCACTGTGTTGTAGATAAGCACCTTACAGAATTTATTGTTGTCTAAAATGTTGGAAATAAGTAAATTACCTCTTGTTTTTTTCTGTGGTCTGTAGTCTACAGTACAGACTTTTAAAGGGGTCAGGGGTCATACATTTTAAATCCACTTACAAATTAGTTTTTTTACTACTGAACCATATATATAAATATTATTATTTTTTGTTGATTCTCATTGGCTGATTTTAATGGAAGCCCATTTCCAAAACAATTCTGACATAAAATGTTGAAATTATGAGATAAAAAGTGTTTCGTTTTTTTTACCAATTATTTCCACAAAAAAAAGACAACAAGATGAAATTGTGATTAAAATGTAGGAATTATGACATAAAAGTTGAAATTGACGAAGTCTAAATTATGAGATAAACAGTCATCATCACAACATAAAAAGTCAAAATCATTACAAAAAGCTGAAATTATGAAATAAAAAAATTGATAGTCAAAACAGATAAAATGCAGGAATCATAATTATAATTAAAGGGGTCATATGATGCTTTTTTTAAAGATCATTATTTTGTGTATTTGGTGTAACAGAATATGTTGACATGCTTTCATGTTCAAAAAACATATTATTTTTCAAATACTGTACATTATCGTAGGTCCTATATGCCCCGCCTCTCTCAAACGCTTAGTTTTCTACAAAGTCCCTCCTTCTGACAAGCGCAGTCTGCTCTGATTGGCCAGCTGACCCAGTGCATTGTGATTGGCCGAACACCGCAAGCACTCGTCGGAAATGTAACGCCCCTTACCATAATCGCGAGCGTCATCTTTCAAAATAAATGTAAAGACAGTAAATAATGTCATTAGTTTTACCATCAGTTCAAGCCCGAAAGGGGACCAGAGTCGCGTGACAGACACAGTGATGAAGCTGGTATGTGTTTGCAGTACACAAGCCACAGTTAAGACAGCTGACTCCACTGTGATGTGACCCTGTCTCTCTCTCTCTCTCTCAAACACGTGTGCGCGCGCACACACACACACACACACGCTGCGCAAAACTCTGCATTTGAACAGTCAATAGCAAATACTTAAACTAATAACAAAACAGTAGCTGATTCAGAAGCGCCAGATTGTCATAGCAAAGTCAGAATTACCTCCTCTCCTAGGTTCACCAAACGGTCGTTCATAAAATGCATTGCTGTTCTGTTGTAAGTAATCTTAAAGATTCCTAAATGCATCTACTTTCGGAAAGCCAAATAAAGTGCTTTTGCTTTCGCCTAGAAACACACAGTGTCTCCCTGACATGGCTGCTTCAACACTAACTGTGGTTACTGAAACAACACCTTCTTTCTCTGCATGCACATTTGGGCGGCATTATGCAAATATTTACACATAGTGACGTAGATATGTGGGGGCGTGTTAGAACGAGCCGTTTTAGGGGGGCGTGGCAGAGTCTTAACTTTGATAAAGAATATCTCTTTGGTTTTGAGACTTTAGTCTTTGCAACTTCAGGGATCTTATCTATGCACAATCAGCTTGTAACACTCCAAAGAGAAAGGAAAACTTGAAATCGCATCATATGACCCCTTTAATTGAGAAATTAGATGTTTTTGCAGCTTATATTCAGTAAATGGTCTGGATGGACTGGAGAGGGGCTTTTTTAAATTCTTGATGCAATAACATGTCATAGTACATCAAACACAACTCTCATTCTGAAGCCTTTCCATTTTCTGTGGCCTGACCCCTTTAAAATATAATTTATGTTATTAATTTTGGCTACTTTTGTTCCCCTTCAGTAGATGGTCTGGTAGAGGGCTCTCTTCTGACGGCACTGGCTGAACAGGCTGGTCTTAAGCAGTCTGAACTCGATTCCCACCAGGTGCGGACTGCTATGAAACAACTCCTACAGTATCTGGACCAGCTCTGCCTGTTTGAGCCTGACAGCACCCCTGGCAGGCCAGATTACATACGCAATTTCCTTGATTATGTCAATGTGTTGGCTTCAGTACTAGTGCGCAGTCTATGGTCAGAGGGTAAGACTAAAGATTCCTGTCAACAGAATTATTGAAAAAACATGCCTATAAAGTATCAAGATCTCTGAGAATGACATTTGTGATCTGATCTTAGATCAGTCCACAGAAGTGAAACTTGGAAATCCTCTTTTACTGTTGCTCCAGTCGCCTACCCAGCTTCTATCTCTTCTGCTGTTTGACAGACAGGTGTCACCAGATAGGTAAATAAGTCTTTCTTAAAGTGCTGCATTTTACAAATGTACAAATATTTATAATCAGTCATATTTGTCTCCATTTGCAGGGTTCTGTCTCTCCTGCAGCAGGAGCGGCTGCGTTTGAGTGTGCAACAGGTTGTAGTTCAGCGCTGCTGTGAAACTCTACCTCTCTGGGATTCTAGGGCTTTGACCTTTTCTCAGGGGCAGCCAAGGGTTGCAGGGCTCAGCAGTGGGGCGTTCTGCCCAGCTAGCATTGCCTCAATTCTCCAGCAGTACGCTCAGGAGTGCGCCCCTGCCCTTGACCTCTCTGACCCTGCCACAACCTCTGACCCCAGTTCTGAGTCTGAGGTCTCTGTGGAGGATATGTCTGCTACATCCACAAACTTCTCCACCTCTCCGCCCTCACCGTCTTCATGCCCTCCTTCTTGTTTTCTCCTCACTCCATCTGCACTGTCTTTCCTGAAGTCCCGTTCACCCCTCGTCGCCGCCCTGGCTTGCCTCAGTGCTAGTCGGGGTGGCGTGACCAGGGTAACCTCCTCTGGATGGTCAGGCTATTTTCGTGGATCTGGCCGTAAAGAGGTGGTTTTGGATGGAGACCAGATCTCAAAGGAAGGGGAAGCCCTGCTTAAAAACTTCCCTATCCTGAGAATGTACCTAAGGACCATGGCTGAGCCAGTTCTAGGGGTCTCATTGGAAGCAGATGAGGGTTTTGAGGCGGCTCTCTGTGGGAAGCCTGTGGTGGGAATGTTGTTTTCTGGCTTGCAAGGCAATGTTGGACAAGCAATGGCTGCTGAGGCTTTTCAGCAAGCCCTAAACATTGGTGATCTGAACAGAGCCTTAGACCTCCTAGAGCTATATGCACAACCCTGCAGTCAGGAGGGGGCACTCCGGGACAAACTACTGGCATGCACTGCACTGCAAGGTAAGATTTACCTGGGTGACACAGTGTGTGCAGTGTTACCTCTTTTGCCATCAAAAGTAAAAAAAAAAACAAATGTAAAATTTTAAGGCAAAAATGCCCCCTTATTCTATTCTATTCTATTCTATTCTATTCTATTCTGTTGTGTTCTGTTCTGGGTTTTGTGCCTCTGCAGACATTTTAGTGACCTGTAACAGTCTTGTAAATTTACAATGAAATGGGAGTGGCAACAGAGCTTTTCTTTTCCTTCTTCAATGTACTGTGACATACATCCAAGTGAAATGGGTTATTGAAAAAGGAAAAATATAGGGCGGAAACTTGACTATGAATCAGTTGTTCTTTGGATGAAAAAAATATGGGTGTGGCACTTCGAGGGGCAAGAATTAAGCAGACTAAAATTATTGGATAAGTCATGCATTGTTTGACAATTTGAAGTCTGACGTTTTCATTGGAGGATCCAGTTATGACATTTTATTAAATATTGCGAGGTCAAAAAACCCAACGACAATAACAAACAGATGAATTGTTCACAGTAAGATCTGTAATATGCATTTAGAAAATAGATAGAATGACTTTCCCTTTCATGCCAACGTTTAATGTGTAGCTAAGATGAAGTGTTTTTGACGGGAAAAAATGGAAACTTCTCAAACTTGAAACAGTGATTAAGCCTTTTATGGTAAGCTGTTATAATTTCACATAGGCACTGGCCAATTTAAAACTGGGATTATATTGTTATCATATGCGTTATTTACAACATCTTTTGTATTTGATGTTAATTTAATTTTGTAGGTAAGAATTGTTCAGATAGAGAATTAATCTAAATCAGTTGATTTAGTTTATTCAGTTGAAGTATTTGACAACATGTGCATTGAAAAAATCGTTGAAGGTGCAAAATAAATAAATTTCTAGGGGGAGTTTTCCCATAAATAATCATAATTAAAGAGTTCAGACAGTCCTTGACAAGACCATAAATAAGGAAGTTTAACAGATGTCTTGTGTATGTCTCTTTGTAAAGAATGCAGCAGTGCAGAGCAGTTGTTTCGTGTAAGGGACTGGGAGCTGCGTGGAAGTGTGGTTCTGCAGGTTTTGGACCGCTGGCCTTTACAACAGTGTTTAGAGCTGCTGCAATTCTGTCTCAGTGACCAGAACACCCAGGATCCACTCCGAGAGCAGCTTCAGCAGAGGAAACACGAGCTGGAAATGTACCAGCGGGTCAGTCTGACACAGCAATGCTCTATTTATTTACTGTATCAGTATTAGACTGAACTCTTGTGGCAAAAAAAAAATTCTCTGTTTTGCAATGTGCTTGTATTTTTAACCATGTATTACTGTGTTCCCATAATTTAAATAATATATTTGTTAAGACACTTTAATGTTCATAAACATGCCAGTAAGTATTAACAGGAAAAAATGACAGATTTTTGTCTTTGGATTGCAGTCAGTGCCAGTTGTGTGCAGATTTAAAATGTAACGTCCATATTCATAGATGCTGAGTTTGCAGCCAGCATTGTCATGGGAGATGTGGCAGGAGTTGAGGGAGGAGTCTACAAAGAATCCTGAATCTGTATTCAGTCTAATGCTGGAGGCCAGGGTGAGTCTATAGAAAGATTTGAAAAACAAAATCACTGGATTATTAGTGCAAGTGAGTTTTGTGTAAACCTACTGTAAACTGTAGTAAAAACATGGGCATTTCCTACGATGATGACTGAATAAGTTAAAGGGGTCATATGATGCTGCTAAAAAGAACATTATTTGGTGTATTTGGTGTAATGAAATGTGCTTATGCGGTTTAAAGTAAAAAAAAACACATTATTTTCCACATACTGTACATTATTGTTTCTCCTCTATGCCCCGCCTTTTTGAAACGCGTCGATTTTTACAAAGCTAATCGGTCTGAAAAAGCGAGGTGTGCTGTGATTGGCCAGCTATCCAATGCGTTGTGATTGGCCGAATACCTCAAGCGTGTGACGGAAATGTTACGCCCCTCTCCATAATGTGATGCCCTGTCCGGCCGGAGCGACGAGACATAAACATTAAAACCCATTATAAACGAGGCATTTGTTGCATCCAGTGGGGACATAATTACTGATTATAATGACTTATACTGTCTTTTTACGCGTTGCGTTGCATTGCATCGCGCAGCGTAAACATAAATCTCTGTCTGTATTTGTGATCAGAGAAATGACAAACAACAAGTGCTACTCTACACTGCTCAAAACTCGCGTTTGAATCATCAGTGGCAAATTCTTTAAATGAAAACGTACTTACCTGAGTCAGAACTGCCTCTCAGGTTACTCTCTCAGGATCAGTAAACAGTCCTCCATAAAATGTGCCTGTGATCCACAGCACTAAGTTGTTGTATTCCCTCAGCGACCAGCACAGATCAGCTCTAGGCATGACGAAGCGGATATCGTCCTCTTTTGGAAGACCAAACAAAGTAGTTTCACTTTCACAATGAAACACACAGCGTCTTCACAACATGGCGGCAGCAACAATACTACAGTGAGAATAAAAGTTACACCTTCTTTCTTTGCATGAACATTTGGGCGGCGTTATGCAAATCTTCCCACATAGTGAGGTAGATATGTGGGGGCGTGTTTGAACGAGCCGTTTTAGGTAGGCGTGGCTGACTCTTAACTTTTATAAAGAATATCTCTTTGGATTTGAGACTTTAGTCTTTGCAAATTTACAGATCTTCTTTATGCATCAAGAGCTTGTAACACTCCAAAGAGAAAGGAAAAAATGAAATCGCATCATATGACCCCATGGATGTATTTATGCTGTATTATTGTGGTTCTGAATTATTTTGTAGTTTTGACTTGACCGTGCCAGTAATATGCGGACTATTAGCCTTTTCACACTTCTGTGTTTCTGCAGCTGTTAACATCCAACCAAAATGCTTTCTATAGCATGAGCATAACCTCTAATGCCATCTTGTCAGATTCTGTGACCCTGCTGTAAATTTGTGTCTGTTCATATTAGAGCAAAGTGCTTTCTAAAGTAAGCATTTTCTGGAGGTTAGACATCATGAGAGGGAATTCAGGTAACATTAAAGCCATTCTTTGTGAAATAGAGAGAGGTAACAGATTTCTGAAACCTGTTTTACGGCCTTAATTTGGCAACACTACTCTTTATCTGCAGCTGTTCACAGCAGACCAAAATGTTTTCTAGAGTATGAAACAAGAAATTAGACATCATCAGAATGAATGTTTACAAAGTGTTCTGTATTTTTGAAAGCATTTTTTCCATTTGAGTGATAAAGGTCTATATTATGAAGGATAAATTTGTGTGTTTTCAGGAGTTTGAGTTGTGTACCCAGTGGGTGCAGCTGTATTCAGTCTCTGATCAGTCTCGAATAAAGCTGCAGACCGAACACCTGCTATACCTCCTAGAACAGAATCACAAAGAAGATGCTTTCCAGGTGTGTATGTGTGTTTTTATTATTTCTGTTGCCTGACATTGTATAGAAACATTTTACTGTTGTCTGTATCTAGTTTTATGCTGTCAACGACTTGAACCCAAATTGGGCCTTCCATATTATGCATATGAAAGGATATACACTAACTTTGTAAATCTTATTCTAAACAAAAAGGGACTGTGAAGAGCACTATATAAAATGACTTGACTCCATGTCTCTCTGTTTGCAGCTCTTGGAGGCTCTCTCTGATTCCTTGGGTTTTGAGGTCAGTGAGCGAGCCTTGGATCAAAGACCTGGATTGGCTGCCTGCCACTTCCTGTCAGACTACCTCACCCTACACTTCCAGAGTCAGATGACCCCAGCGCGAAGGCGCCACATCAATGCCCTTCACCTTGGCTCCAAGGTAACAGTGTTTGATCTAACCAAATAACACACTGATTCAGCTGCAACAAGAATTGCTTGTGACAGAATAGCGTGGTGTGTGTGCCTGTCGCAGGTTCTACTGACTCTGCTGAAAGCATCTCGTCAGGACTATTTTTCCCTGCTGTCTGATCCGCTTCTCATGCTGGAGCAGCTGCTGATGAATCTGAAGGTAGACTGGGCCACTATTGCCATCAGCACTCTACGGAGCCTTCTGCCAGCTCAGGATGCCGGCATCACCAACCAACACATTGACTCCCTACTGACAGAGTATGCCCAGAAGGCTCTTGATTTTCCTTATGCACCAAGAGAGTGGTCACGTTCTGGTGAGTTGGAGCAGTGGATCAATCCTTTTGCTCAATTGCTAGTTGAAAACAAACATTCCTGTCAATGTTATTAAGTGTGAGACCATTATATTGCAATTCTTTTTTTCCACTAATCTATTTGTCTCCTATCTCTCTCTGTCTCAGACTCTGTCATTAGTCTGCAGGATGCATTTCTGCAGTGTCCAGCCCAGGAGAGTTGCCTCTCTTCTCCAAGCCACACCCCTCCTCCATCTGCAGGTATAAGCCACACCTCTTTCTCTGACCAAACCTCTTCTTTCTTACGCACATCCTATTTAGCATGCACTAGCACCTGGAAGGTAAAAAAAAACGCTAGTTTTTAATTACTGCTAATATAATGGAAAACACTACATGACTCTCAAAAATTGGAACAAATTTTAAAACAGTAGACTTGCCAACTTTTAGAGAAAAATACGGCCATTATAATCATATACTAGACGACTGAGGATCACGCACTAATAGACTTTTTAGCTTCAGACTATTATTCTTTTCAGTCAGAAAATATCAAACATGTTTGATTTTTTTTAGCCTATTTTAGAACACATTATTTTCGTTTGTCATGCATCTCTTACAGGGAAGAACATGTTTTTGCACGAATTTGTGTTTAAAATGACATGAAAGTCTGTTAGTGTGTGATCCTCAGTCATTTAGTGTATGATGCCCAGTTTTTCTGTAACCATTTACAAAGTCAGCAAGTTATGATGCCGTGTTATCTCAAAAAGTGCAATTTTAAGAGTTGTGTAGTGTATTCCAGCCGCTACACAACAAACTCACGCAGAAACATCATTGCTAGGAGACATAATAAAACATTGCATGTTCTAAAATCAGCTCAAAATATCAAACATGTTTGATATTCTCTGATTATTTGGAATCATAGTCTGTAGCTAAACAAAATCAGAAACCGTGCGCATCATACATTTCTCAAATTTTCTGTGAAATTTGTCCAAAATCTGCAGACAGATTCTGACTTCCATCAAATAGCGTCAGCAAAAGTTGTGTAATGTATACCAGTTTAAGGGGCCGTTAACAGAAGGCACACTTATAAGAACATTTACTCCAATGCAGTCTTGCGATTTTACAGACTCAGTACTATGGAGATGCTTATTGTTATGATTATTCTATGAGGAACCTCATAGTTTAGTTTATAAGTCATGTTTGCACACACTTTCTTTAGGCAGCACACCCATGCACACACCTTCCAGTGAGAGACGCCCTAGTGCGAAGAAGATCCGGCAGCTGGCCACACCTTTCACCCCTCCAGAGAAAACTCCTGATCGCAAGGACTGGATCCCAGACCACAAACAGCACGTCTGTATGGTCTGCCAGAGGGAGAAATTCACCATGGTAAGAGAGGCAGAGTGTATGAGTGAGATGGACTGTGAATAAGCTTATGTGATAGGATGTGGTCCTGTTGTGATTTCCTGTTCTGCTCTGTATTAGGCCTCTCTGTAAGAATTTGAGAGTCTTAACATAAACCTTCTCTTGTGTCAGTTTAACAGACGGCACCACTGCAGACGCTGTGGCAGGCTGGTGTGTCATTCCTGCTCTAGCAGGAAGATGGCTGTAGAGGGCTCTGAAGAGCCTGTCAGAGTCTGTGACCAGTGCTACAACTTCGTCCACACAGAGTAAGACACTTGCACACACACCTTTTAAAAGCACACTTCATAAGTGCACAAGTGGTCATAGGGTTTTTGTGCTGTAGAACTTGTTGTTGTTAATAGGGTTGGTAACTAATAACTGATTGTGCAAGAGTACTAAGATTCCCAGATGAACGACTCTTATGAGCTGATTTGTTTTAGTGAATCAAACGCATACAGCTTAAAATTTTCTTTGTTGTGAGACTTAAATAAGTTTAGTTACTGTACCAACTGTTTGACAACTTGTATTTTAAGGTACTGAACAGCAGCTAATTTTGTAGGGGTAGATCAAATGGAATATGTTACCACATTCTTTGCGCATTTGATATTTTTATATAATAGTTGATTAAGGCAAATTTTTGGATTGCATTTATGCCACAATTGAAAAAACAAAACAAAAAGCCATTGTAATGTCTGTCTAAACAATTGTTTTTTAATGTTTAATATCTAAATTATCTAATTATTTGAGAAAATGGAATCGAAGTTACATTTCTTGTTTTTCTTTCTTTAAAAAAAAAAAAAGTTTAGGGTCAGCAAGCTTTAAGAAATTAATAATTTTATTCAGAAAGGATGCAATAAATTTCTCATGAAAGAATCCTGAAAAAAAAATTTTCGACAAATTTTTTAAAATTGTTTTTTCAATTTTTGTGAAAAGTAAAAAAAATTGGCAATAATAAGAACTGTTTTCTGAGCAGCAAATCAGCATATTAGAATAATTTCTGAAGGATCGTATGACTGAAGACGTAATGACTGCTGAAAATTCAGCTTTGTCATGACAAGAATAAATTACATTTTAAAATATATTAAACTATAAAACAGTCATTTTAAAATTTTATAATATTTCCAAATATTACTGTTTTTACTGTATTTATGATCAAATTAATGCAGTCTGGGTGAACATAAGAGACTTTTAAAAACACTAAAAATCTTATTGGCCCCGAACTTTTGAACAGTAGTGTTTTTGTTTTAGTAAAAAGTATTAAAGAACTGTTAAGGGACCAGAACCATTGAGAAGTCAGAACAGGATCTGGATTTTATATACTTGATTCCTAGTTGTAACACAGCTGAAAATGTGATGCTTCTCACCTTAATCTAGGTTTTTTATGTACATTGATCTCTTATGTTATGTTTATTGCAGCTCAGATGAGGAGTTCGAACAAGGAGAAGGTAAACTTGCCTCTGTTTGGTTCATGTCACACACAAGCTATATTTCGTTCTCATCTTATGAGGTTTACAGATCTCTTTGTTTTGGTTGTATGGCAAAATCTTGGTGCCTTTACGCGGATGATGATTACAAGATTCTAAACTAAACTTTTCTCAGTAGTTGGCAGCCCTGCATCTGTTGATGGAGTCCTAAATGGGGTTCTCAGTCTGCCTGAGGTTCCACGAAAGCAGTACCGCTTGAGTCCAAACCCAGCAGAGAACCAGCAGCTGAAGAGCGAGTTCTACTATGAACAGGTGTGATTCTCTACTCACAATGGAGCCGAAGGATTGCTTGTTTTGACAGTGATTGGTTTAAATGAGATCTCTTTTATATGGTCTCATTTATATTTCTTAAAAATTCTCTCTGTATGTTAAAGGCACCCAGCGCATCACTATGTGTCGCTATACTGACGCTCCACAGTGATCACGAATCCTGCGGTCAACAGCTGATTGGCCACTGCCGCACACTCTCCCGCAAACTGACCAATCCTGAGGTGGATGCACGTCTGTTGACAGATGTGATGCGTCAGCTGCTGTTCAGTGCCAAACTCATGTTTGTAAATGCAGGATGCACCCATGAGCCGGCACTCTGTGACAGGTGAGAAACACACACCTTTACTTGTGTAATCTGAATGTAATATCTTTTGTTGTATTTTAATTTCAAAAGCATAAACTTTGAGAGTGAGACCAGAATAAAACTGATAAGAGTTTTGCTCAAATGTCTTTTCTGCTCACCCACACTGCATTAATTTGGTCAAAAATATTGTTCTTCCACAAAAATATTTTGGTTCTTCCAAATTATTGTGAAATATTATAACTATTAAAAAAACTGTACTCTGTTTTAATATCTTTTAAAATGTATTTTATTTCTGTGATGGTAAAACTGAATTTTCAGCATCATTACT
This sequence comes from Sinocyclocheilus grahami, assembly GCF_001515645.1. Lineage (NCBI taxonomy): Eukaryota > Metazoa > Chordata > Actinopteri > Cypriniformes > Cyprinidae > Sinocyclocheilus > Sinocyclocheilus grahami. Next base: position 396,116 of record NW_015505250.1, on the reverse strand, counting down.
CCAGTCTTCAGTGTCACATGATCCTTTAGAAATCATTTTAATTTGCTGATTTGGCACTCAAGATTTCTTCAGTTGTGCTGCTTGCTAAATATTTTTGTGGAAGCAATTATACTTTTTTTCAGGATACTTTAATGAATAGAACATTTAAATGAACATATTAATTTAAAAAGGAAATAATTTCTAACATTATAAATGTTTACTGTCACTTTTGATTGGTTTAATACGTCCTTACTGAATAAAAGTACTATATATATATTTTTTTTTAATCTTACTGACCCCAAACTTTTGAAAAATAGTGTATCTTTGTATTTTGCCTTTAATTCATTCTTCTCTCTCCATCCACAGCTACATCAGTAAGGTGGATGTGTTGAAGATCCTAGTCAGTGCAAACTACAAATATATTCCATCTCTGGACGATATTCAGGAAATGACTGCAGTGACACGTCTGCGCAACCAGCTGCTAGAGTCTGAATACTACCAGCTAGCTGTGGAGGTGAGAGTATTTACTCAAGATTTTAAGTAATAGTCCAGTCAAAAATAACGTGAATGTCATGAGTTACTCTCATTCATGATTTTCTTGCTTCTGTTGAACACAAAAGGAGATGTTGGGCAGAATGTTCATGCTGTTTTTTTCCATAAAATAAAAGTGAATGTGGTTTCTAAATCTAGTGACCTGTCTAGATTTTGGGTTCAGCTGTTTTTTGCAATCAGTTTTTGTTCATAATGCTCAGGTGTCGACTAAGAGTGGACTAGACCCGAATGGCGTTTTGCAGGCGTGGGGTATGGCATCTTTGAAAGCTGGAAATCTGAGTAGGGCTAGGGAGAAATTTGCCCGCTGTCTGAAAGCACCAGTAGATCGGAATCAGCTAAACCATGGAGTGAGACTTCTGCAGGAGATCGTTCAGCACCTGGAGTCCACAGTCAAACCCACTCTGAGCACGGTAATGCTGCACCCAGAAGACAGACTTGATTTTATGGGATCCTTGACTTGACAAGGGTGTTTCTAAACTCACTGTCTATGTGTTTTTTTAATATAGACTGTGGATGAGGACATCCTGGCCTCTTTGCGTGAGCTGGAAGAGGCTCTCTCTGATTCTGCTCCTCTAGATGGAGCAGAGAGCAGAATTCAGCAGTGCGGTTATTATCAGGAGTGTCTGTTTTACCTGCTCACTTATGGCACACACCTAAGCCTCATCAGCTTTTACTTGCGTCACGACTGCCTGAGAGACGCACTCACCCACTTACACAAAAAGGTTTTGCAAAGTTACAGAGCACTTTATACCTCACAGATTTATTATTAGAACTACACTACCGGTTGAAAGAAAGAAAGAAAAATACTTTTTCAGTAGTAAAGACATTTTTATAAATTCCTATTTCAAATGAATGCTGTTAATAAATACTGAAAAAATAAATCTATCACGGTTTTCACAAAGATATTAGGAAGCACATTTTCAATATTGATAATAAATCAGCATATTCGTATAAACTGGAGTAATGGCTACTGAATTTTCAGATTTTATTTTTTTGTTGCTATCACTGGAATAAATTGCATTTTAAAATATATTAAAATGGAAAACAGTTCTTTGAAATTGTAATAACATTGCACAATATTGCTGAACGGTCATGTATATGTAATCTTAATTATACATAATAAATTTACATAAATCTTATACACAATTTTATTTTTGAGGTATGTCTTATTGCATATAGCATAAGATATATTTATAAAGTTTCTCTCTCTTTTTGTCTCTGTATGTCTGTTTCTAGGAGTGTTCAGAGGATGTGTTTCTGGAGGGCATCTTTCAGCCCTGTCTCGAACGTGGGCGGTTGGGGGCTTTGCAGGGTCTTTTAGAAACTCTGGACTCCACGCTGGAGACCTGGGGCCGTTACATTCTTTCAGCCTGTCAGTTACTACAGCGCAGGGGACACTACCACTCTCTGTACCAACTCCAACAGTTCATGATGGTACTTAAAAACACACATACACTTTCTCTCTTGCTTTATAGCATGCTCCTATAATTTTCTCCTCTCTCTTTGTAGGATCACGTTCGTGCCGCTATGACCTGTATCCGCTTCTTTTCTCATGGTGCTCAGTCATACCTGCAGCTGGGAGAACAGCAGCACTGGCTGATTCGAGCCAAAGAGCACCTGAGAACTTACCTGCAGGAACAACAGAACCGCAGGAAATCACACAGCTCCTCTTTCAGGAAGAAAATGAGCTCCACTGATGTCTCCAGGTATTAAATGGTTTAAATTTTTTAGTCAAATTGATTTTAGAATTATATTTATTAGGGAGAAATGAAACATAGATGCAAATTGCACACTAACTTAGTATAATTTGGTACTATTTGCATTATGTATTATAACATACACTGAATTAAAATATTATTTAGTCAGTACCGGTAAGAGTTTGCATTAAGTTCCTCAGTATTTTGCCTTCGGGCTATTTTTGTGTGGTAATGGAACATAAATGTTGCAGACACATACACACAATTGAGCTGCAGTTGGAAGTGACGCGCTTCTTACACCGCTGTGAAAGCTCACCATCCAAGACAGCTGTAGGTCCTGCCCTCACAGGGAACAGTGCCCCACCCACTCTGTTTGGAAACAGCCCCATGAAGGTGGACGTAGCCTGCAAGGTGAGCTAGGAAAACATGCTCTTCTGTATAGAACCAGTCTAGTCCATTTGCTGCATCCCCTTTCATATCTGTTTCTAAAGGTACGGTTACATCAGTGATATTTCGGCCATATTTAGAGGATAAAAAGGTCCATTGTCAATAGTTTAGCGACGTATGAAGCACAGCTAACACAGAAGTCTTTCTGCTCAACGGCATGCCAAATGTGCATGTCCAACTGGAACCCATTGTGAAATCTGTGTGAGGAAATCATTTACGCAGAATTGCGTGGATTTCTATTGAAATGACCGGATTTCGCCTGTGAAAATTCGCAGAGCAATGATAAATAGTAAATTTTGTAGGTTGCATTTAAGACAGTTCTTGAAGTCTTGCATTTATAGCATAGAATATATAAACGTGAGGGGAGAATGGAAATGTTGCATATCTATTTAAATAAAAGTAAGTGAAAGATAATTAAGTAAACTATCAAAATGGATCAATAAACCTATACATTTTTGCTCTTTTCTGGTCTGTGTTATGGGTGTATATTATATTTGTAAGTGTCTAACTGTAAGTATTTCCCTGAATGGATTTTACACATTTAAGTTTGAGCTAATTGCGTGAGCTGATTGTTTTGAATTACACGAGACTAAGAGTGTATGAATAATGCATATTGGGACCGAAAAGAGATACTGTATAGATATGGTTAACAACATCAACCTTACAGAATGCTGAAACAGAAGCAGTGTTATATGCATGAAAAGTGGGACCCATGAAGATCTTATTTCTGAACATTCAAACTGCACATTATGTTTGAAGTGCTGTACACGCAGGCTGCATTTACACTGCATGGCCTAATGGAGATTTGAGTTTTTTTTTTCTGTATACTGATAAATAAAGTAATATATGGGATTTAAAACCACATTTGAAAGTGGCCCAAATCAGATGCCAAAAATTATGATGTTATTGCTGTTCACATGCATGCAAAGAGATTCGGTGTGTGCCAAATATTTACACTACCATTCAAAGGTTTGGGGTTGATTTAAGGGGACTTATTTGAAAGCTGTCTCTTATGCTCACTAAGACTGTGTTTATTGGATTGAAAATACAGTAAAAACAGTAATATTGTGAAATATTATTACAATTTAAAATAACTGTTTTCTATTTGAAAATATATTCAAATGTAATTTATTCCTGTGATGGCAAAATTTTCAGCAACCATTACACCAGTCTTCTGGTGCTCAAGAAACATTTCTTATAATTATCAATGTTGAAAATATTTGCTTTGTATTTTTGTGGAAATTGTGAATTTTTTTGTAACATTAGAATATAAATGGCTTTATTGCCACTTTTGATCAGTTTAATGCATGAATTGTATTTAAATAAAAAATCTTACTGAGCCCGAAATTTTCAATGGTAGTGTATATATAAAGTCAAAACCGGTTGACAGTGCATTGTGACATAAATCTAACAGAGACTAAAGATTAAATCTAAATGAAACGGATATAAACATATCTCACAAACACTGTAACACCTCTGGCTGCACTTTGCACAGGTGATGCTGGGAGGCAAGAACATTGAGGAAGGTTTTGGCATTGCATATCGAGTAATACAGGTAAAGCAGTTACGACACAACCATTACAGATGAGTCTTTGTCTCATGCACATTTGACTCTGATTCTCGTTTTCTTTTATGTGATGTAGGACTTCCAGCTGGAGGCACTGGCGGTGTACATACGGGTCGGACAGCGCCTTGTCCGGCAGCGTCAGTACTCGTCTGTGCGGCAGCTCCTGAAGTGTGTAGGGGAGTCTGGGACGGCCTCTAAACATGACTGTGACGCTATTGTGCTCAGCTGTGTCTCAGTGGCTGATAAGACTCCAGCCGATGTGAGTTCCCAACCTAATGATCTCTTTCTGGATTTGTATTGCTGCATTTGTATAATAAATATATTTTATATAATTAGATATGTATATGTATATTTATATTATATAATTATATTATATAATAAATAAATGGAAATTTTTGTTTAGGCTAAAGAACTAGAGGCCCTGATTCTGGAGTCTAAGAGTCCAGAAAACAAGGTGCGGTTTCTCACTTTCTCAGTGTTTATTTTTTTTTTTCTCTCTCACACACTTTCTCTCTCTCTCTCTGTAGATAAAGGCATATCTTCAGTGCAGTAAGCTGCGGGCAGCGTATCTCCAGGCTGTGAAGCTTGAGCTTGTGAAGGCTGCTCCATTTGTACAGGATGTGATGCGGGCCGCCGAGAGCTCAGGTGACTCTGTCATGCATAACATATGCCGCCAATGGCTCTCTGAGCATCAGGAACAGTCGACACGGCAACGACACAGCAATAACTGATAACCACTACCAAGCCCTATTGTGGACTCTAATTCCTATTGGTCACTGAAGTATCCTGCTGTGCTCTGATTGGCTAGAGTGAAATAATGTGTCAGGAAATGAATCACCGTTGTGCCACTTTTATAACATCATCTGCTCACATCAAGCTTAGTTTGGGACTAGTTCAACTAAAACCTTATCCACTGAGGTTTAATGAAAGGAGAACAAGGCCTCTCAATCTACCAGTCCCCACCAGAAAGAAAACTTCTCAGGTTAACTTTCCAGTGGTCCGAGACAAAATTTTACAATCAAGACAACATTTACATCTGTGTACTTTAGTGTGTGACTGGGTTTGTTCTCTTACTTCAGGAAAAGGGATTTTTCTTTTCTTCTGTGTCAAAAAGACTAATCACTGTGACTAAATCTCAATCTGATGGAAAGAGGTCATATGGTAGTGAACTTATCTGGAGTCTGCCATTAAACTAATTCTTATTTGACTTCATGGCAAGTTTACAATGGTGTCACTGTAAATGTAGTGTCACTTCAACTCTCAAAATCCAAGGCTGTTTATTTTGGTCCTCAGTGAGAGATTACACTCAGATGTGGTTAGACTACAAAACATATTGTTAATTTACAGGCATTATGATGAGTGAGCACTGGGAACAAACGTAAGTAGTGTCTTAGATATAGCAAAACTCTAAACTAACAGTTACAATTGGAAAGTAAGGGATTCTGGGAATAACGTTGCAATTTTCAAAATATACTGTATCAGTGAAATATTGCTTATGTGTTTGTCTATAATACAGATTACCCTACAGTTGATGGTCTGAAATGATGTGCACTATTTATGAATGTGTGTGAGAGAGGGTGTGTATATATTTACTGTATGTTAATCAGATTAAACTGTCTCTGACCCTCCTGTAATGTTTCATAATGTAAAATCTGTGAATGTGTATAAATTTTATTGTGTAAAGTTAATCACAGCTTAAAAATGGAGGTGGTTTACCCTCTTTTTTTCAGGGATATGTTAAAGGGATATTTCACCCAAAAATGAAAATTGTCATTTACTCATTTTCATATTATTCCAAACCTGTATGACTTTATTTCTTCTTAAAATACTGTATCTTATGTTCAAGAGACGAAAGTAAGTCATATGAGTTTTGAAAGACATGAGGGTGAGTAAATGAGGACAGTATTAAAATTTGTAGGTGGACTATTCCTTTAAGGAACTATATCTGTTTACAGGGCCTATGCATGCACTAAGATCAATGAGACTGTTACAGTGATGTTGCCAAATATACTTCTTTCTGAATTCAATTAAAGTCACAAACAAATGTCTCCTGAAGGGCTATGTTAAAGTTAGTACATTATAATTAAAAGTTATTAAAATATAATTATCTATACAAAAAAAATCTAACAAAAATCTATATATCTATATATAAAATATGGGAAAAAACAATACTGACTTCGGTCTAACAATGAATATCTCTCTTTTTTTTAGTTTGAGTTAATTTTTTTAATCATTGTTTTAATAATGAACCTACTGATCTATCAATTATCTGTTAATGTTATTTGCAACATATCCTTGTGTATTTGTATATTTTAACAAATAAAGGAAAATACAAAAATTATACTTTATTTTTTTTACTGTATATATTTAAATATTCATTTGGTCATGAATGTACCACAGTAGATAAAAACACATCTGTATAAAAGACTTCAATATGCAGCTTTATGTGACAATACTGAGATGGGAGTTAAAGCAGCGTTTCAAATACAAACAGAATAAAACAGCTTCACAGAGTTGTTCTAGAGCAAAAGAAACATGCTTGCTCGTCACAAGGGCATGATAGCAGAAAATTAGCAGAGAACAAGGTGGGTTGTGCTATTGAAAGCATAGATTTGGAAAAGGGTTTTAAACAAAACCAAATAAGACAAAAGTCAGATCACTGAAAATGTCTTGAGAATGAAAGGTGGAAAAACAGAAGAGAAATAAAACGGGTCAAATTAATGTTTCAGTCCCACTCAATGCCTAATAATTCACAGCTTACATCCCACAGTTTCCGTGTTGTCTCCTCATTTCGTCCCTGAGGGGCCACAAAAGCAGGGGCACAATCACTGTGTGGGAGAGACAGAGAGAGGTTTAATAATATGCCAATACCTAAGAAACTATGCATGATTTAAGAGCTAAAGAAAAGGACATTATTTTTATTAAACAATTTTACATTTTTGTCGGTTTTAACATACAAAGCTATCATGTGATTTCAGAAGACTTGGAATATAGTGAACCCATTCTAAAGTGTCCTGTACCTGAAATGTTTGCCTGAGATTGACTGGAGCTCCTCAGCGACGGCGCAGTAGGCAGATGTCTGAGCTCCTTCCTTCGGGGTCTTCAGGAACATGGAGAAGATAGCAAACAGCAGCGACATCGCAGTAGAATGACGCACCAGTTCTGACCTCACCGTCCCCGGGTGCACAGAGTTGACGGTCACATTTGACCCTGATGAAATACAAGTCATCATCTGTAAGATGGGATTCCATTCTTCTTTTTAGATTCTTGTTTGATGTGCAGCAGTACTCACCGTGGAGCCTGCGCGCTAGCTCGCGTGTGAAAAGCACGTTAGCCAACTTGCTCTGGCAGTAGGCAAGGCCGCTGTTGTAGCTGCCCTGACTGTGCAGGTCGTGGAATCGAATCCAGCCGAAATTATGTGCCAGGGAAGACACAACCACGATTCGTGATGGAGCACTACGCTTCAGCAGACCGATGAGGAGGCATGTGAGCAGGAAGTGGCCTGAATGAAAAGAGGTGCAGAAGTGAGTTGTCAAAACTTATTTTAGTATATTTATACACTAAATTTGTTTTTATTCATATTTTGAATTAAACTTTTTTACATTTTCCGTTTCAATAATTAAAAATACTTCTAATAAAGCTTTATTTTTATTTCAGTTTAGTTTCATTAATTAATCTTAAACCTATTTTAATTTCAGTTCTGTCAGGACCACTATCGTCAAAATGATAGATACTTAGCATAAAGTTTGGTTTGGCGGTATGGTTCTGTTCTGGGCAAAAACCTCCCTGGCCATCCATGCAGCCTGTCATGAATGAGCAGGGAGAACAGCAATAATAACCCCCCAGGGTTAACAGAACAGAACAAGGCAGATATCATTAATGTACTCAATGATATTTAAGTGTAACACTTTATTCAAGATAAAGGAGTCTGATTAGCAAGGAATATCAGAAAGCTAAGTCCTGACTGTGGCGAAAGGTGGAGCTGGGGATGGAGGAGGGTAATTTGCTCCGGAGCAAGCTGAAAAGCTGCTGAATAATACTGAATACAGCTTATATAGAAATGCTGCGATAGGTGTCATATTCCTATAGGTAGATGTGATCAGCTGAGAATCAGCTGATGCAAGCTTGACTCACGTGACCTGCCAGAACTAACGCTAAAGCTTAATTTAGTTGCCAAGGCAGGGTTTTCATCTAATATTTATATTTTATTTCAGCTTTATTTCAAATAACGTAAACACATTTGAATTTTTTATCGTTTTAATTAACAACACTGGAAATTTTTAAACGTCTAAACTTATTATTTCTCCTGATATTTTAATAATACCATGCATAAAATGCCTGTAATCACCAAATGTGCTCAAGTGTAATCTAATTTCATCTTTATTTCAATCAAGAAAAACAATTTAGTCTCATAATCGGTTTAGTTTTAACAGTAACAAAATACTGCACAACATATTTTAGGTGAAGACATAAGATAATGTGCAGAAGATATGTAAACTTTGTTTTTATCATATCTCCTGATAGCTCCTGATTTTCTTTAAGGGGTCATGTGATGTTGCTAAAATTAACATTATTTGGTGTAAAATTTATGCGGTTTAAGGTTCAAAAAACACATTATTTTCCACATAATGTACATTATTGTTTCTCCTCAATGCCCCGCCTTTCTGAAACGTGTCGATTTTTACAAAGCTCATCGATCTGAAAAGCGACGTGTGCTCTGATTGGCCAGCTATCCAGTGTGTTGTGATTGGCTGAATACCTCAAGCGTGTGACGGAAATGTTACGCCCCTACCATACTGTGTTTCCGTGTGTCCCGGTGCGACAAGACAAAACCAATAAAACCCATTACAAACGAGGCATTTGTTGCATACAGTGGGGACATAATTACTGATTATAATGACTTATACTGTGTTTTTACGCGTTGCGTATTGTGCCGCATAAACATAAAACCATATCTGCATTTGTGATCGGAGACTCAGCGCTACTCTACACTGCTTAAAACTCGCGTTTGAATCATCAGTGGCAAATTCTTTAAATATAAAAAACCTACTTACAGGCTGTGAGTCAGAAGCGCCAGACCTATCCTTGCAAAGTTCCTTTATAGAAACATTATGTCCTCTTTTGGAAGGCCAAACAAAGTAGTTTCGCCTTCACAACGAAACACACAGCGGCTTGAGTGAGCGGCGCCCGGCGGTGCTGAGTGAGCGGAGGCCGGCAGATTCGACGAAGGAGGCTTGCGGCAACCACATGTGACAACCCCGGGCTGGACTCCGCTTCGTCCACGGTGAAAGCCGATCCGGCGATCCACAGTGCAAAGTTGATGTATTTCCTCAGCGACCAGCACGGATCAGCTCTAGGCATGACGAAGCGGATATCGTCCTCTTTTGGAAGGCCAAACAAAGTAGTTTCACATTGAAACACACAGCATCTCCACGACATGGCGGCAGCGGCAACAACAATACTACAGCGAGAATAAAAGTTACGCCTTCTTTCTTTGCGTGAACATTTGGGCTAACATGTGTTATGCAAATCTTCCCACACAGTGACAAGTGGGGGCGTGTTTAAACGAGGCATTTTAGGAGGGTGTGGACAAGTCTTAACTTTTATAAAGAATATCTCTTTGGATTTGAGACTTTAGTCTTTGCAACTTTACAAATCTTCTTTATGCACCAAGAGCTTGTAACACTCCAACGAGAAAGAAAAAAATTGAAATCGCATCATATGACCCCTTTAATACCATGCATAAAATGTGCCAATTAACTGACAGATACTACTATAATGTGTCCTGACATCATTCCTGTCAGGTGTGCGGCCTGTGCTTTTTGGTTTTTGGCAGGAAGAAAAGCACAACCTGATTGTGAAAAATTCCAGTTCCAGTTTGCTGACATGTACTAATATAAATTCAAGTACTGTATTATTTGCACTCACCCAGATGATTGACCCCAATATGCATCTCAAAGCCATCGGCCGTCTTCATATAAGGACACATCATGATACCGGCATTATTGATGAGTATGTGCAGGTGATCAACCTCTGAATGAAGAAACAAAAATCATTAACTCGGATATCTGGGGCTTTTGGGTCTTGGTTGTTGCATTGCATCGGATATCATAAGGCAATACCTCGCAGGAATCTCTGAGCGAAGGCTCGGATGGAGCAGGTGTCGGCCAGGTCCAGTTCCCTCACCTCCACTTTAGCTCCACCTACTCGTGTACGGATCTCTGTGGCCGCCTCCTCGCCCTTCTCCACATCACGACAAGCCAGAATCACACGTGCACCTGTCAGCGAACAGGACTGAAGTGTTACTGTTCATTTCAACTGAATTATTAAAACGATGGAATTTAAAACTATTACAATGATTTCATTAGGCATTTCTAAAGTATATAAGGTACATAATAAAGGCAGTGAAGCGTCAGACAGACCTCGAGAGGCCAAATCCAAAGCCGTTTCCTTCCCGATTCCTGAGTTTGCTCCTGTGATCAAGGCAACTCTTCCATCTAACCGTGCTGTGGATCCACACACTCCTCCTGCTGCATATTTTCTACACAAACATTAAAATAATACAAAGAACATCACAGAAAGGCTGAAAACGGGAAAATAATACATTTATTCATGGCTCTCTGATTGGTCAGTCCAGGCAGTCAGGGTTCAAATTTCTGAAAGAGGTCTGTTGTCCAGGGCAACAGCACACAACAGCGTATCCAGGAATCTGTTCTGTCATTCCATTTCCAGTTCTCTCTCTTTCTATATATATTTGAGAACTGTACTATACGTGTACTGTGTGTGTGTGTATATATATATAGAGAGAGAGAGAGAGAGAGAGTACATATATACAGTTATATAATCGTAGTATAATAATAATAATAGAAAAAATATTTTTTGTAATTAATTAGCTGTCATTTTTTTTCAGAACAGGCAGTACTAAAATAATGATTATATGAATTCAGCCAACACTTTTAGCTGTCAGTGGATCCATCCCACGCAGAAAGCTTTTTTTTTGTTTTTTTGTAATTTTTTATAAATTTTGTATTATGCTTTAAACGACATACAAAACAATACAAAGCCAGGGTAACAAAGGATAAAAGAAAGAAGAAAAAAAAAAAAACATATACACACATATTCAGAGACATGCATGACCTTTACATTACTCAAAGATTTTGAAGACAGAACACAAACTGACAGTTTTAATTGCCTTTCTATTAGTACTATGTTGAATAGTACACAAGTAATTTTCCAACTCTTTCAAAAACACTGTAAAACAGGGGTTTTTGTTAGAAAATTTACACTTATGAATGTGAAACTTAACCAACAAAATAAACAGATTAATAACAAAAACTTCGTTATTTACATTATCATAATTAAAATATCCAAAAACTACATTTTCAAAATGCAAATTAAAATTAAAGTGTACCTTTTCTTTGATAAACATAGAGACATCATACCATAACTTTTTAACATAACTACAGTGCCAGAAGATGTGGGGTACAGTCCCACGCAGAAAGCGTTCATCAATCCACTGGATCCAATGACGCACGCGGTAACACGGAGGGGCGGGGCGACTCCGCCCAGGCTTCCACTCTATTGGTCGGTTTCTAGAGCAGATCATGTGAAGTGGAGGCGGGTCCAACACGGGACAACCTTCATCAGTAAAGTGGCGAGCGCATTTTACACCCAATAAATAAAATCGCGTTAAATTTATAACGTGTCATCTGTTATTTAAAGGTCTTGTTAAATTCGATTAACAGTCGTGACTATTTAACCGGATTTTTAATGCAATTCATACTGCACTGAGCTGCACGCTTCAGTGGCTGCAATGCTTGCTTTCTTTACATCCATAGACTGGGATTTCTGTCTTAGTCTCTCACATCATGTTTTCATCCCTTCTGCACAATATGCTCTTGCTTTTATAAAGCGAATGAATGTATGCATGCATGCATAGTCTTTTTTTTAGATGAATAAGACTGAATAGCATTTTCGAATCTTTCTCTAAAACCGAAAGAATTGCTTACCTGATTTGAAGCGAAAACAACCTTAAAATCAGCGCGACCACCCCTAAACCAGCCGTGATAACCACAAGCATATGCATCATGAAACTGCCAGCTTACTCCTGCTGTCTGTCTCTATCGGTGTGAACTGTTCAGCCTCCCACTCACATCTACAGCTGTGATCCCAGGGAATGATGGGATTGTAGTTTCCATGGTCTGGCCAACAATCTAGTATGGATGTTCATGTCATGGATGTCATTCTTGGTGAACATTTATTTTATTTTAAAATTATTATTTTAGTTACATTTACTAGCACTTGTTTTTTTTTTGTTATATGTATTATTTATTTATATTATTTACTTACATTTCTCTGGTTTCTGTGTGTGTGAGAAAAAAAACTAAGAGCCTTATGAACGTCTTTTACTTATTTATTTCTTATTTGGGTAAAGGCATGGTATAATCTTAATAAGTCGTTTATTCCAGTTAATTACAGATATATTATCGCTTTTCCCTCTGTCATTCAGCTGAAGTTTAGATTGGCCGATCATATTTCCAAAACCAGTTTATTTGGTTCTACTGGAAAATGTAAACTACAGATCCCACAATGTATTTCTGACGCAAGCTGTCCGTATCTTTGCCCTATTGAACTGTCGCACACGTTTGTTTAAATTTTGCAATATGAGGCATCTTAAAGTATAAATAATACACATAACTGTTATTATATAACTGCTTTGTAGGTGTTTGGATTTTTCAAGTAATGTCTTGGGTCTTTCTCCCCCTTTTTGTTTTCAGGCAAAAACAAAAACACCTATAGTCACGAGGTCCGACAAGGAAGCATCAGCTGCTGTCCCGAGGATCTTGTTATTGCTTGAAAAGCCGATTATTCTCACTATTTACAGACAACAACAAACGCAAAATTATTTTTATTTTATTGCCGTGTCATTTATTTCGTAAGGAACGTTTCTTTGCTTTAGTCTTCATATTATCGCTCCAATATGTCTACTGAAGAGTTTGAAAAGCTGCATGAGATGTATAAATCTCTGTATGACGAAGTGAAGACAATGCCTGAACGGGCACAGAGGTGCCAGGGAGGTGAATAAACTCTTCATATCTATAACAGAATCATGACAGCAGGCGTTTCAGCTTTTTATATTGTTCGCCGTGTGGACTCACAGAGAGTATGTATTTAGACCAGGGTTCCTCAATTAGTTTTCGATGAGGGCCGAATTCTGCCAACAATTCCAAGCCAAGGGCCACTGACCTGTGTGTGTGTGTGTGTGTGAGAGTGTGTGTGTGAGAGTGGGAGTGGGAGTGGGAGTGTGTGTGTGTGTGTGTGAGAGAGAGAGTGTGTGTGTGTGTGTGTGTGTGTGTGTGTGTGTGAGAGTGAGAGTGTGTGTGTGAGAGAGAGTGAGAGTGTGTGTGTGTGTGTGTGTGAGAGAGAGAGTGTGAGTGTGTGAGAGACACCCTGGACCACAAAACCAGTCTCTAGTCGCTGGGGTATATAGCCAAAAATACATTGTATGGGTCAAAATGATCTGTTTTTCTTTTATGCCAAAAATTATTAGGAGTGTGTGTGTGTGTGTGTGTGTGTGTGTGTGTGTGTGTGTGAGAGAGAGTGTGAGTGTGTGAGAGACACCCTGGACCACAAAACCAGTCTCTAGTCACTGGGGTATATAGCCAAAAATACATTGTATGGGTCAAAATGATCTGTTTTTCTTTTATGCCAAAAATTATTAGGATATTAAGTATAGATCATGTTCCATGAAGATATTTTGTAAATTTCCTACCGTAAATGTATTAAAACGTAATTTTTGATTAGTAATATGCATTGCTAAGAACTTCATTTGGACAACTTTAAAGGCGATTTTCTCAATATTTAGATTTTTTGCACCCTCAGATTCCAGATTTTCCAATAGTTGTATCTCGGCCAAGTATCCTATGTCCTAAATGTCCTATCCTAACAAACCATACATCAATTGAAAGCTTATTTATTCAGCTTTCAGATGATGCACAAATCTCTATTTTTGAAAAATTGACACTTATGACTGGTTTTGTGGTCCAGGGTCACACACACATATATAATTGTTATTATTATTACAATTATTATACTATTGTTGCTTTTGTTAAAATAATCACAAGATGGTCACAAGATGAATATTCAGATTTTTCCCCCAGTAGTCTGTTTTATTCAAACAATTATGAACATATTTGCATTTGGATACAGAAGAGCTTTGCCTGTTGAATATTAAAAACAAATGAACAAACAAAAAATCTGGATCTCCATGTCTGCCATGCAAATAAACTGTTCCTGTTCATTCCCAGACTGGAGCTCTTCTCTCCACTTTCTCTAATTGCAGATTCAATTATTAGATTTGTCAGTATTAATATTTTTATGCTTAGATTTTTTTTTGGGGGGGTCAAACTGTAACACCGTGTGTCCCAACCTGACATGACGCGATAAAAAGTATATTTTCCATGTAGTTTTTGTCCTAACCACCCGCGACAGCGACACGTGACAATAAGCTACATGGGATTCTATTTTAGGAACGGTTTTTATTTTCTGCTACGGTCCAGCAAGAGCAATATACAAAATATGACAGTGATAATCTCAGGTAATGAGAGTGTGAGTGTGTGTGTGTGTGTGTGTGTGTGTGTGTGTGTGTGTGTGTGTGTGTGTGTGTGTGTGTGTGTGTGTGTGAGAGAGAGTGTGAGTGTGTGAGAGACACCCTGGACCACAAAACCAGTCTCTAGTCACTGGGGTATATAGCCAAAAATACATTGTATGGGTCAAAATGATCTGTTTTTCTTTTATGCCAAAAATTATTAGGATATTAAGTATAGATCATGTTCCATGAAGATATTTTGTAAATTTCCTACCGTAAATGTATTAAAACGTAATTTTTGATTAGTAATATGCATTGCTAAGAACTTCATTTGGACAACTTTAAAGGCGATTTTCTCAATATTTAGATTTTTTGCACCCTCAGATTCCAGATTTTCCAATAGTTGTATCTCGGCCAAGTATCCTATGTCCTAAATGTCCTATCCTAACAAACCATACATCAATTGAAAGCTTATTTATTCAGCTTTCAGATGATGCACAAATCTCTATTTTTGAAAAATTGACACTTATGACTGGTTTTGTGGTCCAGGGTCACACACACATATATAATTGTTATTATTATTACAATTATTATACTATTGTTGCTTTTGTTAAAATAATCACAAGATGGTCACAAGATGAATATTCAGATTTTTTCCCCAGTAGTCTGTTTTATTCAAACAATTATGAACATGTTTGCATTTGGATACAGAAGAACTTTGCCTGTTGAATATTAAAAACAAATGAACAAACAAAAAAATCTGGATCTCCATGTCTGCCATGCAAATAAACTGTTCCTGTTCATTCCCAGACTGGAGCTCTTCTCTCCACTTTCTCTAATTGCAGATTCAATTATTAGATTTGTCAGTATTAATATTTTTATGCTTAGATTTTTTTTTGGGGGGGTCAAACTGTAACACCGTGTGTCCCAACCTGACTGAGTCAAACCTCTTCCTTTCCTGTCATTACAGACTAATAACAAACAAGCTGCTACTATCAGTTATTATCATCATGGAACTGGTCATCTTGGCAGGAGTGGTCTACTTGAAGTTCTTCCGAAAGTAGGCAATGAGACACACAAGACTGTATAAGACTTCACCTTTCCCTCTTCTTATTTCTGATGTTCACGGGTGTCTGGCCAGATGACAATGTGCTGGATGCTTTAGTGACTGTGAGTGTCACATGGACGTTTATGGGCAGTTATTTTAAGCGCTAAACTGTATTAGCGTAAGTACTGCTCTCAGGGTGAAAAGAAGATGGTGAGTATGGTACATTGAGACTGCTGGAGGATCTGTACAAAGATGGCGTGACAGTGTTACTCCCTCCTTAGCTGTCTTGAACAAGGTGCCAAATCTAGTGGATGTATGAATGGACTGTGGAAACAGAAGGATCCAGTGAAAGGAGTAACAAATAATATATATGCAACCTGTCTGCATTTTTACACACATCAATCATTTTAAAGTCATGGATCGCTCAAAAATTATAATTCTGTCATCATTTACTCACCCTCATGCCATTCCAAACCTTTCATTGTTCATACAGTGAAAGCCAATGGGGTCCAAAACCACACTGGTCCCAACTGACTTTCATTGTTTGGACAAAAATTAATTCTTCAAAATATCTTCTTTTCTCAACGGTTTGGAATGACGAAAGGGTGAATAAATCATGACAGTTAGTTTTTTTCTGAGTGAACTGTCCCTTTAACTGATACTGAACTTTTAACAAAATTATCTTGACAGAATTACATTGTGTATTAGACTTTTCTGAGACAAGTGTTAACGTGGAATTAAAAGTAACAGCTCTTGGGTTTCGTTCTAGAAAATGGGTGTGTTTTCCTTTAACTTATCCTCCAATCAGTCAAAACAGAGCTGAGTGTACTCCAGGCCAAGAGAATGACAGCTATAAACATGCACGTCACCTGCTTCACAAGGCCTGGTTGGAAGAGAAAGGGGTGTGTTTAGCCTGTCAGATATGTGGGTAGACATTATTGTAAACATGACTGAGAATAAAGTGACACGAACACCTGCTATAGTGGAAATACCAGTGTCCAGGGCTATCAGGTCACCTTGACATACTGACTTTTCCCCAGTTTACTGATGGTATTTCTAGTCATGTAAGGCCAAAACAGCAGAAATATCAGTGGAGACCAGTCATACGCAGTCATGTGTTTGTGATTGATTTGAGGTGTTAGCAGGTCATTCACATAACATTCTGTTGTCATATGCTGATGTTTCAATGTCATGATGGGATTATAAATGGGGCGTAGCAGGTGAATCAGCTATTGACTGAGTTATTAGTTTATTACTAAGGTAAACACCACCGTTACTAATACTTAAGGTGAATGATTTGAACAATTACATTTTAGAAAATTGATAAACATTAGTTTACTAATCAAATCTAAATCTATAGTAAACCTAGGTGTCTAAATCTAAATTTCCGTATTGTCTAAATTATCTTCCAATGAAGTGAGTTATTATTTAGATCAGGGATTAATCCCTAATCTAAATGCTCATGTTATAAAATAACAAAATTAATTGATTGCAAAGTTCAGAGAAGGGTTATAAGGTCTGTATATCTTTTAAGTAAGACCACTTTATGTATTTTAATGTAAATATTTTTTTATTAAACATTTATGTATGATTGCTCATATTGACAAAGCAAAAACAGAATTGTCACAACTTCGTAAATTAACTAAAAATAAAAAAATTTAAATAAGTACATTGCATAAGTATTCATACCCTTAACTAAATATTTAGCTGAAGCACCTTTACAGCCTCAAGTCTTTTTTTGTTTGATGCAACAAGCTTTGCTCATCAGCATTTGGCAATTATCTGCCATTCTTCACCTCTCAAGCTCTGTCAGGTTGGATGGGGGCAGACACACATTTTCAGGTTTCTCCAGAAATATTTGATTGGGTTCAAGCTCAGGCTCTGTCTGGGCCACTCAAGGACATTCACAGAGTTGTCTATAAGCCACTCTTCCTGTGTGCTTAGGGTCATTGTCCTGTTGGAAGGTGAACCTTCTGCCCAGTATGAGGTTCTGAATGCTCTCGACTGGGTTTTCATTAAGGCTATCTCGATATTTTGGTGCATTGAGCTTTTGAGTTCTGACGAGTTCCTCAGTCCCTGCCACTGAAAAACAGCCCCACAGCAGGCTGCTACCAGCACACTTTACTTTTGGTATAGTAGCCTACTCTGCAGGTGATAAGCAGAGTTGGTTTCCTTCAAACATGATGCTTAGATTTGAGGTTCATCAGACCAGAGAATATTATTTCTCACAGTCTGAGGGTCCTTTAGTTGCTTTTTTGCAAATTCTAAGTGTGTTTTCATGTGTCTTAACTGAAGAGAGGATTGAATTTGGACACACCAGCATAAAGCCCAAATCGATGGAGTGTTGCGGCGATGTTTGTCCTTCTGTAGGTTTCTCCTATCTCCACATATGATCATGGAGCTCAACTAGAATGACCATCAGGTTCTTGGTCACCACACCAACCAAAGCCCTTCTCCATTAGTTGCTCAGTTTGGCCAGGAGGCCAGCTCTAGGAAGAGTCCTGGTTTTCCATTAAGGGTAACAGAGACTACATGCTTCTGTGAACCTTCAATGAAGCAGAATTTTTTTCTGAACTCCTTCCCAGATGTGTGTTTGATGCAATCCGGTCTCTGAGCTCTACAGGCAGTTCTTTTGACCTCAGGGCTTGGTTTTTGCTCTGATATGCATTATTAGCTGTTAGACCTTTTATTAAGATGTGTGTGCCTTTCCAAATCATATCCATTCAATTGAATTTGCCACAGGTTAACTTCACTCGAAGTGTAGTGACATCTACAAGCAATATGAATGCTCCTGAGCTAAATTTGAACTGTCCCAGATAAGGGTATGAATACTTACGCAAAGGAATAATTTAAATTTTTTATTTTTAATACATTTGTGAAGATGTTAAAAACCTGTTTTTTGCTCTACCATTATGGTGTACGGAGTATAGATTGATGTGGGAAAAAAGTAATTTAAAGCAGTTTAGCAGTTTAGGCAGCAATATAACAAAACGTGAAAAAAAAATTAAGGGGTATGAATACTTTCGCAAGGCACTGTATATATATATATATATATATATGATGGGTATACATTAGGCTACCTCTTAAGCATTTCGGGAGTAATAAAATTTAATAAAAATTGGTGCCATAAAATAATCCCCAAACAGCTGTCAATATCAAACAAAAATATTTAAAGTGGTGTTCTTTTTTTTTTAATCTCTGTTTGTAAACTACATGGGCACAATCAGAGATGAACCAGTCAAAAGTAGTTATTTGTGAGCAAAGGCAAAGTTTCTTGTGTGAATCCGATGCAACATTTTTTTGAGA
Organism: Sinocyclocheilus grahami; assembly: GCF_001515645.1. Lineage (NCBI taxonomy): Eukaryota > Metazoa > Chordata > Actinopteri > Cypriniformes > Cyprinidae > Sinocyclocheilus > Sinocyclocheilus grahami. The sequence goes on along the minus strand of NW_015505250.1, from coordinate 376,932 downwards.
ATGCAAAAGCATTGACATTTTTTCCCCCCATCTCATATTTTTTTCCATCACCGTGTCCCTTTAGTAGCTCTGTAGAGCACTAGTAATCCAGATTTTCTGGATCATTGTGATCCAGTCCATTTTGCTTTGAAAAATCTGAAAATATGGACTACCTGATCCTGGATAGCAAAACATGGGATTACCAAATCAGATCATTATCATCCAAATTAAGCTTTTTGAACAACTGGCCCTAGTTGTTTCAAACTAACCAATCAAATACAAGTCACAGTCTGTCTCCAGTACATTAGTTTATTGCAAGAAATTTTTTTTTTACTGAAACAGAAATGCAACAAACCAAACTTTCCCTAAGAAGATACTTGTACTGGTGGTGAATTCAGATCTGAAAGGGTGTACAAAATGCATTTTATTTAAATAGATATGAAAATTACTGAAATAACTTACTTCAAATGCGCTATTTAAAAAAAGATCACACAGTTTCAACCTAACCAAACCTGAAGGATTAAATTAGCCATTAAAAGCAGTCCTACTATACAAAAAACAAACGTAGAAATACAATAAAAACCTGTTCTGGTCCAAAAGTGCAAACATGTTTCAAGTGAAAGAAAAATCAATCAGTCCACCACAGTAAAGAGTCACCTCAGCCTGCAAAAATATGCACATTTGCTTTTAGATCACTTTTTCCTGCAGTAAGTCCCAGAGCATGATCAGGGTTATCCACTAATCCCATGAGAGCTAACAAATGTTAAAAAGATTTATTTTTCTGCTAGATTAGTCCTCAAACATAGAGAATCCAGATCTCAGACCTTTTTTAGCCAAAGCAAAATTAGTAGTAGGTATAATAAAACAAATCTCACCCATGTGTTTATAGTAGCACTTCACCAATGAGGTGACAATGTTTTTTTTTTTTTACCAAGACTACAGTAACCTTCAAATGAAATCTTTAGCCTGGTGCTCAGTCTCTGCAAACCCTTAAGTGTCATTCTTTTAGACTTTGGAATGCAAAGTGCTTGGTTTTTCAAAGTCCTCGATGATTATCTGATGCTCTAAAGCCGCAGTTCGGTGTCCTCTTTTGGTTCTGGAATCTTCGGGAAGGTGATGTGTGCACCTTCACGTGTCTGACCGAGAGCAGATGCGATGATATCAACGGCTAGGCTAGTTGTGGCCTCCAAAGCCTCAGGTGTCGCACCTAGTGTGGGGTTCACTTCAACCACATCCATCACAGAGAGTAAACCTGTGTAGTCCAAAACAAAAAATATTAGCGTCAAGGTTTTTGGATTTATTTGATTTCAAAGACATCAGTTATGTGAATGGTAGATCTGTACCTGTGTTATGGATCTCCTCTGTTACGTAGATGCCCTCTCTATAGGTCAATCCTCCATTAACGGGAGTTCCAGTGGCAGGAGCCAGGGACGGGTCAAATGCATCGATGTCAAAGCTCAGATGGATCGGCCTTTGTTTCCTGATATAAAAACAAATAACAGTGACAAATTACATAGGTTGTTTGATTGTGATGTAGTGTAAACAGATGAAACTGAGATAAAGTGCTACAAATTATTTATGACATTAAACATGTAAGTCAGGTTAAAGAAGGCCGCTTGTGAGCTTGTATTCCTCCAGAAAACTATTCTGCCCCCATTTACAAAGTTCAATAGTACACAGGAGGACTACATGTAGAATAAGCAGCAACATGCAATTTGTTGCTGGTTGTTTACAGAAGCACCACTACTAGGTAAATAAGTGTGTATGTTTTTCGCAATATCACTATACCTTGCCAAGAGGTGATCCAAAGTGACCTCCATTACCCTCTGAATGCCCATTCTGTCAATATCCCGCATGGAGAAATATTGGATTCCCAGGGTCTTCAGGATTATACTGTGAGAGAGCAATAAGATCAAATTGGCTAGTAAAATAAAAGTAGTGATGCTGTTTTTTCTTTCTCTTTATATATGCAGTACACACACACACATACTGTATGTATTATAGTGGATTCACCATCCAAATTGGTCTGATTTAGTCTCATGTTGGCTTCATCATAAACATTTTATTTTGTGCCCTATTGGTGGTTACAGATAATGTTAGTTATATTAATAGCCTATGGATTGCAACAATTGGTGATTTAGTAGCAAAAGCCATGTAGTGTCATATAGAAATGTAGGTAGAAACACCCATAGGTGGACACTGATGAAGGTCTAAACAGCTGATGGGGCCCACGAGGACAGAACCAGACCAGCCGCAGTGACTTCGTGGCAGTGTTGAATTACTCATCATCAGATTTTAAATGACCAATGATGGACTTGCATACCATCATGTGGCCTCTTAACAGGAATAGACGTGAACACTGTTGCACAGTTAAGTTTTAAATAAGTATATTTAAAATACTAGATTTGAAAACAAGCAAACTATGAGGAAATGAAGGAGTTGGCCATGATAGTAGCATGAGGGATGGTCGTCATAAGCTAAGACAGAGGTAAGGGTTACATTTGTATTGACTTAACTGCATTTGAAGACTTCAGGTTCATTTGCAGTTCTTGCTCAAAGACATTTTTGGATTTTGAGAATAAGCATGTTACATTTCAGCATTCTTTTGTGTATTTAATGTAACGCCTTGCCATATGCAAGACATTTACAACCAACAGTTGGTGAAGAGCAAGACTATATTTGTTGCATTGGATAAGGTAAGCTCTGATATAGTTTGGTCAAGAATGCTCGCCATATATGGTGCTATGGTTATTTTCACAACTACAAACATGTGATGCCATGCGCCTGTTAAAGTGATGCAACAAATCATCATTGTATCATTAGGTTCTACAGATATTTTTAAGTTAAAATTAAGGCTGGACAATAATTAAATATCAATATATATCGCAATATTTTTTTTTCAATAACGGTGATATGATTTTAAACATTTCCGATATTTCAATATACATTAACAGTGTTTCCCATATTGATTTATTTGTGGTGGCCTGCCACAATATCAACATTGACCGCCACAAATAGATTGTCCAAAAGGCTTTGACAGTTTGACTTAGTTGAATAAACATAACAAAATCAAAATGCGGCACAGGTGTTTTATATGAATGTATCTTTGAAGGGAACCTTCAAGAAAAGTTTCGATGGCATTTTCATTTTATTTGATAAAGTAGCGTTCATGAGCGCTGCTTTGTTTATAGCTGTTACTGGGAAAACCGCTGTTTCTGCCGCGCCAAAAGCGCCTCCTGCTGGCAGAGAATGAATTTGCATTTTCAATCAGCCCGTCTCCAGCAACATGTATTTTTGTTGTTGCTCGCTCTTTTTTGTTTTCTGCAGCAACTGAGCACTTTTCATATTCTTTATCCTCAAGCGTTCAAGCACTTTAGTTTCAATTTTCAAGAATAATCAGCCTTATGTTATAGTTTATATAGTTATAGTTTAGTTTAGTTAAAGATATTAATATTAATAAGGTGACGGTGATTTCACATTTCTTGTTAGTATGAAGGCTAAATACAAATAAAAGGTGAACATTAATTTATTTGTACCGTTTTTATTTCTTTAAAATATTATATAGTATTTATTTCATTTCATTATTTTATAGGAAGAGGTTTCATATAGGCTTAGCAAATTAATTTTTTTAATGTAATTTTTTTCAGAAATGTTTAGGTACAGACATCCGTTGTAGGCTTCTTCTTTTTTTTTAATATTGCTCATATCGATATAGTATCGACCGAAATCAAGAAATATATTGTGATATAAATTTTGGCCATATCGTCCAGCCCTAATTAAAATACTACTATACATAGACACACACACACACACACACATATATATATATATATATATATATATATATATAATCCGAATATAATTCCTTAAATTCTGATATTAAAGTTTTTTCCTCACGCAATCCAACGTACTAAAGTGTCCCAAGAAAAATCCCAATAAAATGTCCAAGAGAAATAAGTCTGTAAAAGAGCTAATGAGACAAAAAATATATACAACAGCGCCCCATTTTCAGCGATAATAAGGGGAAATCCTCCTCAGCTAAGGTCAAACGGGGTCTTCGAAGCTGTGTCATAAGTCATTTGTTCTTAACCACCGACGGAAAAAATCTCAGGCTTAAGATAGCAGGAACTATCGCATTACATGGAGATCACGGAGTTACGTAAAGCGGCCCTCCGCTCTGCACGATGTTTGTGATTAACAGCTGACTGACTGACTGACTGACTGTGGCCGAGACTGACGAAGTGACTTGCACATTCCGACTAGTAACTCTGGAATGTCATGACTCAAGCATTTGACGTTAAAGGCGAATTACGCCTTCTTTCCTGTTATTATTAGAAGTAATAGCAGTAAGCCGCTAGGCATGTACAAACTAATATTCTGGTAGCAAGTCGATACTAAAATTAAAAAGATGTAACGATGTCACTCTCTCTACAGTACCAGCAGTGGCTGGCTCGCGCCTGGCGGTAAAGTGGATGCTCGCGTGCTTTTTTACAGTCAGTGAATGGCACGGACAGATACACTTAAAAATTCAGTGAAAATGCTCATCTTTGTCGTTTATCAATGTAAACACGGCAAGTTATTTAAATAATAATAATAATAATAATATTATTCAGGGAAATCTACAGTAGTCGTTTTGGAATAAAAAAAAACTTTTGACACATGACTTTAAATGCACGAATGTTTAGAACTGGGAAAAAATTAACCACTGTTTTGTGTTGTTTAACAGCTCTTAAGTGCTTGCCTTTAAGATTTAAAAATAGCATTAGTTTTTGCTTTATTGAAAATGTGTCAAAAATCGTGAAAATTCACTGGTATTCGTGACTACTGTAGACAGTGGATGTTTTTCCTTTCCACCTCGTACTTTTCAGAAAGAAAATAGGCTATAATGCATGACACATTCATTGTTTATTTAGTTAGTTCATAAGGAATAATTAATTATGGAAACTTGTAATTAAAAACCACGAATGTTCTCCAGTAATTTGAAGCCACCCGTTCCAGAGCTTTTGTTACAGTGTCCTGGCGGGAACTGCTTTCTACGGTGGCAGAGAAGTGCAAAACAAATCACAATTCTGAAAACAAAATAACAAATTACAAACCCAAATGCAAGTCTAAAAAACTAAATAACAATGCAGAAAACACAACAACAATTCAGAAAACACAAGTCAGAAAACAAAATGACAAATTCGAAAACAATACAACAAGTCAGAAAGCACAACAACAATTCAGAAAATATAATAAGTCAGAAAACACAACGACAAATCAGACAAACCGGAAGAGGTAGGTATAGTTTGAGACAGCGCCATTGGTTTGGGATTACTCACCTCTGACTGGACGAGACATCTGTCAATCAACGTATACAGGAAGAACCAGCCGAAGAACAGCAGAGTCGTGGTAGAAAGTTCGGAGATGGTATTAAAGTAGCTCAGTTTAAATGTATTGTATGAATTGCCCTTACTATGGAATAAAAAATACGGGGTGTCTATTTACATTTAGTTAAAAGTGGCTGTAAACCATCAGCTCCAGTGGCACAGATGGATAAGCGCGTGTCGTTGGCTTTTTGACGCGATCGACCCGGGTTCGATCCCATCTTTTGCCGAACTTTTTTTCCTCCCTTTTCAAATCTCGCATTAGCAATGGATTCTATTTACGCTATGTTAAAATAGCAGGATTTCTACTATCAAGTATACTACTTGTTGCAAATAGTGGCAATTATCTGCACTTCAGTAATATAGTACATTATAAAACAGTATGCAATAATAACGTATTGAGTGTAAATTATAATTTAAATTATTACATGGATGCCACCTTATTGGTACAATAAAGCCCTCCCTACACCTATCCTAACCCTACCCGATATTTATTTTCAACTTTTTGATTATTTCCTTAATTTTTATTGAAAATAAATGCCTTTACGATGATGATATACGAGATTTGAAAAGGGAGAAAAAAAAAGTTCGGCAAAAGGCGGGATCGAACCCGGGTCGATCGCGTCAAAAAGCCAACGACAAGCGCTTATTCAGCTGTGCCACTGGAGCTGATGTTTCACAGCCACTTTTAACTAAATGTAAATATACACTCCATATTTTTTATTCCATAGTAAGGGCAGTTCATACAACACATTTAAACTGAGCTACTTTAATACCATCTCCGAACTTTCTACCACGACTCTGCTGTTCTTCAGCTGGTTCTTCCCTGTATATGTTGATTGACAGATGTCTCGTCCAGTCAGCGGTGAGTAATCCCAAACCAATGGCGCTGTCTCAAACTATTCCTACCTCTTCCGGTTTGTCTGATTTGTCATTGTGTTTTCTGATTTGTTATTATATTTTCTGAATTGTTGTTGTGCTTTCTGAATTGTTATTTAGTTTTTTAGATTTGCATTTGCGTTTGTAATTTGTTATTTTTTTCAGAATTGTGATTTGCTTTGCACTTCTCCGCCACCATAGCTTTCACATTTACTGGCAGCGGTTAATCCATGACAGAAATCCCATGACCTCATCAGGTTCATTTCTGACTAGCCTGGGCGACCCAAAATAACACCTGCCTGTATCACGCTCCACCTGAAAAATGCATTCAGGTCCACATCTTTTTATTTATTTATAAATGAGTTTGCAGCCTGAGTCAGCTCATCTGAAACCTTATCCTCACTACAACCCTAATTGTACAAACATTAATAAGGCCATAAACTTATGACCCCCCCCCCCTTTTCACTTTTTCATTGCTGTACCTCTGTGATAAATCGCTTTAGTTAAGGGTCATTCACTGAACTGATTTTTTTTTTAAACGTTTTTTTTTTCGTTTAAAAACGCCAAGACACCGGGTGGGGAAATTACTAAAAACTTAAGTTCCATAGACACGTTATTTAAAAGTTAAAAAAACCTAAAACAAAACAATGGAAAGCAGCGCAGTGGAATGCAAAGCCGCATTCTGTACGAATGGACCCGCATACCGTTCCTGAATTAAACGTTGCTTTGAATAGATGCGTTTGCTAAATTAAAGAAATTCTAAGTTCCCTACTGCGCCATCCCTAAAGTATATTGTGAATAATAATACCCTATTGTTATGTGCTGCGGCTCGTCCCATAGCATTTCTGAATGTGTGGAGGACCTGTAGTGACACACGTACTGTAAATCTACACTTCACTTTCTCTCTCACTGCGGCCAGACAACATCCAAAACTTATTCACTGACCGAAACTCTTTCACTTAAAGTATTCCAGTCATAAAATAATAGCAAAACTATTATTGCTACATTAAACAGATTGTAAATGAATTTACGTTTGGATCGTTGTGTGATGTAACAGTTAATCCAGCGCTCTCTTTCTGATCCTCACCCGCCACGAATCTATTTAAAGGCATAATTCACCCCAAAAACCAAAATCGTCACGCTCAGCTAAAATTGAATATTTACCTTCTTGTTTCAAACCCGCATGCCTTCTTTACAAACTTATTTGATCATCAAAATGACAACCTCGCTCAGTCATCATGCAACTTTCAATGCACCAAAAAAAAAAAGATGCAATAAAGTGAATGGTTACTTAAGCAGTATACTTAAGTATCCTTTGGAGGGTACATAAATGATGACATAATTTTCATATTTGGGTGAGTTATCCAAATATATATATAATTCCCCGAGTCTATTGAGTCTTAAAAATCTATAAATCTATCTACCTCTATATGTCTAGAGAGAGATACATAGATAATACTAATGATGTACTTACCCAGATTTGAAAGTCTCTCCACCAAACCCGCATCCCGGATGGCTTTGGGTCCATGCTCCACCCCTCTCCTTTTCTGAGTGAAAATCGTAAAAAAAAATACAGTTATATCACTATGTTATACACCGGTGAGTATGTGTGAGTTCTAATTAAATAAATCTATATTTCTTACCTGTCCTTTGGAAAACGGAGCTCCCAAAACAGCAACAGAATGCGATCGGTTCTGTTGGCAGGAACTCAACGTGAATCTCAATAATCTAGACAGCGGTCCTCTCAAGGCCATGCTGACTCAACCGGAGAGTTATGAAATGCAATACAAAAACGCAGCGGAAGGTTGTCTCAAACGAATAGTCTGTCGCCCGATGTGGCTTTTTACTCTTCTGGCTCAGGACTGGCTGTTGAATCCCAAAGAACTGCCACGACGTTTTTCTTTAAATCTTCCACTTAATTCATATTCATGAGTTCGTGAATAGCGGAAGGTGAAGCTCGAGCTACACGCCTTGGGTGAAATCTCAAAACCGCCCCCCAAAATCTAACAGTCTTCCAGCATCCAATTGTTTCGGCTTAGTGCGGCGTGAACCACGTTTTTCTATTCATAGAGCGGGCAACCTGCGTCACACCCGATGACACACCTTCCTCCCAGCCAATCAGAAGCTCCGCCAGCGTGCGTTTGCTTCAATGAGCGAGGCTTTGGGCGAATGAGTGGCGTGATACTGATACAGTAGATGGGGTGCCTTTTTTGTGGCGTTGGAAATTTCCATCTCTGCACTGTCGACTGCATATGTTTTTTTGGCTTGCCTAATGTCTCGTCAACAAATTCCCGTCTTACAGATGCAGTGGATCAAAACAGATCCAGTGTCCATAGCTTTGCTGCATGACAGAATATTTATGTTCTATAGAAATGTCTGGAATACCAGAATGACGAGGACTGGCAAGTCGTTGACAACTTTGGCCTAATTTCAGTGTTTATATCCACTTCGAGCAAATACACAGAAGTTGACTCATATACATAACTACACATTCGTATATAATTCATTGAGTTTTATTGATTGATCAGTTTAGTTTAGCTAATCACCGATCTGTAATAAAGAACATAGAGAGTGATCAGTAAATGGAGTCAATATTTTCTGCACTTTGGCTCCATCTGGTGGTAGATTTTTTTTTAGATTTGGTTGGTCTTTTCTTTTCACACACAAACACACACATACACACACACACACACACACACACACACACATACATATATATTGCTTACATTGCCAAATTTAGCATTTAATGTCATGTTAAATTTGTTTATCAGATTGCCTTGCTAATGCATTATTTGGGCGACATTATTGCGCCTTTGAAATAGTTTACTATTTCTGCAAAATGTAAGTCAGCTGGACGTTTGGTGTCGCTGTAGCATTGGTGTAATGTTGTGTGCTGTATATCAAAGCATTTCCGGGATATTTTCTTGTTGGGTGGAATGTTTTCGGGGTTTTTTCCCCCTATGCACAAAAGCAGTCTTCATCTAGGTGGCGCTTGCAGGCTCAAAAAAGCAGAATCTTTCATTCAAATCTCGGGGGTTTTTGTCCTACTGAGCACATTCTTAATCTAAAATCGGTATTAGAATAAACTAATTCATTTCAACGATTTGTATCTGACATAGAAAAAAAACACCATCCGCATCATCCATCTAAAATAAAAGAAGAAGAAAAAAAGAATAAATACCAAACAAATGTGATTGGTCCGTCCTGTTTTGCGCTGAGAAAAGTATCAGGTACCACGTAACAAGGCCGTCAACGTGCTGCTTCAGCAGCGTTCTTGGCGACATTATTTTAAACCCGAACAATCACACTTACAACTTTTAATAACTCACACTTACAATAATAAAGAGAAAATTCTCAGTGAACATGAGAAAGCGTGAGAGTTATAAATGTAACCCTTCATCCTTACTAGGTCACTAAGCCCCGCCCATCTGTAACGCAGCTTCAGGCGAAATTGCCAGTCTTGTCGCTGACGATATTTTTGGGATTTTCTATGGATGCTATTTATTATCAGAGGAACGCGTGACCAACTCAAAAGAGAAACATCAATTATTTTACTGATCGTGGCGTTATATATCCATTCCTGTGGCGGATAGGATAGGAGGTGTTGTTATTTTCAGGGGCGTTGATATACTAAAACAGAATTGGGTGAGTCTTAATCAATAATATAGTAAATACATAGGAAGAAAAATATTTTCCAGCCGGCCTCCTAGTTCAATTAGGTTATGATGAAGTGTAGAGTTTTATTGTGGATGCATTGGGTGTTGATTCGTATGAATCATATTGTAACCTGAGTGAAATCAGAGTTGAGATGACTTTGTATGGCCAAACGCTCTTTGGAACTGACATAAATCTCTCTGACAGATCGGTGTATCAGCAAACATGTCTTTCCCTCCTCATCTGAACCAGATAGCCCAGTTACCCCCTGGCATTTCCCCCTCACAGTTTGCTGGGTTTCCAACCACTGTACCTTCAGGTAACGTTACGTCATGAAGGGATATGTATATTTATATATATATATATATATATATATATATATATATATATATATATATATATATATATATATATATATATATTGACGTTAAGTTTATAATCTTTGTTTATTTATATTTTTCCTCAGCAAGTCCGATAATTCCAGTCCCAGTGGGAATGATGCCTCCCTCTCCTGCAGTATGTAAAGAAACAGCTGAAACATTTGTTTTGGTTTCCTTGGTTTGTTTTAAAAATTAACCCTGTTACCAGGCTGAGAAACATTTCCTAGAATATTTCCTAGAAAATCAGGTTTTACAATGTGCCGTATATGTGTGATGTCTGTAGGCTATTTGCCATACACCGATCCTAAGTGCAGAGGCCATACCAGATCTTATTGTGCTTTACTCCTGACCATTTTAAATAATAAGCATACATGCCTGTGCTTTTTGTAGCAGCAAGATGAAACATTTTGAGATGCATGGAACTGTCAGTCCGGTTGTGCTTATTATGCTCTGTGCAGTTTGTACTCTACAGTTTGTTCCTGAAATATGCTGCAGGTTTTGATACAAACTGCAATGCCAGTAGTTCAGAAGCTGACTAAGGACTCCTTTGGCACCCGTAACAAGGACTCAAAGGAAGGTACGGGTAACAACACAGGACCGACCACCACAGTGTTTGTTGGAAACATCTCAGAAAAGGCCTCTGACATGTTGGTGCGGCAGATGTTGGCAGTAAGTGTTGGGAATTTATTCAACAACTTTTATCTGTACAGTATCATTAAATCTCTTAGACACATCACCTTTATAGAATTAGTTCTCTCAAGAATGAAAATTCTGTCATCTTTTACTCACTCTTATGTCACAGAGCACATCAAATATGGTAAAAGGAAGTTCAACCTTACTTGCTTGACACGAGAACAAATGAGGTTTGTTGCAGATTGATGTGCTCAGTGTATGTGCGCTGATCAAAAATATCCTCATTTTTGTTACAAAGATTAATAAAAGTCATGTGAGTTTGGAACAACAAGAGGGTGAGTAAATGATGACAGAATTAAAATGTTCCTTTTAAGTTGATTAATACATCCATTATTTGACCTGGTGTTCATGGGAATGTCTGTGTTATGTAGCATTTTGCTCAGGATGTTTTCATAATCAGCCTGTCACAACAAACATTTTCCTCTCTTCTGCAGAAATGTGGTTTAGTCCTCAGCTGGAAAAGAGTCCAGGGGGCTTCTGGAAAACTGCAAGGTATAAAGTCAAACTATAATAATCATCAGAGGATAGTGTGTCAGTCTTTTGTAGTACACAGTTTTTGACAAAGATCTTCTTGGTAAGTTCTAGCCAAAAAATTTTTTTACAGACTGGGTATTTTCAAATTTAGCTTGACTACTATAGGCCCAGCAGCTTAGATTTTTTTATTAAGGATCTTTATCCAGGATTGTATTGGTAATTGTAAACATGGGCTTTCTTAGACAAGTGTCCTCTGCTCTGTTTTCCTCTCCTAGAAAAGAACAAACAGGAATATGTTCAAAAAGAGATACATTTGTGTCATCTGTCTGCCCTATCTGATCTAATGTTGTGATGTGTGCATTTTAACGTGTGTGTTTGTATGTGTAGCGTTTGGTTTCTGTGAGTACAAAGAGCCAGAGTCCACTCTGAGAGCTCTCCGACTGCTTCATGAGCTGCAAGTGGGTGATAAGAAGTTACTTGTGAAGGTGGACGCAAAGACCAAAGCTCAGCTGGATACCTGGAAGGCCGGTCAGAGGAGACGAAATGGGGTAAACAAAAAAAAATTATTAAAAATGTTATTCAGCAAGGACCACTGTAAAACCTAACAAATGTCCTAACTAACACTTTTTAGTTGACTTTACTTAATGTACAACAATTGGTTGATATTAATTATAAAAATCTAGTAATGTGTAATATTTGCGTACTGTGCCTTTGTTATACAGAAAACCCTAGTTAAGATAAATTGATTGTTGAGTACCAGTATATCAAGCTAGTTTTTAGTTCCCGGCATGCTTTGCATTTTGACTCCAGGAGTAAATTTTGAAATTAAGTGTTATTTTATATGTTTCTGCACAAGATAAATATGGGGGAGATCTGTTAGTTTTTAATGTTCTGTTTTAAAAGGGGTTCTATTATGTCTGCATTTTTGGAGTGGTTGCCATTGTGCTAAGGAGTAGAGCCTGTGGTTAGTTCAAGGATGGCTCTGTAAACATTAAGACTATAGACTGCTTTATTTAAAAAGCATTAACTGCAGCTGCTGATGCAGTGATAGTCTCTCTGTTGGTTATGTTAGCACATGCATATGTGCTATTGCTAACTGAACAGTTGATGCACTTAATTTACTGAAGCAAAACTTACTTGGCTGCTTTTTTTAAGTAAGGGTAACTAATTAGATTTTACAATAACACATTGAATCAAAATGACGAGCATGATTGAGTGCCAAATCAACATATTAGAATGATGTCTGAAGAATCAGAATCAGAAAGAGCTTTATTTGCCAAGTGTGTTTGCACACACAAGGAATTTGTCTTGGTGTCAGGAGCTTCCAAGTGTAGAAAGTACAGACATAGTGCAGACATGCATATCATTTAAGGTAGTAAAATGAAATAAAACACTAACAGACAATAAATAAAAAATAACGCTATGGTAATAAAATATAGCGAAAAAATATATATCAATAGACAGAATTATGAGTGTGCATATGTGCTATTTACAGATGAAAAAGTTTTGATAAGTTATTTACAGATGTACAGTCCTGAGATGTGTTATGTATTGTTTAGATGGAATATGACCTGGGGTAAAAAGCTGTTCTTGTGTCTGGCTGTTTTGGTGCTCAGTAGCGCTGACGAGACGGCAACAGTTCAATGAAAAAGTGGGCTGTATGTGAGGGGTCCAGAGTGATTTTCTGAGCCCATTTCCTAACTCTGGAGGTGTAAAGTTCTTGGAGGTTAGGCAGGGGGCACCAATAATCCTCTCAGCAGTCCTGACTGTCTGTTGTCTCTTGATATCTGATTTGGTAGCTGAACTAAACCAATCAGTTATAGACAAACAGGACAGACTCAGACTTCCTCAGCTGGCGAAGGAAGTACAGCATCTGCTGGGCCTTTTTTCTTTATTACAATAGAGTCGATGTTAAGAGCATAGGTTTGATTTTGACATTGGTGGGGACCTGTCAACACCCCCCCCCTCCACCAGCCAACATATTCATGATTCATTAAAAGAGTTTTTTATTTTTGAATGTACAATAATTACACAATTTTGATTATGTAAACCAACAACATAAAAAGACTATTCTGTCTAAAAGAATATTCAGAATACAGTTTATTAAAAATACAAATTTCACATTAAGCATTATAGGATGCTTTGTACATTCAGTTTAACAATATTAAGTTAAAGTGGGTAATCTTAATCATTCAACTGAACTGTGCACGTATGTTTTAAACTCTTCGCCTACCTTATGTTCTTATTCTGGCCAAAAATGTGCGTCCTTGAAAGCGCACAGTTTTCTACCGTATTTACTTTAACTTCTCAGGTAATATAAATGGAATGACCCATTTCAAATGCAGCCGAAAATACAACAACAGTGGTTAGGCTATACATATATTTAATTGTTTGATTAAAATTATTGCTATGGACAATTTAGTAGTCGCTGGATATTGGTAGGGACATGTCCCTAGCATCCCTACCTAATTCTACAACCTTGGTGAATGTCCCACTTCAGGTCCTGTGAGATGGTGGTTCCCAGGAACCTGAATGACTCTACTGCAGCCACAGTGCTGTTCATGATGGTGAGTGGGGGGAGATTTCTCCTGAAATTCACAATCATCTCTACTGTTTTGAGCGTGTTAAGCTCCAGGTTGTTAAGACTGCACCAGACAGCTAGCTGCTCAACCTTGCTACTATATGCAGACTCGTCACTGTCCTGAATGAGGCAGATGACTCTATTCTCTGTATTGTTAGTGTTTCATTTCATTTTATTACCTTAAATTATATGTATGTCCGCACTATGTCTGTACTTTCTGCACTGGAAGCTCCTGACACCAAGACAAATTCCTTGTGTGTGTGTAAACACACTTGGCAATAAAGATCTTTTTTATTCTGATTCTGAAGGATCATGTAACACTGAAGACTGAAGAGTAATGGTTACTGAAATCACAGGAATAAATTATATATTAAAACAGTTATTTTAAATAATATTTCACCATATTACTGTTTTCATTGTATTTTTGATTAAATAAATGAAGCGTTGGTGAGCATAAGATACTTTCAAACATAAAAAAATCTTAGATTCCAAACTTTTGAACAGTAGTGTGACTCAACTTTAATATTAATATCTTTCCTATAAATGCTCCTTACCTGGTTCATTGATTGAAAGAGCATGTTGGAGCACGTCAATCTCAGGTTGTCCGGAGAATGCGAGAAACTCCCTCTTTTGAGGAGTTTATAAACTGATAATTGTCACATACAAATACATATCCCCTATCCAGATTCCTCAGACTGGAGAAGAGGCTAAAGAGGAAGAGGAGGAAGAGGTTCTGGATGAGGAGACGAAGCGGCGTGATCAGATGGTGAAAGGTGCCATAGACAGTCTGATCCGGGAATACTCCAGCGAGCTCTCAGCCTCCTCACAGGATGCTGAAGCCCATCAACGCAAGAAACGTAAAGAGAAGAAGGAGGTATTTTTACTTTCACCATGGTAACCATACTGACCTAGCAGCCTTGTCATAATGGCTTAACTGAAATACTGGGACATGTCATCATTTACTCACCCTCATGTTTTTCCAAGCCTATATTATTTATATGCTTACTTTCTCAAAATATATCGTATGACACAAAGTTGTTATATGACTTCAGTAGACTTGTAATATGAACTGTTCCTTTCAGGATATATTTAGGAAGTTGTAGACCACTAATTCTGATTATTGCTCTTATTGGTAATTTTTTAAGATTGAATCTGTCTGCTCACATAGTCTAATCAATTTTACTGTATTTTTTCCCCCAGGATGATATAAATGCCATGGAGCTGGAAGATGACAAGCGAGACCTGATTTCCAGAGAGATTAGCAAATTCAGAGACACACACAAGGTAACACACTACTTTATTCGATTTCTCTCTCTCCTTTTCTTAGCCTAGTCTGTGGACTGAAGACGGCCACATCTAGAGTACTCTAGACCCACATTATTATGACTGAAACTACACTTGATATAGATTAAAAAAATCACACAAATAAATCTGTAGGAATTTGATATATCCTGCCCATTTTAGACAGCTGCATGAGGCAATTTTTTAACCCAAGAAGCATCATTATTCACGTTTATTATAAATAATGCCTCTTTTGTTGTGTTTTTTTCATCTAGCAGCATCTACGCAAAAGATCTAACAAAATGGATGCTTAGAAATTTGTCAGATTACAACTTTAGAAGTTGTTCTCTGAATGAATGATTATAGAAAAGAGATTTCAGAAGCCTCCAAGATTGTTTCTCTGAGTGGCAACAATGGCAGCAGATGGGCAGGACCAGTTCAGGCTAGATTTACCACACAAAAAGTGCATGAACAAACTGTAAACCTCCCTCTAAAGCTAATCTGTTCATTAAACCCCACCATTATGGTAGAGGTCATATGGTGACTAAAGCAAGATGAATCTCAGAG
This sequence comes from Sinocyclocheilus grahami, assembly GCF_001515645.1. NCBI lineage: Eukaryota > Metazoa > Chordata > Actinopteri > Cypriniformes > Cyprinidae > Sinocyclocheilus > Sinocyclocheilus grahami. The sequence continues at coordinate 361,078 of NW_015505250.1, read as the reverse complement.
CTTTGGAAAAAGTTGCTGGAGTAGAGGATGTAAGTATGATCTTCCTTTTCTATTCTTCATATCTTGGGCGCCTCCTTCTGGAGGATGCACAAAGGTGCAACTGGCTCTGGGTCTCAGAAATGTGGCAATGAGGATGCTGTAGTGACAAAAAGATCCGCTGAAATGTGACATACTTTGATGTATTGACCTCAGGAGACAAACTGTAAATCTTGAGTTGTGTGCGTTCAGCGGAAGTTGCTCAATAAACCATATTTTTGGAAGGTGTTGTGTGGGCAGAGCTCAGTGAACCTTTGCAAGTCCTCTGTGTAAAAGCCTGGTTTTGGTGAGAAATGCAGTACTGAATAACCACTGCAGTATTTTTCACTGCAGTCTGAGGGGGGCGCCCTTTCACAGCACGCTCAAAGCTGAAGATTCCCCAGGTAAGATGCCATATTTCTTTCATGTCCCATTCCCTCTTTCTCTCTGTTTCTATCTGTTTTTTTTTTTCTTTTTTCTTTCTGTTGTTAGATTACATTTGATACAATAATACATTACAACTGTGATATGTTATCCGAATAGAATTTGCCCTTATTCTGTGTATTTGAGACAGTCATATTATGAGGAATCAGATTTTCCTTGATCTACTTGAGATACAAGCTAATTGTATGATGGAAACAGACTCTAATCATTTAACAATGTAATGCCAGCTTATTAAGACTTATTGAAGTTAAAAACTATATTAAATCTTACAGCAAACCCATAACTTAAAAGGAAAGAAGTAAAAATATCAGGGTGGCCGTGGGTCCTTAAAAAGTATTAAAATGTCTTAAATTCAGATTCAGTAGGTCTTAAATATTTTTGGTCACATTACCACAAAAATTTCTCCAGTCTGACGGACCCAGTGAGTGTCCGTCAAGAGTACTTTTCCCCCCGCTGTAGTTACTGCGTCATCAGAGAGAATTGCGGTTACAGAATACAGTCGATCACCATCCAAAGCCCTTAAAACTGTCTTGTCATTTGTACGATATTTTCCTGATTTTGTAACCTGCATTTGTACTCTCAATTGTATGTACCCCTGGCATTGATTGTGTATGTTCTTAGCAATGCAATAAAAAAATACAGTCGAACACCAGCTCGCTGTCCAGCCTCCAAACTACTTTAAATGGGTTCATGCAAGTTTACTGAAAAATGGCTTGAGAGTTGTACTTCCCCGACAGGACTAATAGCCTGATTAAAACTTAAATGACAAAATATAATCACGCATCAAAACGCGCGAATGATTCTTCTGATTTTATTACATTCAGCTTAAACAGCGATTGATAATTGATAGTGTATTTCTATTATCAATGTCGCACTGTTGAGGCTCGTGCTGCCTGTCTCTGTGAGAGACTTTCATGGAGAAATCAAATCAAATGAGTGTACGGCACACATAAAGAAACTCACAGAACAAATATACTGAGGTAAAAATTCTAAATGCTTGGTTTATTTATAGCATGATATAGTCAAGTAACATGCCATGACAAGGGATCTATTTTGCTGAATATTTTCACGTTTGCAAATGTTACATTGATTTCGGTTCAACAAACAAGTAGTAAAGTATATGAAGTTACTTGCATTTTTAGACACAATTGACTGTTTTGTTCT
>NW_015505250.1:357790-359206 GCF_001515645.1 Sinocyclocheilus grahami | reverse complement strand
GAAGTTGCTCAATAAACCATATTTTTGGAAGCTGTTGTGTGGGCAGAGCTCAGTGAACCTTTGCAAGTCCTCTGTGTAAAAGCCTGGTTTTGGTGAGAAATGCAGTACTGAATAACCACTGCAGTATTTTTCACTGCAGTCTGAGGCTTTCACAGTTTCACAGCACGCTCAAAGCTGAAGATTCCCCAGGTAAGATGCCATATTTCTTTCATGTCCCATTCCCTCTGTTTCTATCTTTCTATCTGTTTTTTTTTTTTTTCTTTTTTCTTTCTGTTGTTAGATTACATTTGATACAATAATACATTACAACTGTGATATGTTATCCGAATAGAATTTGCCCTTATTCTGTGTATTTGAGACAGTCATATTATGAGGAATCAGATTTTCCTTGATCTACTTGAGATACAAGCTAATTGTATGATGGAAACAGACTCTAATCATTTAACAATGTAATGCCAGCTTATTAAGACTTATTGAAGTTAAAAACTATATTAAATCTTACAGCAAACCCATAACTTAAAAGGAAAGAAGTAAAAATATCAGGGTGGCCGTGGGTCCTTAAAAAGTATTAAAATGTCTTAAATTCAGATTCAGTAGGTCTTAAATATTTTTGGTCACATTACCACAAAAATTTCTCCAGTCTGACGGACCCAGTGAGTGTCCGTCAAGAGTACTTTTCCCCCCGCTGTAGTTACTGCGTCATCAGAGAGCATTGCGGTTACAGAATACAGTCGATCACCATCCAAAGCCCTTAAAACTGTCTTGTCATTTGTACGATATTTTCCTGATTTTGTAACCTGCATTTGTACTCTCAATTGTATGTACCCCTGGCATTGATTGTGTATGTTCTTAGCAATGCAATAAAAAAATACAGTCGAACACCAGCTCGCTGTCCAGCCTCCAAACTACTTTAAATGGGTTCATGCAAGTTTACTGAAAAATGGCTTGAGAGTTGTACTTCCCCGACAGGACTAATAGCCTGATTAAAACTTAAATGACAAAATATAATCACGCATCAAAACGCGCGAATGATTCTTCTGATTTTATTACATTCAGCTTAAACAGCGATTGATAATTGATAGTGTATTTCTATTATCAATGTCGCACTGTTGAGGCTCGTGCTGCCTGTCTCTGTGAGAGACTTTCATGGAGAAATCAAATCAAATGAGTGTACGGCACACATAAAGAAACTCACAGAACAAATATACTGAGGTAAAAATTCTAAATGCTTGGTTTATTTATAGCATGATATAGTCAAGTAACATGCCATGACAAGGGATCTATTTTGCTGAATATTTTCACGTTTGCAAATGTTACATTGATTTCGGTTCAACAAACAAGTAGTAAAGTATATGAAGTTACTTGCATTTTTAGACACAATTGACTGTTTTGTTCTATTTCACCAACGAAAATAGT
>NW_015505250.1:352416-357726 GCF_001515645.1 Sinocyclocheilus grahami | reverse complement strand
TCCAAACAAAGATCAGAACAGAATTATTGCGCCCATTCTCCAAGCCACACCCGGCGTTTTTGTTACTGAATGATTCAGAGGTTTGAAGGAATCGGTTGAATGAATAAGTGACTTACCGCCACCTACTGGCGGTTTAGTCTCATGCTTAAAAGTATGCAGTTTCCCCCAACATTTCTTAAATGTATTTACAACATTAATCCCATAACATTATTTATTGCTGTTGTAATTTTGTAATTATTTAATTTGATTGGTAACAGTAGTGTATTCAATTTCTTGATCAATTGTAAGAATTTGACTTGAAAGATGACGCATACATTTAATAAGGTAAAAAAAATAAATATTGGCCTTTATAAAGGTAAATGACATCCTGTGGTAAATATTAAAAACATGCAGATTTAAGTATGTAAAAGCTGACAGAAAACGGATGAAAATATTGCTTCAGAATAAATTGTTTACACCACCAAAGATCTCTGTTATCACTTTTGTTTTGTGGGAATATTTTGTATGGGATATTGTCTGCTGATATGAAAAGTTCACTGTATATCGTAATAACAAATAGAATTTTTGACAGCGATGATATTTTGTTTTCTTTTTACATTTAAACGCATTAAATATAACATATACGTATGTAATATAATGTGTATTTACATCACAGGCTTGGTCTTAAATTTAAAATAAGGTGGTATTAAGAAGGTCTTAAAGTCTTAAATTTAACTTGTTCATATCTGTAGACACCACAGGTGCAAGGGTAGAAAATGGGCATGGACAGACTATTTAAATTAAGTGGAAATTTTTTTTAAATAAAAGGTATTATCTATGACTACCCAAGTCATCCCCTTGACCTTAAAATAAGAGATATAAAATAAAAGCTACTGTCTCAACCAGTTGTCATTGTTTATTGAGAGGTAAGTTCACCAAAATTAAAACTTTTGGCTCATTAAAATTCAGTGACAGGAAAGTCAGTCCCACACAATCCCACTTCTTTAGTGTGCATCATTTGGTTCTCCTCTTCATTTCTATCTGTTTCTCCTTGCATTTCCTCTCTTTTGTCAGCGTTCACCATTCAGAGCAGAGAGTTGCTGTCCTCATCTGTCATTCAGTAAAGCTGGCAGTATCTTTTCTATTGCCCATAGCTATTTGAAACTCTGTAGCCTCTCTGTCTCTGGATGGTCAGCGTCTGTATTTATGTTTGTTACTTTTGTTTGGGTGACTGAGGCCTGAGGGACAACCGAAGACGACACTTGGGTGAGATTCCACCTCTCTGATTTAATTCATTTTGCCAAAGTGAATGTATTTGGATGATACAGTATATTACAGATCTCTGCCAAACCATTTGAACAATACATCAGTGATTAGAAATAATGAACATTGCTTTAAACTCTGATGTTAAATTATGAATGAAATACGCAGAGTTTGTTTGGAGTAAGGATGTACAAGGTCGATACTAATAAAAAAGTGTAGTATCAGTCAGTTTAGTACCCAAGGACTGTCTGAGTGACAGGTGCGTATTTCAGTGTCTGAACGGTCACGTCTTGGTCAAAATGGCCGTCTTGAAGAGGTATTTGTGTAAAGGGTCAGTTTGTCTTAAAGGAATGGACAAAAAAATATCTTTGAATTGTAAATGCAGCCAAATAGATCTGTTGTTGTGCATTATGTTATTCATATTAATTAAACACTGCTGTTTACTCCAATAATTAGGCTAAAAATGCTACTTTCCTTTGTTTTAGTTTTACTAATATTAATATTTTTGCTGTCTAAATAAATGTGTGTACATGCATGGTTGTATATAAATGTATGTATATACTTTTATGTACTTATATATTTATTATACATGCATATACATTTATTATACAGATATGTATGTATTTGTATGTACACTACCTATCAAAAGTTTGGGGTCAGTAAGATTTGTTTTCTGTTTTTGAAAGCAAGGATGCATTAAATTGATCAAAAGTGATATTTAAGACATTTATAATTCTATTTCAAATAAATGCTGTTCTTTTGAACTTTCGATTCATCAAAGAATTCTGAAAAAGTATCACTGTTTCCACAAAAAAAAAAAAAAAAAAGCCACCCAGCTGTTTTCAAAATTGATAATAATAAGAAATGTTTCTTGAGCACCAGATCAGCATGTTAGCATAATTTCTGCAGGATCATGTGACACCGAAAACTGGAGTAATGATGCTGCAAATTCAGCTTTACCATCATAAGAATAAATTACATTTTAAAATATATTAAAATAAAAAATAGATATGTTAAATCATAATATAGCACATATGTTTTATATACAGTTGGTACGGAAAGTATTCAGACCCCCTTAAATTTTTCACTCTTTGTTATATTGCAGCCATTTGCTAAAATCATTTAAGTTAATTTTTTTTCCTCATTAATGTACACACAGCACCCCATATTGACAGAAAAACACAGAATTGTTGACATTTTTGCAGATTTATTAAAAAAGAAAAACTGAAAAATCACATAGTCCTAAGTATTCAGACCCTTTGCTCAGTATTTAGTAGAAGCACCCTTTTGATCTAATACAGCCATGAGTCTTTTTGGGAAAGATGCAACAAGTTTTTCACACCTGGATTTGGGGATCCTCTGCCATTCCTCCTTGCAGATCCTCTCCAGTTCTGTCAGGTTGGATGGTAAACATTGGTGGACAGCCATTTTTAGGTCTCTCCAGAGATGCTCAATTGGGTTTAAGTCAGGGCTCCGGCTGGGCCATTCAAGAACAGTCACAGAGTTGCTGTGAAGCCACTCCTTCGTTATTTTAGCAGTGTGCTTAGGGTCATTGTCTTGTTGGAAGATAAACCTTCGGCCCAGTCTGAGGTCCGGAGCACTCTGGAGAAGGTTTTCGTCCAGGATATCCCTGAACCTTAAGTGCAGCAGATTTTTTTTTTGTAACCTTGGCCAGATCTGTGCCTTGCCACAATTCTGTCTCTGAGCTCTTCAGGCAGTTCCTTTGACCTCATGATTCTCATTTGCTCTGACATGCACTGTGAGCTGTAAGGTCTTATATAGACAGGTGTGTGGCTTTCCTAATCAAGTCCAATCAGTATAATCAAACACAGCTGGACTCAAATGAAGGTGTAGAACCATCTCAAGGATGATCAGAAGAAATGGACAGCACCTGAGTTAAATATATGAGTGTCACAGCAAAGGGTCTGAATACTTAGGACCATGTGGTATTTCAGTTTTTCTTTTTTAATAAATCTGCAAAAATGTCAACAATTCTGTGTTTTTCTGTCAATATGGGGTGCTGTGTGTACATTAATGAGGAAAAAAAATTAACTTAAATGATTTTAGCAAATGGCTGCAATATAACAAAGAGTGAAAAATTTAAGGGGGTCTGAATACTTTCCGTACCCACTGTACATGATTACTGTTTTTACTGTATTTTTGATCAGACTAAGAGACTTTCTTTCAAAAACATGAACATAGTCTTACCAACCCCATACTTTTGAACATTATTAATTTATAAAGAATTTTAGTTTTTGCTGTTGCAATGATATTGATATTCCACTCATATTGTTACAGACTACAGGTCATTATTATTATTATTTATGTATCACAGCAACCCTGGTAGGGAGTATGGTTAAACTGACCCTCCCTGCCTATTTATAAGGCCTAGGTAATTTCTGGCAGTGAAAGCATCTCCGAACACAAAGACAAAAGACAATTGTGTAATGTCTTCAAGTCATTCATATAGAAAGCATCTTTAGTGCAGTGTGTCCTCTTTATCTGCCATGAAAATTATTACTTGCTTTATTTTTTATATTTCAGATGGTTTAAGTGGATGGTTAAAATAATATTTTTACTGAAATATTTTTTTCATGGTTTCTCCAAATTATGTGTAGAAGGATGAAACTTTATATGGGAGAGGAATACTGTTTGTGCATCTGTTTGAGTGTAAGTTTTAAAATCATGACATTTTTTATCATACTCCGACACTGGCTTCATTATTTAAACCTCTTTCTGTTTCCAGGGAGATTCTGGAACTTTGCCCTTGTTCTATATGTGTGTTCTCACACTTACATGAACTAATATCTCTCTTACCCCACCGGAACCCTGCAGAAACTAGAGGAGGAGAAGGAGAAAGAACGGCAGCAGATTGAGAAAGAGAGGAGAGAAAGAGACAAAGAGAGAGAGCGAGAGAAAGAGCGACGTGATCGGGAGAGGGAGAAGGAGCGGGAGAGAGAGAGACAGAAGGAGAGAGAAAAGGAGCGAGAGAGAGAGCGAGACCGTGAACGTGAAAGAACGAAGGAGAAAGAGCGGGAGAAAGAGAGAAGTCGTGATCGCAGTAAAGACAGAAGCAGATCACGGTGTGTATGACTACAGAATCTTTAAAAAAGTCTGTATTTTTTGCCTGACCAAAACATTGCATGATAAAGTTGTCCGACAGTGTGCAAGATTTTTTTACATTTATTTTGAAATGATTTCCCATATTTCGTTTCACTTGAAAAAAAATCACATTACCAAATTAATGCGTAGCGAAAACCCATTCAATGTTATTTTAAAAAACGTGATGAAATCAGAATTATTTTGTGGCTTTTAGTGCATGTCTATCCATATCAAAGAAGTTGACTACTTGCTAGTGTACTCCTGGATATTCAGCTATATACACATTTGCAGGGCCGTTTCTAGCCAATTTGACGCCCTAGGCAAAATCCCTATTGCCCCCCCCCTCCAATTATATATATATATATATATATATGTATGTATGTATATGTGTATATATATATATATATACAATATATGTATATATTTATATATATATATATACATACATATATACAGTATATTCTTTTCAGACACCTGTTGCTTGTCACATTCAAATTGGTTGTCATAGTAACGACACTAATTTGTGGAGATTCAGCGCATTGAGTTCCACAAATCCGAATGCATTATTTGTAAATTGACTGTTAAGATAAACATTTTGCACAATTTATTATCTGTAATATCATTGTATTGCCACTAGATGCTGTATAAACCCTATGTAACAATCTCTAGTAGCTAAGATATTGCACATAATTTACACATAAATCACACATAAATTAATTGTATTACATTTGGATGCATGTTTAGATATTATCAATGGCTACTTTTTTGTCTTTATCTGTTTTTTGTTAAAACATTTTGTTGTTGTTTCTTGAAACATTGATTTAAAGTGTCAGTTATTGCATTATTATTTCAGTCCTTTGTTACCTCAAACTACATATAAAAGCTTGATCAGTGGCATAAAAGTAACCAATGCAGCTACTTAATCCTTTGCTACTCATTAAGGTGTGAACTTCCCCTTTAAATAAC
>NW_015505250.1:269630-350190 GCF_001515645.1 Sinocyclocheilus grahami | reverse complement strand
CAAACTACATATAAAAGCTTGATCAGTGGCATAAAAGTAACCAATGCAGCTACTTAATCCTTTGCTACTCATTAAGGTGTGAACTTCCCCTTTAAATAACATGACGCTCGGCCCTCTATGATGCTGCTCCCATTAAGCGCTGTTGGAAGTGAATGAATTGATTCAGCATTTTGACACCTCCGTAAGGATGCATTTAACTCAACAGAGCGGTTTAATAAAGGATGTATTGATCTCGTAAATTAGCGAATTTTACTATACAAATATTTTTTAATTGGATGTTAAAGTTTATATGGGAATATTACATGACACGCTGACAAATACTGCCTAAACAAAATACTGATGTTGTGCACTTTATTTACTGTACCAATATTTTAAATTGGCCTTTGAACTTAGCTTTATTGCATGGCAAAAAAAAGTGTTACCTTGCCAAAGCACTGACAGAGCCCACTGATCTAATGGCATTGTTGAGCACTCCAAATGCAAACTTTGCATGCAACAATCAGGCAGCAATTGACAGCACTCTGATCTAGTGGCATACAGGCATCATCAGATTGACAGTACTCTAGCCCAATAATGTTGGGGGATCCAGTGGGGGCGGCAGTCATATTTCAGGGTGACCGTACCACTCTTTATCACAACCCTGCTAAAAGTGCCAGTACGTGCGCTCATTGGCGCCCCTTCAGCTGGTGGCGCCCTATGCGACCGCCTAGCTCGCCTATGCCTAGAAACGGCCCTGCACATTTGAAATGTATAGGCTTTGTCTTCTGGGGAAAAAGCAAACAAATGAAAATAACTTTATTTGTATAGCACCTTTCAAGTAATGTTTCTCATAGTGTTTCATATGACAATGTACAGAACGTGCCAAACAGTAGTTTGTTAAATAATTAAAAGAAATACAACTATTTTAAAAGTAACAAGTAACTAAAACTAAGAATGAAAGAGTGAATAAAACAAAAAATAAAACCTAAAATAAATAAAAAAGAGTAGCTTATCAAATATAGAAAAAAAGGTGTTAAAGTGTTTTTCCTAAAGTTTATATTTGTAATATTTCAATTCATGGGGTTTAGACTCTAAAGTAGAATATTTAGAACATTTCTAAAACCATCTAAAAGGTTCAGCTAGAATCTTCATCTCTATATCCTTTGTAAGTGTTGTTTATGTTCTGTAAGTAGTGTAATTGCTAGTTTCTAATGTACAGAATAAATGTTGTGTGGGGGCACGTTATGTTTTGAAGGGAGAAGAGTCGAGAAGAGAAGAAAAGAGAGCGTGAGGAAGATGAGGAGGAGGCGTATGAACGACGGAAGCTGGAGAGGAAGCTACGTGATAAGGAAGCAGCCTATCAGGAGGTTTGGAATCTAAAATTTACTGTTTTAGATGATTGTAATGGAACATCATGGAAAACATGATTTCCTTGCGCTTTGCACATTAAGAATTTGATCTACTCTAAATGGTAGTGTTAAACTAGATTATGAGGTTTTTGGTCCATAAAAGTGCAGAAAGGCTGCTGAGAGAAAATCTGTAACGTTCCAGAGCACTGCTTCTGTCTCTGGAGCTCTGTAGTGTCCTGCTTCTAGATCATCTGCCCTCCTTTATTCTCAAATGCAGGATAAACAGAAATGTGCTTGAAACCAAACACAGTAATATACAGTGATGTTTGTCTTTTGCAGCGCCTGAAGAACTGGGAGATCAGAGAGAGGAAAAAAGCAAGGGATTACAGTAAAGAAACCGAGAGAGAAGAGGAAAGACATAGAGAGATGGTAAGAATAAGTGGATAAAAACTATTAGCTAATAGAGTATATTTATACACATGAGGATATTTTTTTGTTTGCTGCTGAAATGGTTTAAAAATGGTTTTCTTTTCTCCTCAGTTGGACAAACCATAATTTCAAGCAATTAAGAAGTAATATATAAGGGTCAACATTTCTTTACTGTCACTTTTGATAAATTTTAATGCATTCTTGCTGAATAAGAATATTCATTTCTTTAAAAAAACGTATTTCTGACGTCAAACTTTTGAATGGTAGTGTACACATATTTTTACTAAAAGAGTTTTGCCATCTTTTTGTCTGATCTTTTTTGTCATAAGTTTGAGTCATAGCACAAGGAAGGAAATTAGTCTAATGACACACTCTGTAGGAAACTTAATGGCCACAAAATCATCAATATATGAGAGAAAATTATGCAAATAATAAAAGTTTTTTTTTCTGCAGACTAAAGAAGCCAAACGCTTGAAAGAGTTCCTGGAGGATTATGATGATGACAGAGATGATCCCAAATACTACAGGTACAAACCCATGAAAATTATACAAATGCTTACATGTCAAGGTAATTGAATAACAGTAATGCAGTTTTTACTCTGCATCATTTCCACTTGAGCAGTTTTGTAAGATTATGCAAAAAGTCTCAAAATATTATTGAAATATTTTTATGTAACATTTTACAGTAGGTGACCATAGTTGAAGTATTCTGTTCTTGTGTTCAAATACATATCTCACCCTGTCTATGATTCTTGTCTTGCTCTCTTTTTGTCTCTCTCAGGGGCAGTGCGTTGCAGAAGCGATTGAGAGACAGAGAGAAGGAGCTGGAATTAGATGAGAGGGACAGAAAAAGAGAGAAAGATGAGTTGGAGGAGATCAGACAGAGACTCTTAGCAGAAGGACACCCAGACCCTGATGCTGAACTTCAGAGGGTGCGTATGTGTGTGCGTTTTTATGTCTGCATTCATCTGTGTCTGTGTCTAACTTAGTTTTTTTGTCTTAAAGATAGAGCAGGAGGCCGAGAAGCAGCGGCAGCCTCCTTTAAAGCAAGAGCAGAGCGAGGAGGTGCTACACATCTCCTGTGAGGAGCATCAGAGAAAAGGAGGCGTGGAGCAGGAGGCGTACTCCATAGACAATAACATTACAGACCGAGAGGAAGACGAAGAGGAGGAGGATGATGACCGAGACGTCAAGCCATGCTTGAAGCCCACACTCAGACCAGTTCCCACGGCGCTCTCTATTTCTTCAGCGAGTGGCAGTGCCACACCCCTCACACCTGGCAGCGAATCACCACGTGGCGTCACGTCGCATGAGAACTCTTCACATGAGGCCCCGCCTACAGAAGAGCTCAGGCCTAAAATAGGCCTTAGTCTCAAACTAGGTCTGTGTGTTACTAAAACGATTTTTAGCTCTTTCTGTAAGGAAAAGCATTGGAGCTGATGTGCAACAAATTCAGATTTAGTGAGACATTTCTTATATAGGAATAGGAATATAGGAATTACTTTATTATTATAATTGAGCTTGACTCCTAACTCTTGTTTTAAATGTCTAACCCTCGATACATATTTTACATATCAGCCTGAACCACTAAACAACTCGATTCAGACTTTTTTTTTTTAATTCACAATAATTTCATCCTTAAATTTGACATCTTCTTTTTATGTACGTATATTTGTATGTATCTATCTATTTTTATTTACACTACCATTCAAAGGTTTGGCGTCTTTAAGATATTCAGATTTAGTGAGACATTTCTTATATAGGAATAGGAATATAGGAATTACTTTATTATTATAATTGAGCTTGACTCCTAACTCTTGTTTTAAATGTCTAACCCTCGATAGTTGTTACATATCAGCCTGAACCACTAAACAACTCGATTCAGACTTTTTTTTTTTAATTCACAATAATTTCATCCTTAAATTTGACATCTTTTTATGTACGTATATTTGTATGTATCTATCTATTTTTATTTACACTACCGTTCAAAGGTTTGGTGTCTTTAAGATTTTTTTTCAAAGAAATTAATAGAGCAAGGATGCATTATTGATCAAAATTGACAGTAAAAACATTTATAATGTTACAAAAGGTTTCTATTTCAAATAAATGCTGTTCTTTTGAACTCTCTTCATCAAAAAATCCTGAAAAAAAACGATCACATTTTAAAATAGAAAACAGATGAAATTGTAATAGTACTTCACAATATTTCTGTTTTTACTGTATTTTTGATCAAATAAATACAGCCTTGGTGAGCATAGGAGACTTCTTTAAAAAACAAAACAAAATAAAAAAAATCTTACTGATTCCAGACTTTTGAATAGTAGTGTACATCAATAGGATATTCTGTACTCAGAATTTTTTTAGAAAGTTTTTCTTCTCCTTTACATCAAATGGCTTCAAACTGATTTTTGTCTCTCAGGTGCTGCGGGTAGTCCTAAACTGCCCCAGGCAGGAAGACGAAAAGCTCTTACGTCGCATGAGAACTCTTCACATGAGGCCCCGCCTACAGAAGAGCTCAGGCCTAAAATAGGCCTTAGTCTCAAACTAGGTCTGTGTGTTACTAAAACGATTTTTAGCTCTTTCTGTAAGGAAAAGCATTGGAGCTGATGTGCAACAAATTCAGATTTAGTGAGACATTTCTTATATAGGAATAGGAATATAGGAATTACTTTATTATTATAATTGAGCTTGACTCCTAACTCTTGTTTTAAATGTCTAACCCTCGATACATATTTTACATATCAGCCTGAACCACTAAACAACTCGATTCAGACTTTTTTTTTTTAATTCACAATAATTTCATCCTTAAATTTGACATCTTCTTTTTATGTACGTATATTTGTATGTATCTATCTATTTTTATTTACACTACCATTCAAAGGTTTGGCGTCTTTAAGATTTTTTTTTCAAAGAAATTAATAGAGCAAGGATGCATTATTGATCAAAATTGACAGTGAAAACATTTATAATGTTACAAAAGGTTTCTATTTCAAATAAATGCTGTTCTTTTGAACTCTCTTCATCAAAAAATCCTGAAAAAAAACGATCACATTTTAAAATAGAAAACAGATGAAATTGTAATAGTACTTCACAATATTTCTGTTTTTACTGTATTTTTGATCAAATAAATACAGCCTTGGTGAGCATAGGAGACTTCTTTAAAAAACAAAAATAAATAAAAAAAATCTTACTGATTCCAGACTTTTGAATAGTAGTGTACATCAATAGGATATTCTGTACTCAGAATTTTTTTAGAAAGTTTTTCTTCTCCTTTACATCAAATGGCTTCAAACTGATTTTTGTCTCTCAGGTGCTGCGGGTAGTCCTAAACTGCCCCAGGCCGGAAGACGAAAAGCTCTTGCTGCGGTGGACAGTGTCTTTAATAAGTTTGATGAGGAGGCGGCAGAGGAAGCACCAAAAAAGAGGAAGCTGGTACCTCTCGATTACAGTGAGGATGAGAGGGGAGGCCTGAGTCTAGATGGAGCAGAGGTCACAGGGTCACGGCCTGGTGTAAACACAGAAGAGAAACGAAAACATATCAAGAGTCTGATTGAGAAAATTCCCACAGTCAAACAAGAGCTGTTTAATTATCCACTGGACTGGAACATGGTGGACACGGTGAGAGGAAAAAGCTATTAGACAAGATATTAGTGTGACTGCTTTAAATGGCTGTTTATTTGTATATTGTGGCTTGTAATTGCTCAGCATAGATATCATGTAGACGCATGTGTATGCAATGTATTGATGACTCTTTTCCCCACACAGGCATTAATGGACAGGAGGATCCGCCCCTGGATCAATAAGAAAATCATAGAATATATTGGAGAAGAGGAAGCCACACTAGTCGACTTTGTCTGTTCAAAGGTGTGTGTGTGTGTGTGCCTGTGTCATGGTGGGAATATTGTCCGTTTTTCTTTCTCTGTATTAATGTGTGCTTTGTCTTTGTTGCAGGTCATGGCTCACAGCACGCCAGAGGGAATTCTGGATGATGTTGCCATGGTAAATAGCACATTTAAAAGTGGTTTGTTATTTGCACATACTCCTAATAAATATTATTGGGTGAATCTCACAAAACCTGTCATGTCAGTATCATATTACACCCTTATTATATTATATTATATTATATTATAGAATAGAGCAGAATTGAATAGAATATTTAGAATATATTATATAAGTAAAGTTTAATATTTCTTTTCATGATAATTAAGCACATTTCTCATTACCACAATGCCAAAAAAACTCAATTTTATGCATTGTGATTTTTAAAAACTGTATAGCATTTACAATGATTTCAATAAAATCATTTATATATTAACACTTTATTATTACATATTGTGTTATTAATTACAATATGCAAGTACAATATCTAGGTATAATCAGTACCGAAAATAACAAACTACATGTAGTTCATTAATGTTATTCGGTCATTTTAACAAAAAGTTTCTCTCTTTTTTTTTCTTTTTCTTTTAATCTTGTGATGAATTGTGACCTGGTCATGTTTTTGTGAGATTCACCCATTTACTGTGAGGATAATCATGGGTGTGCTTCTTACAGGTACTGGATGAGGAAGCAGAAGTGTTTATAGTGAAAATGTGGAGACTTCTGATCTACGAAACAGAGGCCAAGAAAATCGGCCTTGTGAAATAACATGAACTGAGAGTGATAGAAACAAGCAGGTGAGAGGAAGAAGTGAATCTGGCTTCGCTCTCCTGCTTTTAGAGCCTTTAAATTAAAGTATGGTGGATGAACGCCACAGACTGATGCACTTCAACTCTTCCTATATACTCCAGAGTATTAACTGCACAGCTACTGGTGTGAATGAGTGTGTGAATGTGTGTGTGCATGTGCACACTGACGTGTGTGTGTGTGTGTAATAGGCATGTGCCAGTTGGTTTGACTGCATTGCCAAAACCGTGTAAAAGTCAAAAGCTTCTTTCATGCCCAGATTAAATGGGGAGTCTAGTTTGGCTGGCTGTTTTCCATTTGACTTAGTTGTAGATTTTATTTCATTCTTTTCAGTCTCCAATTTTTAGCACAACCAATTTAAATCAGCTTACATTTGCCCTTTTATTATTCGAGCCTCATTACAGGAAAGTATGATGATCTTTTTTTTGTGTGCTGTATTATTATACAAAAAATAATTTTTGAATAAGGATTAAATATCACTCTGTAAACAAGCTGAATGAAGCCATACCTGTGGAGATACAGGGTCTGTCTGGTTTTGCAGCAGTGGTTTTGAATGTGGTGTATTTTGCACATACCAGCCCATCTGAAGGTTTGTTTCCATGGTGATTGATTTGACTTTGAAATATTAAAATGTCTGATTTTCTAAACTAGAACCAGTACTGTTGCCACTTTCATCTTTTTTTACTTTTATTGTTCTCAGATCTAAATCATTGCTGACCACAGAAGCCGCCGAAAACAAGTAGCATTTTATGTTTTTTTGTGACTTGATGGTTAATGCTTAACAGATCAGTGCTTCTAATGTATTTACCAATGATTTGGGCAGACTAGAAGTCGTCGTTGTCACAGGTTAACTAGATTTTGAGTCAAAGGTCCAATTACTTAAAAAGCACTTTTTGCTCTAATTTTGCTCTCTGGACAAATAATTATTTGTGTGTGTGAATATATATATATATATATATGTGTGTGTGTGTGTTGGCCAGCAGAAACTGTACATTATCTTTTTAATCTTGCAGTTCCTTTCATTGTTTCGTCCTTCATATTTTTTTAGTTAAAATTTTGCTTATAAAGACGTTAAACGGCAGCTATAGAGTATTTAATAGCAGGTTCCCATAGTGACAAATAAAAATTCAGTGTCAGTATAAGTTCCCTAGGTAATGGTGAAAATGTTCAATTGTCAGTTACTTGTTTAAAGAAAAACTGATCAAAACACTATGCTGTCTATATTGCAATTCTAAGAAAATTTCTAAGTGTGGCGCAATTACTCAGGGATGCCGGTGGTCGCCTCTCCCCCACACACTGAGAACTAATGTTGAGTGACTAATGCTAATTCAGAAACCTCTATTCAGTGTTTTTATTTAGCTCATACGTTCTTCCTGTGAAAAAGGCCTGTGGTTTACGAATCAACTTGAACGTGGTGGAAATATCCAGAGTTTCTTGCCAAGTGACTACAGGTGAGTGACGGTAATTACGTAACGTTACTGATGTAATGAACAGTTTAACTCGGAGTTTCGAAACTGTTGCCCGTGAAAATATATATATACATATATTTTTACATGTATGTGTTTTCACCACGGTTGTCAAGCAGTAATCAGAAAAGTTTAAGACAGCCCATATTTTCACTTGTCGCCGAACAGAAGTCGCGACTCGGGGAGTTCGCCTGAGGTAACCACAGCAACGGTACGTTACACGCGTACACAAATTACGTGTTCTGTCGTTATTTATCAAAAAAAAAATTTATTTTCTTTAAACACTGTTTACTGTAACTTTGAGGGAACATTACAATTTGCTTTGCGCGAGAAAAACCTAAAAAAAGTATCAATAATAATATCAGAAGTGAGCCTTTAATTAGAAGTGACCCCGAAACAATATATATATATAAATAATTTTAAAAAGTCGAAACTCCACCCCCCCTTTTTAAATTCGCTCTATGTTCACTACTATTGATATTTTGTAAGTTCGGCAAAATAGTTATTAAAACACGTTGGAAATGGCAGGAAACACCAGACGAGATGTAGTTTTAAAGGATTTGGGGTTGAGAGAGAGAGAGAGAGAGAGGTGCACAGGGAGGAGGGGGAGACCTGTTACTGCTTGTGCCAACTGTGCGCTTTCACTGCGCAAAAGCGCACAGAAATGTTATCTCCTCGAATCAAGATATCATTCTCTTGATTCTTTTTCTTATCAAATCTTTTTTTTCCTCAAGACAAAATGCATTAATTTTACACTCAGCATGTCTTTAGTATTTACGTCAGTCAATAGTATTGACATAAGAGGATCCTGCTTCTCCGTGCGCCTTTTCTACAACTCCCCGTTTCTAACATTTAACGCGATTTAAATGTTTTGAGACTAGGGCTGCGAGGATGTGGACGCTACCGAGAACCCAGTTCGCGCGCAGTAACGGCTCGTCGAGCAGCGATGAGAAAGAAATCGCCGTAAACATCGGCGGCGTGCGGCTGGTGCTGTGCGGGGACATTCTCAACCGCTACCCGGACAGCAGGCTCGCCGAACTTGTGAACGGCTCAACTCGGAGTTTTGATGTAATTTCTTCGCTTTGCGATGATTACGACCCTGGAAAACGAGAATTCTACTTCGACAGAGATCCTGACTCGTTTAAATGCATCGTAGAAGTGTACTACTTTGGAGAAATCCATATGAAGCGCGGAATCTGCCCTATTTGTTTTATCAAAGAGATGGAGTTTTGGAAGATTGACTTGAGCTACTTAGACGAATGCTGCAAGAGTAACTTGACTGAGAAGGAGGAAGAGTTGGCAGAGATTGCAGACAAGGTTAAAGTGATCCTGGATGATCTGGCCTGTGACCCTAACGTGAGTCGCACTGAAAGGTGGCAGAAGTTCCTCTGGAAGCTCATGGAGAAACCAGAGTCCTCGCTCCCCGCACGCGTAATTGCCGTTGTGTCCTTTCTGTTCATACTAGTGTCATCTGTGGTTATGTGTCTCGGGACCATACCGGAGCTCCAGGTGGAGAATTCCGAGGGGAACCGCGTTGAGCACCCGACCCTAGATGCTATCGAGACGGCGTGCATCGGCTGGTTCACGGTAGAGTACGTGCTGCGCCTCGCATCATCTCCAAACAAGGTGCGCTTCGCGCTCTCCTTCATGAACATGATAGACTTCTTGGCCATCCTGCCGTTCTACGTGGTGCTGGTTCTCACGTATCTCGGCACGACAATGCTGGAGCTGGTTAACGTGCAGCAGGCGGTGCAGGCGCTCCGCATCATGCGCATTGCGCGGATCTTCAAGCTGGCGCGCCATTCTTCTGGCCTTCAGACGCTCACGTACGCGCTCAAACGGAGCTTCAAGGAGCTGGGGCTGCTCCTCATGTACATGGGAGTGGGCATCTTCGTGTTCTCCGCTCTCGGGTACACCATGGAGCAGAGCCACCCGGAGACGCTGTTCAGAAGCATCCCGCAGTCTTTCTGGTGGGCCATCATCACCATGACCACCGTCGGCTATGGGGACATCTACCCAAAAACCACCCTTGGCCGGTGCAACGCGGCCATCAGCTTTCTGTGCGGGGTGATCGCTATAGCGCTGCCCATCCATCCCATCATCAACAATTTCGTCATCTATTACAACAAGCAGAAGGTGCTAGAAACCGCCGCCAAGCACGAGTTGGAACTCATGGAGCTGCGCGCGCTCGAACTCGCAGTGAAAAGCTCCTCGCGCAGGTGTGACGCGCCCGGGAACACGTGGGAAGGTGCCATGCGCGCGTCGCGCAGCGATACATACATCCCGCTCCTTTTAGGAGTGCAGAGAACTGAGAAGGAGCCCGTGAAGAAGAAAAGTCTGACTTAGGACAAAAGTGAAAGAAACTCGAAAAGCACTTAAAGTTTCACGAGAGCTTGTGTTATTATGGTCATTGTGCGCTATAAATGGGGTGACCATACGGGCCATTTTTACGGGACGCGTCCTTGCCAGGATTTCTATATTGCCTAAAATATCCAGGTTTTGGCTGTTTGCACTGTGCAGATCGATCACTGTATGACATTATTCACAAGAGCTAGAGCAGAGCAGAGCAGACGGCTCCTTATGCTTTCGAATCGCTCTCGCGGTACTTTGGTGTCATACAATGATCGGTGCACAGCTTCAAGTCAAAACGAACAAACACGTGCGTGTATTTGCATCGCTTTGACCGTTCTCTGTAGATCTCACCTTCTCACACGCCACGATTGGTCGATTATATACAATACCTGCATGTTATTGGTCAAACTACTTTGTATGTTTTAGGCAATATAAAAATCCTGACCAGGACGTGTCCCGTATGAACGGCACATATGGCCACCCTAGCTATAAACTACTGCTGCAATGTGACCGTCAAGCTGCTTGTGGTGTTTTCACTGGACAGCAAAAATCAGTTCCTCTTCAAAAGTGATATTTTGTCTTAATTCAGGTTTTGGCTGTTTGCACTGTGCAGATCGATCACTGTATGACATTATTCACAAGAGCTAGAGCAGAGCAGAGCAGACGGCTCCTTATGCTTTCGAATCGCTCTCGCGGTACTTTGGTGTCATACAATGATCGGTGCACAGCTTCAAGTCAAAACGAACAAACACGTGCGTGTATTTGCATCGCTTTGACCGTTCTCTGTAGATCTCACCTTCTCACACGCCACGATTGGTCGATTATATACAATACCTGCATGTTATTGGTCAAACTACTTTGTATGTTTTAGGCAATATAAAAATCCTGACCAGGACGTGTCCCGTATGAACGGCACATATGGCCACCCTAGCTATAAACTACTGCTGCAATGTGACCGTCAAGCTGCTTGTGGTGTTTTCACTGGACAGCAAAAATCAGTTCCTCTTCAAAAGTGATATTTTGTCTTAATTAAATAAAATGCATGTCAAACTTCACGCGTATGTGTTTTAGATAATTATGGCGCAACCAAAATATTTACATCAACACAATCAGAATCATATATTTCACAAGCACACGTACAATACAGGTGAGAAATCAGTAACATGCACTGTCCTCCTGAGGTGACCATAGACGTTGTGCGTGTAAAAATAAGAAGGATTTACAGGATAAATTTGAGGTAAGAAAGTATTTTATTTTATTTTTAAATAAATTATTTTTATTGGTAATTGATATTGTGAATTAACAGGTTGTCTGCACATGGAGGCGAGATTGTGATGAGGGTAGCATAAAAATTCATAAGCAAAATGTATTTATTTGTTGTCAGTGGTGGGGTAGTATCATCACTCTTTGTACTTGACATTAATTATTAATTTCTATTATATATATATATATATATATATATATATATATATGCAGATTTTATTGGTTGCTAGGAAGCAAGTGTCCCACATATACCAACCATCTGTCTATTTTTGTAATAGTGGTGTTTTTTTCTCAGTATGATAAGGACTTACAAGCTTGTAGACATGAGAGATATATTCTCAAACAGTCTTTCCTGGGTGGAGGAGTAACTCAGATGTTGACTGAGCTACAGATAAGATTTTTCTTTTAAGCACTCAGTCCTAAAATGAAATAATTCACACAGTCTCTAACTTTCTTGTCCTCTCTATTCCTCTGTGTCTCCAAACCTTTTCACAGTGATCCAATTACAT
Organism: Sinocyclocheilus grahami; assembly: GCF_001515645.1. Classification (NCBI taxonomy): domain Eukaryota; kingdom Metazoa; phylum Chordata; class Actinopteri; order Cypriniformes; family Cyprinidae; genus Sinocyclocheilus; species Sinocyclocheilus grahami. Next base: position 338,157 of record NW_015505250.1, on the reverse strand, counting down.
GTGGTCAGTGATAAATACAGTTGTAAATGGGCTTACTTGCAGCACATTTGGAGGCACTTGGAATCGCATGTGACCACATTGCATTTTATAGTGTAAAATAACTATTTGTCATTGCATTACAGTGTTGCTCACAACTGCTCTATTTGCTCAAGTTTGCTTAAAAGCGCAGTGCTCCTGTGCAAGCAGTTAGCAAAACAGGTGTCTGAAAAGTGAACTGAGATTCTGAAATGTTGCTTTTTCATCATTTTGATTTACATCTTGAGAGAGTTTTACTCTCATCCTAATATCGCTGTTTCCTGATGTCCAGTTCCTGACTCAACATTCCAGCACAGAGATAAAAACAAATGAGTCACAGAATCCACCCAAACATGCTAGAATTCAGCGAAGAGCCACTGGAGGCTAAGAATAGGACCCCCAGCATGTTGTGGACTGGTGTCAGTCATGAGAACCAATACTGAGCGTTTATGGAGGGAATGTGTGTCTGGTTGTTATATAGAGAAGCATTTGAACATGTCTGCACGGCAGGGGGTTCTCACATACACCCTCAAAACGCTCAGACAAGATGGCTGCCCTGGCACCTACAAGCGTGATGAGATGGCTGATATGGTTTAGATTCACAGCTTGAGGAGTATGGGTGTGCTTCTGTGTGGGTTTGTGTGGATAGTTTAAAGGTTTCTTTCAGGGTGTATGTTTATTTTATTCCCTGAAATGTGTACTTCTTTTGTATAACCGTTTTAGTGTCTCTGAAAGTTTAATAATGAATATTGTTGATGTGGTTTCCATACAGGTTTGAAGCATTGATTCTTGCATAATGAGTTGAGCCCACCTGTGCTGTCCTCTGATTCAGTGTTCTCCTAGTATTCCAGTCCACCAATCAGCTCTCTTGGGCCCCCTTTACCATGGGAACATAGAGGACTATGGCTAGAGTACATCAATGCCAATTAACAGCATCTAAATGAAGTTCTGCCGTAATGATGCCACCAAATTTTGTTCCCTGTTGTATGTGATGTTCTGATTGAGAATAAGAGAGATAGTGTGTTTCCATAAGTCTGTTCCCCAAAATTATTTATGCAGGATTCACATGGTCATGGGATTTGATGCATTCATTTGATGTTATGACTTGTAATTTTCAGAAAATACACCTAAAACTTTTAATACCTACCTATATCATCTATAATATATCATCTTATTTTTCTTTCCCCATTGACAATTTTTTTTTATTTAACCTTAAACTATCAAGTGTTTATGCTTCAAACAATTTGCCAATAGAGTAAGGAAAAAATACCTTAAAGATTCAAAAACATATACTGTGAAAACCATTTTGCTTTTCAAGTTTTACTGTGTATGTGTGAATTAAAGTGTAGTTAGAGAATAAGTGAGATTCTCTCTGCACTGTGATTATATTTGCAAGTATGCATATAGCTGAAGTTTTGTAGGGCTTATTCCTTGCATGTCTCACTTATGCACTAGACCGTGAGAATAAGTGACCATTCTTGTTCTGTAATCCCTGCAGAACATTTACACACCATCCTCATAGTGAGAGTGTTTGCATGCTTTAAAGCTGAAGATTACACTTTCCAGTCAATTCTAACATGATTACAGCTGTTCCACTCCTTGAAATAGTTTGAATGTGTGATGGCATGTTCACAGCCTAGTATATTTTAACAAAAAAAGTTTCTTCCTCGTGACTGTGCACAGGTTAGAAACGTGTAAAAGTGTATTTGTGAGAGAGGCAGGAAAGAGAGCAGCTGGGAACACTTAGTGGTAGATTCACTCTACAGGTCGAGAGCAACAACCTCATGCACGCAAATTGTGAGCTGCTTTGCAATCTAAGCAATGCATGGCTATTTAAAGGCATTTTGGATATTTTTGAAATCAATATTTGTATACTTTTTCACATCTTGTAACTTTTGCTTGCATAATGTTACTATTGGGGCTTTTAATCATACTAAATTAACTTCAGTTCAATTGATGCATTTTGTTCAACCACAGCAGAGAATTAAAGTGTTTTTGACAGAGGCTGTAAGAGAATAATGCACCGCTAAAACTGGCGTTCCCTTGCTGAAAGAATCTGAACCATTTCTCAGTCGTTTATCTATGCAGTCCATTCCATTATCCTCCGGGTGCGTAATTGCCATTATGTGACTCAAGTGTTTGTTGACATTTTAAACATCCAATTCTGTGTGCTTTCAAACACTTAATGGCATTTAATGTTTTGCTACAAATAAAATTGTTTTGGAATATGCTGCATAAAGAAAAAAAACCTTCCCTTATAAATGGTGATATCTAATAAGTAGGAACTGATTCTCGGAATTCTGTGATAAGTCTGCTGTTGCTAAGAAAGGTAAAAGGGTCTTAGGAGAAATCATCCATCCATACTTTATAAGTTTTACTCAATGTCTACGGTCTCATATGAAGAAAAAAAAAAAAAAAGACGTCTCTTTTACTTTTTTCTTTAGACAGCAATCAAATGTGAAAGGTTTGTGTGACCGGACTTTAGTTCAGCCGCACTCAACTTGTTCTCACAGCATAGGTGACATTAGGAGCACAGTTTTTTTGTGATTTAGAGCTTGGCTGAATGGGTGTTTTAGTGCAAAATTTAGGAGATTGTCTGATTGTTAGTAATCATTTATAAGCACTGATCATGTTCTGACAGCAGTCGCCAGCTCACGCCTACAGTTCTGCTGCTCGTTAGGGTTCTAACAGCAAAAATAATTAGTCCAACACTGGCAAATCCAGTCTAAGATAATTACTCAAACACAGTGCAGTCCTTCACACAGACAGAACAACTTGACCTTTTACTTCAAAGAGCACCAGCGAGAAACGAGTAATGATTGTCTTTAATGAGACAGAAAAAAATGCTTTTTCACATTGTGCTCCGAACCACATTGCTCACTAAGGAAATGATTAGATAAATAGAGGAAAAGCTGGATGGATGAAACCCTTTTTGAATGATCCCTGTTTCACCTATGTTGTGTATATAGTATTTCTGCTGTGTTTCAGATCTGTTCCCTGGAGAGAGGACAAAAGCTTCCTCAGCGTTGTGTCTATCTGTATACGGTGTGGAGGATGTGTGTGGGGTCAGCTTTTGCCATCATTGTTGGGATCAAATTTTGCCCACAAGGATAGTACAACCTGTAATGACCTACATGTTGGGGAACAGCTTATATGCTTCCATAGTTATGGTCCCTATTAGCAAAAATGGCTTTAATAAAGCATATTTAAAAATGCCTTAAAGGGACAGTTCTCCCCCCCAAAAAAATTCTATCATCGAAATAATTTACTCACCCTCATATCTTTTAGAATATTTTTTTCCTTCTGTATACCACAAAAGGAAAAGGCAGGATGTTAATTCGAGTCTTTTCCATATAATGAAAGTGAATGGTGACCAGGGACTGTCAAACTCCAACATACTATTATAGTTTTTGTTAATATTTTGAATTATATATATTTTTTTATATTTTGTTTTCCCTTTAATTTTAAAGTTTTAGTAATTTTGTTGTTTTGTCATTTGTATTTTTTTTAATTCATTTTGTTTTGTCAATTGTATTAGTTTTTATTCATTTGTATTTATTGATTAGTAATATATTCATTAGCAGTTTATTTAGTTTTAGTTTTTAGTACTTCAAATTAAACTAAAGGAAAATGAGAAATATTGCCTCAGCAATTAGCTGAAATAAGTCGCTTTGGATAAAAGCGTCTGCTAAATTACTAAATGTAAATGTAAATGTAAAATAACTTTTCTGTTTTTATTTAATTTTAATTTTAATGAATATCTTTCAAAACAAATCTTACTGACCCTAAACTTTTGTACAGTAGTGTATAATTAGAACAGTTAAACTGGAAAACAAACACATTAAATGTCTATGCTGAGAAATACATAATGTAATGTGATCATAACAGTTTGTTTTAAAAATCCAGCAGATGTGGCCATGGTGGTTTAAATGGACTGATGTGACAATGTTTCCCTTTGTGTGTGTGTGTGTGTGTGTGTGTGTGTATTTGTGTGTATTTACCTTTTTGTGTTTACCTTGTACCTAAATATAGTCACGACAGCTGAACCGGAAGTTTAGTAGCCAACTAGGAAAGTCTCGGTGCTCCCCATGGTCAGTCTTCATTCACTGTACTGATTGATTGGAATTCCCTCTCCATCTAACCTCTGTCCTTGAGGTTCTGCTGTAATTGAACACACTATCCCATGCCCTCTGCTGCATTGTGGGCAAGCAAATCATCAGTGTTTAAAAGTTTTGGAGGGAAATTAATACTTTTTTTGGGAATTAAATAAATAGTTTAATTCTGCAAGGACGTAATTAATTGATCAAAACTGACAGTTTACAATGTTTCTAGATTCCTTTTTTAAATAAAAACTGTTCTTTTGATCTTTTTCATCAGAGAATCCTGTTAAAAATTGTTGAATGTTTCTTGAGCACTAAATCAACATATTAAGATGATTTCTGAAGGATCATGCGACACTGAAACCTGGAGTAATGGCTGATGAAAATTCAGCTTTGCCATCACAGGAATAAAAGGATAGTCCCTTTTTTCTTCTGTTCAAGTCATACATTTGTCATCCTTCATTCATATTTTTCCCTAAATCTTCCATTATTGTTTGGATTCTAAACTGCTGTATAGATCCGTTTCTGTCTGCTCACTGAATCATTTCCATTAGGGAGCAACAATGCCTCTGGAATTTGGTTACACTTATGTCTCCTCCTCAGAGTGTGATTTTTTTTTAGCCTAGACAAGTCCTCTGAAGTGTTGACCTCATCCATCTCTCCATTCTGTCATTTATTGGTAGTGCTTCTTATGTGTGATTCACATGTGTGATCCGTAAATGAGCTTAATGTAGGACAGCAGCCGCACATACTGTATGCGTTAATCAGAGAGCGATGTTGACAAAACACACAACCATGAATGTGTGTGTACATGTGCATAAGGCACTCATATATCACATAATGCTGGCTAACAGAGCGAGAAGTTCAACTACTCAAATCACTCATATATAGTCTCTTGACACACAGAACCTCATGTGCTGTCCATTCTGTTGAAGTTGATGTTAGATTAAAAGCAGGAAGTATCATAACCAGGCAAAGGTGTGTAGTCAGTTTGCCATTGTTTATGTGTGTGAGAATGTCTGTTTTTTTGTGTTAACTGAATAGCACAAGAAAGCATGACTGGTGGATTGTGCACTTATAGCCTTTCGTGTGAAGTGACGTGTGGCCAAGTATGGTATCCCATACTCAGAATTTGTGCATTTAACCCACCCAAGTGAACACACACACCCGGAGCAGTGAGCAGCCATGTGCAACTGTGGAGCAGTTGGGGGTTCAGTGCCTTGCTCAAGGGTCTCACCTCAGTCGTGGTATTGAGGGTGGAAGAGAGCGCTGGTTATTCACTCCCCCCACCGACAATTCCTGCCAGTACCGAGACTCGAACCCGCAACCTTTGGGTTACAAGACTCTCTGACTCTCTAACCACTAGGCCACGACTGTGTGAGATTTTCCATGAATATGTGTGCACCAAGATGTGCGAAGTGACGTGTGGCCAAGTATGGTATCCCATACTCAGAATTTGTGCATTTAACCCACCCAAGTGAACACACACACCCGGAGCAGTGAGCAGCCATGTGCAACTGTGGAGCAGTTGGGGGTTCAGTGCCTTGCTCAAGGGTCTCACCTCAGTCGTGGTATTGAGGGTGGAAGAGAGCGCTGGTTATTCACTCCCCCCACCGACAATTCCTGCCAGTACCGAGACTCGAACCCGCAACCTTTGGGTTACAACCTTTGGGTTACAAGTCTGACTCTCTAACCACTAGGCCACGACTGTGTGAGATTTTCCATGAATATGTGTGCACCAAGATGTGTATTGTGTACGTCTTTAGCTCAAGGAAGTATGGGTTAGGATTTTTGTTGTTGTTGTTGTTTTTTACATGTTTTTCACAGTAGATGTGCACAGGTACCTCACTGTGCATGTGTGTGTAGCTACTTCCAGGTAGCCTATGTCCTGAATTGGAAAAATTATTCATATAATGAATAATATACAGTATACTACCGTTAAAATTTTGGGGTTGTTTTTTTGTTATATTTTTTTAACTAATGCGAAATATACAGTAAAAAACGAAATATTATTACAATTTAACACAACTGTTCTTTATTTTAATATATTTTAAAATGTAATTAATTCCTGTGATGGCAAAGCTGAATTTTCAGCAGCCATTCCTCCAGTCTTCAGTATAGCATGATCCTTCAGAAATCATTCTAATATTCTGATTTGATGCTCAGGAAATATTTCTTGTTATTATCAATGTTGAAATTAGTTGTGCTGCTTAATATTTTTTTGGAAAGTTTGGTACAGTTTTTAGGGTTCTCTGATGAATATTGAGTTCAAAACAACAGTATTTATTTGAAATAGAAATGTTTTGTAACATTATAAATGTCTTTACTATCACTTTTTAAATTGAATGTGTCATTGCTGAATAAAAGTATTAATAAAAAAATACTGACCCCAAACTTTTGTACGGTAGGCTATTGTATATTTTCTAATTCAAAATTTGTATTTTTACATTTGTATTTTTTTTAAAGTAATTTTAGTTTTTTGCCTTTTGTTTATTTAAAAGACAATATAGAGCAGACAGGAAAGTAGGGAGAGAGGGGAGGAATGGGTTCAGGTCACGGCCCAGGTCAGATTGAGATCTGAATCCATGTGAGCCATCAGCTTTTGTGTTTTGTTTTGAGAACCCACAGTACCACAGGTCCAAAATGTAAAAAAATTCTAAAACAATGAATGAATGAATGAATCAAGCTTTATATTTAAATAATAGAAGCTATGTAGGTAAATATGTGTGTGTGTGAGTTTTGGGGAGGCACAAGCCCTTATTATCATGAGAGTAAAATAAAGGAGAAGAGTTTTATCACATAGAAACAGGTGTGAAAATGACAGTGTGGAGGCGGAAGCACTCACGCTCTCTCTCTCTTTTGTCTCTCTCACAAACACACACACACACACACACACACACACACACACAGTGAGCGGGCTTTGAAGCTGTTCTGCCTGCAGGCTCTCTGTCCGCCCTGATGCACATTTACTTCTTGGTAGCGAGTGGTCCTATTGGTGTATGATGACAGGGTTTTTCTTCCTTCTTTCTTTTCCTCTAATAATAGTGTATTGGTTTATATTCACACCAAATCAAATAAGATTTGCATAGAAATCTTCTTTAAAGAATCTAAGCCATAACTAAAGACCAGATGGACTTTGAAAAGTCTGAGAGCACTAAAATGCTTCTCTGTTACAATCTTTTCTAATTTATTACAACATTTACAAATTATATTATTAGTATGGCAGTTTGAGTGAAAAGTCGAAGTGAAAATGTTTAATGAATTACAGAATGTATGTGGTTTGTCCCTCTTTTGCATTAATGACAGCAGCACTTAAACTGCATGAACTCCACAAGTGTGAAACTAAAACCAGATAATCATGCTCTCCAGCATGATGAAAAGCACATTGAAAACAGAGTTGTTCACATCAATGTCACAAATACCCTTAGAATCTAGAATATTTCTTCGAAACCTACAAGTTTCTGTTTGTTCCCAGTTTACATTATTTAAAAAAATATATATTTTTTTTACTTAAAAAAACAAGGTCTTTGACTTTTGCGTCCCACAAACTATTTGCCAATTTTAAAACATGCAGAAATCTACAGGTGTGTTTGGACATATCTGATGCTCATGGTCTCCTGCTGTCTTTCGAGTGAGATCCGGGAGCAGCGGGTCTCTGAGAGAGCATTTGCTGGCTCAATGCCGTGTGAATGTCTTTTTATGGGTATCAGCAGATCCATGGTGAAGCTGAGCTATGTCTGTTTGTGTGTAAACTCCTGCCGTTCCAACAGAGTGTGTAGCTGTGATCATCCAACAGAGCTCTGGGTAGACAGCACAAGCTCAGATACACAATACAGTATATAAACGACACAATGGGCGACACAAAAACATATCTCTCAAACTCACTCACAATATGATGTCTTAGCCCAGCAGAGTATTTTGTTTGTGTGCATCTCACATTTCCTTTTTTCCACCAGACAGACTGTTCCATCTTTCCTCCGCTCTGTAACGCTGCAGCAACGCAGCAGTAACTTGATACTGACTGTTTGGCTGCACATTTTTTCAACTGTGCAACACTTTTTAAACTTTAAAAAAATATCTGCATCAGTTAGTAGTAGTAAGTGTTTTTTTTTATTGGAGCTAAAGATTATTTTAAAAAATTGCCTTTTTTTACTCTAGTGTTTTTACTCACTGAAGGTTTGGTATGACTGCACAAGAATAGGGTGAACAACTTTTTAATTGTTAATTGTTCTCTCTGAAAAGGAAAATATGTAAGGCTTGGGGTTTAGCTGCCTGTTCACTGTAAAAAATACAATTGCACATTTTCCAGTTTACGAAACCTTTTGAGTCTCCAATACTAAAAAAGGCTATTTTCTTGAAACTACATAAAAACCCTTGTCAGACCAACAAACTTACCCCAAATGTTGCCCCAACTAGTCAAACACAGTTGACTGAACAAAGAATTTCATTTTTTTTAAAAATTGCAATTCACCACCACTCATCAGACACAGTATTTTCGAACTGCTGTGATAAATACAACAAGCAATGCAATAAAATATTGACAGGTTCAGTTCATCTATTTTGGATAAAACTAAACATGCTTTTAGCACCACTCACTGGACATTTCACTTTGAATATTTCATGAAACATGCAAAAATAACATAATATCCTTTATATGTAATAGGGAGAAATTTAGCCACATTCTCCGTGTATCAAGTAACATAAGAAATGTTCCAAGTTACATCATAATGTCAATTACCACAGAAAATTGCTTGCTGTATTCCTCATTTGTAAGTTGTTTTTAAAAAGTGTCTAGTAAATAAATAAAAATGTAATATACTTGATGTTAAACAATATTTACATTATAGCAAACTCCACCTACAAGTGCTTTAACAAAAATAGAAACTTCACATTTCTAAGTTTAAATGTCCGAAGTGCTTGAATGTCAGTATGATTTTTTGGGATTTCATAATAATAATAATAATAATAATAAATTGAGCAATGAGAAACTGATATTATGTCATATTGTTGTTTGCTTAACTTGAAATTTCAAACATAGATGTAACACCAATTGTACAATGAACTGGGTTAATAAGTTAATATACAAAGTACAAAATTTTAAGTTAACCAAACTACCAAAACTTGACAGAATGAAAGGAGAGAGATAATTAATCTGCTGGAGGACAAAAGGGCAAAAACAGAGTTGGCCAAAAACATGGTGCAATATGAAGAAAACAAACATCTGAGAGACATAATGAAAGAGTAATGAGAAACAAAAGAAATCACCCACCCTTGTCTTCTTTTTTTTTAAAAACGCATCTCTCATTTATATTCAACCCAGTCATCAACAGACAAACACACAGTCCATTCACACAGTTAGGCTGCTCAAACTGATCTAACATCAGAGAACAGATGCTTTCATCAAAACATCTGATATGAAACACTGTGACAGTCCATTTGGTTGTAAATTAACAGACGTTCAGGGACAACGGGTTGTTTGTCAGTACCCTCAGGCAGAGATAGCAGGGTATTCACAGCAGAATCTAGTGGCGATTTAAATGCACGCTCATGCACACACACAAGAGATGAGGGAACATCATCCCCTGAGTGAATCTTTGGTTCTCCTCTTTATTCCTCCTAAGTAAAACTCTCTGCTGACATATTGATGCTCTAACTTTTCAGAGCTCCAGTTCTCTCCTCTAAACCCTCAATAATACTACTTGAGATTCTCAGCAACCCTTAAAATACTTTTTAAAAGACTCATTCACTTCTTCAAAGCACTTTTTCTGGAGAATAGAAAATATGACTGTATATCTGAGACTTTGTATGGGGGCAAGTGGGTCACTGGCTTGCAGCTTTATAGACCGTGCCTATTATGTGACCTTTTAAGTCCTTTTTGGAGTTTTTAGTTTTTATAATTTTTCACTCCAAAATGAAAATGTCATTCAAAACTCATATGATTTTATTTCTTCCATGCATCTTTTCTGCTTTGCACCATCAGTTGAAGCAATTATAAATAAACAGAATCACTGAGTTGGAAAAAGGATCACCCCACTCCTAAAAATTACTTAACTCAATCAGGTGTAGCTAATCGCCTTCTCAATGGCACACAAAGCCATTTGACTTTTTTTTTCAGCTGTGATCATTTTGATTAGCTAAGAGCTTTCCTGGAGTATTTCAGTCCTTGGTAGTGCAACTGAAGCAAACGATCAACTATGGGTGGCAAGGCACTGTCAAAAGATCTCCGGGATAAAGTTGTGGACAGGAGATGGATACAAAAACAATTCAAAGGCTTTATCAATGCCTAGAAGCACAGTGAAGTCTATTATTATGAAGTGGAAGGTATTTGGTACGACACAGACCCTCCCTGAATCTGGACATCGCTCCAAACAGGATGAAAGAGCCAGGAGGAAACTGATCAGAAAGGCTACCAAGAGGCCTACAGCAGCTCTGAAGCAGTTGCAGGAATTTATGACAAAGAGTGGTCATTGTGTGCATGTGACAACAATATCACAAAATCTCCACAAATGTGGCTTGTATGGGAGGGTTGCATGAAAAAACTCCACTCCTCAAGGAAAGCCACACACAGTCACGACTGAGCTTTGCCAAAATGCAACTTGAAGATTCTGAGGCAGATGAGACTAAAATTAAATTATTTGGCCTCAACACCAAACGATATGTCTGGCGGAAATCCAATACATCTCACCATCCAAATAACAGCATTCATCCAGTAAAGCATGTAGGTGGTGATATGCTGTTCTGGGGTGTTTCTCTGCAGCAGTGACTGGAGCACTTGTCAGGATAGAAGGAAAAATGGATGGGGAAAAAACCATCAAATTCTTGAGGAAAATCTGCTGCCCTCTGCCAGTAAGTTTTTAATGGGAAGGAGGTTTACCTTCCAACATGACAATGACCCAAAGCACACAGCAAAACTGACCACACAGTGGTTGAAGGAGAGAAAGGTGAATGTTCTTGCATGGCCTAGTCAGAGCCCAGACTTAAACCCTATTGAAAATCTGTGGAATGACTTGAAGACTGCAGTCCACAAACAGTCCCCATCAAATTTCTCGAACTTGAGCAGTTCTGCAAAGAAGAGTGGGCAAATATTGCAAAGTCTAGATGTGCAAAGTTAGTAGAGACATATCCCAACAGACTAAAGACTGTAATTAAAGCAAAAGGTGGTTCAACAAAATACTGACACAAGAGGGTGATCCTTTTTTCAACTCAGTGATTCTGTTTTTTTTTGGTGTTATATCTTTCACTTGGATGTTAATTGCACTGAGTAATAACTAATAACTAAATACAGCTGGATAAAACAAAAACTGTGTACGTCTTAAAGGCACAATATGTAAGATTTTTTTATTAAAATATCCAAAAACCACTAGAACAGTGTTTTATATATTTTGCTGACTTGTGTACTTACATTATACCAAATGTTTCGAAGAATGTTTAAATCCAGAGGAATAAGCAATTTTAACTAGTGACACGAACCGTGTCCATAATGTCATTGTGTCGCTTGCCAATGACGTCATAACCCCTCGATTTCCAAACGTATCTAGTATGATAAAACAGCGTTGCTTTTCCCCCCACATACGCACGACCGGAAGGAGTGGAAGTGGTCGACTGTGGGATAATAAAAGCTCCGGTGCTTTCGAGGCGTGTGTCACGCTCGTTCAGCGGCCTCGCTTCGCTTCGACGGCTTTCAGCCTCACCCTGCTTCATTCTACTACATTAATAAATCATTAGCTCATCCATGAACATGATTTCTGCCCGAGTCCCGTCGGATTGCATCGGCTGTGGGGATGAAGACCACAACTCCTACGATTCCACACTCAGTCATGGCGTCATCAAACTACGCCTTTGTCTCTTTGTTTATTTTGAATACGCGTCCTCTAGGGGCGAAAATTACTTATTGTGCCTTTAATTTCAGGCTGCGCACTCAGTCATGGCGTCATCAAACTACGCCTTTGTCTCTTTGTTTATTTTGAATACGCGTCCTCTAGTGGCGAAAATTACTTATTGTGCCTTTAATTTCAGGCTGCAAAGCAACAAAATCTGATTATTTTAAAGGGGGGTGATTCTTTTCTATACCCACAGTAAATGTGGCTTTGGTGAGCATAAGAGAATTTAGAAAACATAAAAAATCTTACTGACCTCAAACATTTGAACAGTAGTGTATATAACTACCATCCTGCCAAGATAAGAGCGGATGCTGTAAGTCTGTGTACAAATATAAAGGATTCATCGGACAAAAATTATTTTGCAAGTACAATTTCACATCTGGTATCATCTGAATCAGCAGGCTTTCGTCTTTGTTGTCCTATACAACCAAAAACCACAGGGTTATACACGTCGAAACAAAATCTCCCTTACTTCAGCAAAAAGCAATGTGGTGTGTTTGAGTGTGTGTTTGATCTTGCCATGATATTTGAGAGAAGCTGTTATAATAAGGGTTTATGAATGAGAGCTCATGTTGTTTTCTCTCTGTCTCTGAACATCCTGCAGGCTGAATAACAACCTCATTCTCTGCACAACAAACAAATGAAAGGCACTGTGTAGAGAACAAGCCGAGTGAATCCACAAAGCCATCCTCTTGACAGTAAGTCTCAAATGCTCTTTGAAGTATATACAGTGTTTTTGTATTAAAAACAAGAGTCCGTTCAATTATCATCTTGTTCGCCTCCGTCAAGGTAATCGCTCCATTGAGGAATATGTTCAGGACTTTTGTGGACTCTGTCACCAAGTGGATTTTAATGAAACGTTCCTAAAAGACATTTTCCGCTATGGTTTAAGTAAGGACATGCCACGGTTAATGCCACGTAATACCCCACACTGGTCAATAGAAAAATACATTGACTTTGCCTTGTTGCTGGCTGATTCACCTTTCACTGTGGGTGTCATGGAGAAGGAACATGACACTTCCCAAGGGTCTGCTCAAGTCACGCCTGCCAAGTCACAGGCTGCACGCTACAGGTAGTCCAAAATGCAGCGGCTAGAGTCCTTACCAGGTCAAGAAAATATGATCATATTACCCCAATTTTACAGTCTCTGCACTGGCTACCTGTTAAGTTCTGTATCAGTTACAAAATATTATTACTTGCCTATAAGGCCCTTAATGGGTTAGCTCCTGCGTACCTAACTAGTCTTCTACCACGCTACAATCCATCACGCTCCCTAAGGTCGCAAAATTCTGGACTTTTGGTAGTACCTAGGATATCAAAGTCCACTAAAGGAGGTAGAGCTTTTTCGCATTTGGCTCCCAAACTCTGGAATAGCCTTCCTGATACCGTTCGGGGTTCAGACACACTCTCTCTGTTTAAATCTAGATTAAAGACACATCTCTTTGGCCAAGCATTCAAATAATGCATCTCATAATCTTTTACTGCAGTTATATCTAATCAAATGCACATTATTATTCGTTAGTTTGGGTTAAACAAATCATTTTTGCTTGGTTGGAACAGCAGCTACGCTAATTATGTTTGTATTTGTTTCTCTGTCTTTTGCCACGGGATTGACATCCCGTGGTAACTAGGATTTACACAAGCTTCAGTCTGGATCCAGAACACCTGAGAAGAGATGATGCAACCCCTCAGAGGCCCTCAGATGATGCCAACCCTGAAACAACATACAGAACTACCACATTTTGCTATAAGTTTGATTGCATCATATAATAATTGCTGTTAATATTATTCATCGTCTGTTTTATTACGTCTTATATTGATTTTTCTGTACTGCTGGTTCGTCTGGTCAGAGGAGAACTGGCCCCCCGACTGAGCCTGGTTTCTCTCAAGGTTTTTTCTTCATTCTGTCACCGATGGAGTTTTGGTTCCTTGCCGCTGTCGCCTCTGGCTTGCTTAGTTGGGGACACTTCATTTCCAGCGATATCGTTGACTTGATTGCAAATGATTGCAAAGATACTATTTAAACTGAACTGAGCTGGATGATGACATCACTGAATCCAATGATGAACTGTCTTTAACTGAAAAATGAGTGTTTACGAATGTCATTTTGCATTATTGACACACTATTTTCCTAATTAATGCTGTTCAGTTGCTTTGACACAATCTGTATTGTTAAAAGCACTATATAAATAAAGGTGACTTGACTTGACTTCTATAAAACTGTCTCTTACAGGATTCTTGCAGATGTGTTCACCCCAATATCTGACCTCAGGACTACAACTATAAACACAGCTCAGGTGCTGAGATTTACCACTGAGAGAGACAAATCACTAAAACACCTTTAGGGTTGAGCTCAACGGCTGGGTCTGACGCCACAGTGCACATGTGTGTATACATGCATGTGACCTTCTCTACTAGTTGCTTTAATTTTTCATGTTTACATGGAGGAGAAACTGAAAAATTACGCACATGCCATTTCTGTGCGATGTTTCCTCAGAATGTCTCTTGCTTCTTTTTCACATCATATTAAATTCATTCAACTTTAGTCATCTATCTTTCTACCAAAACAAACCATCAAGATGCCTATCCTTAGGAAAATGCACTAAAAATTCCTGGCAAAAATAGAATTTAAATAAAAGGTTTAAATTGGATTCATTTAAATATGCTCAACGTAATGTTTTACAATGTATGAATTTGGTTTCGTAAGTTCACACTTAAAGGGATAGTTCACCCAAAAATGAAAATTCTGTCATCATTTACTCACCCTCAAGTAGGTTCAAACCTGTATGAATGTCTTTGTTCTGCAGAACACAAAGGAAGATATTCTGAAGAATGTGGGAAACAGAGTAGTTCTGGGGCACTATTGACTTCCATAGTATTTTTTTCTCCTACTATGGAAGTCAATGGTGCCCCAAAACAGCCTGGTTACAAACTTTCTTCAAAATATCTCCCTTTCTGTTTGGCAGAACAAAGAAATTTATACGGGTTTGGAACTACTTGAGGGTGAGTAAATGATGACAGAATTTTCATTTTTGGGTGAACTATCCCTTTAAGTTTAAATCCAAATGCTTCACATTTATTCTGAATTCATAACATGCACCCTTTGAAGATAAACTGAAAATCTTAATATAACTTTGTGTACTTTTTAAAATTCAGGTTATTGGTGGTTTGTGTTTGATTCGAGTCTGTGAGTGGGATACAGATCAATGAAACCCATGCAGATCAGATTAAGTCTAATTAGCTGGCTGGCGATTTCTGTATTGCAAGGCCACTAAGCAGATGGGCATTTTAATCACATATCTCAAAGTGGCCGACCTGAAAGTGACCTTTGAAAAAAAAAGTAAGTGCTCGCTTTCAGCTCTAAACATGCTTGGTAGAAAAGTAGAATACAGTAAACGTCACTGAACCATGAACGGAAAAATCCTCTTTCTTCCCTCTTCCATTTTTTTGGTCATACTTTAAGATCAGTCCCTTCTCAAGGAGCAGAAGTATGTTCTTTGTGGAAGTGTATACTAGACTTAAATGTCAAAAGGCTGTTAAAATTATATGGGGAAAAGGCTGTAATCGCTAGTATTCTCCTTCTTCTTCTAAGCCTTTCTCTCCACATCCACATTTATTCTCCTTTCCCCCCATTTCCGCTTCTTCTTTAATGTCACTGTATAAAGTCAACATTAAACACGCACCAGTCAGCCAGAAGCTAGCGAGGACTCTCTCTCTCCATCTCTGTAAGAAACTAAAAAGATGTACACAAAATTAAAGGAAAATAAATTAGTTTCTCCACAGTACCAACAGCCAAAGGGGCCAAACAGAGCTGTTCTTGTAGTTCAGTGAGAAGAAGAAGAAAAAAACAGACAGAGAAAGACACAAGGGTTGTTCTATACTCCAGTTTTAGAGAAGGTGCGATACCACTGAGCCACAGGAACATTCACATAATTCAGTTCTGCCCCATATTTCCCCCAGTATTAATTAGTCCTGATCCACGATCAGTCATTTCTTGTGTGATATTCACTTGAAGTAAATGAGTTATATTATTTTTATTTAGATTGGACTTGTTTTGTTTAAAGGCTGATGAAGAGATATCTGACATTGTGACTTTAATAATCAGTGAAGAGGAGTTAAAACGGTCCCTGAATCAGTGTAGTGGACTCTATGAGACACCTTGGAGACAGAGCTGAAAGACCTGAGCTCATTTCAATGCATAGTCAGACATCAGCTACGGATATCCTAAAACATTCATTTCAAACATGAAGCTTCAGTTCTCGGCTTGTCAGTCAGTTTGTTTGTGCTCATGTCATGTTAGACTTTTTCTCATTCACCTTCAAACTGTCTATAAAATAATCAGCTTTGCACTGGAAGTTCCTGTGTGGCATCCTCATGGGACTTCCTGTCATTCTAGCCACATCGCTGCACTGATTACTGACTCAGCAGTGTAATAACCTCTGCTTGGTATCAAAGCTCAGAAACTCAATACCACCTTTTTATGTCTCTTGAATGACCTGTTCAGAAAAAATGCCTTCCCTGTTTTCGCCTCAGTGTCTGATAAATGTGTTAATGAGAACCTTTTTTCAAGCTGGTCGTGGGAAGATTCTGTGCGAGAACAGAAGCTTTATTCTGTGTTTAGTGTTAGAAAGTCCTAGACTTCGTAAATAACTAACAAAAATTGTTAACATTTTCAATAAGGTTCTGTTTGTTAACAGTAGTTAACTATGCGTTAGTTAACTTGAACTAACAATGCAAAATACTTAGAAGGCATTTATAAATCAGTTAATTTCAGAGAGGTTGAGCAGCTGGCTGTCTGGTGCAGTCTTAACAACCTGGAGCTGAACACACTCAAAACAATGGAGATGATTGTGGACTTCAGGAAACCCCCCCTGCACTCCCCTCACTCACCATCATGAACAGCACTGTGGCTGCAGTAGAGTCATTCAGGTTCCTGGGCCAAGACCAATTTCTCTCAGGACCTGAAGTGAGACAATCACATTAGGGCCTTTCGCACCGCGGGAACCTTTTCATAGTACCAGAACTAATTGTGGAACTACCCACTTTTTGGCGTTTTCGCACCGCCGGAACTGGGTGCGATTTTAGTACCGGACTGCCTTTTTCGAGAACCAAATTAGCTCCTACTCCGGAGCTGGATCTAACCAGCACAACTGGTACTACCCGTGACGTAAGTAGACATTGATTGGCCAAACGCGAATGAAAACGCCCTCACCTGCCATGATTTAAAACGCTGTGTAAACATACTGTAAACATTTTGTCAACTTATTTCGCAATTATGGAGAACAGCGATAGATGGACCGATGCTGAGGTGCAGGCACTTGTAGCAAATGTAGCACTGCCAGTTGTTGTTGGAGATTCTTAGTCCTCCTTTCCGTTCTTTCAATCGCTTTACGTATACGTCGACTTTCCATGTCCATTATTGGGAA
This sequence comes from Sinocyclocheilus grahami, assembly GCF_001515645.1. Lineage (NCBI taxonomy): Eukaryota > Metazoa > Chordata > Actinopteri > Cypriniformes > Cyprinidae > Sinocyclocheilus > Sinocyclocheilus grahami. The sequence continues at coordinate 320,736 of NW_015505250.1, read as the reverse complement.
ACCCACGAGAGACACAACAAAAACACAGCTCCGATCACAGCGTCCTCCATCCTCTGGTTGTTAATGTTGTTCTTTGTTTCTGTTGTTGAACGGCGCTCACAAATGACGTCGCTGTCGACCGGCTTACGTCACTTCTTAGTACACACTCTCGGTGCGAATGCAACACTTTAAATGGTACTGGGAAATAGTTCACGCAAAATCGTCCCAGTACTTTAGTACTGTACATTTAGTTCTGGAACTAAAGTGGTGCGAAAGGCCCTATTGACTCCACTGTTAAAAAGGCTCAAAAGAGATTGTACTTCCTTCGCCAGCTGAGGAAGTTCAACCTGCTACAGGAGCTGCTCACACAGTTCTACTCAGCCATCATTGAGCCTGTCCTGCACTTCAATAACTGTCTGGTTTGGCTCAGCTACAAAATCAGATATCAGAAGAATACGGAGGATGGTTCAGACTGCTGAAAGGATTATTGGTGCTCCCCTGCCCACTCTTCAAGAACTGTATATTTCCAGATTGAGAAAAAGGGCTCAGAAAATCACTCTGGAGCCTTCATATCCAAGCCATCTCTTTTGAACTCTTCACATCTGGCTGGCACTATAGCGCACCGAACACCAGGACAGCCAGGTACAAGAAAAGTTTATCCCCCCCCAGACAATGGTCGCTGTGATTTTGCCAAGTAAGACATGTTCCTGGATCAACATCTTTTGTTGATCCTGGATGAACATTACTGTCCAAAAATATAAACTAAACCCAATCCCTACCCCTAAACCTAACCCTACCCATAATTTATTCCTAAAATCAGTGTGAAATGATAACTGATTAACAAGGGTGTAGAAGCACCTAACCCTGATCGTAAGCCTAAAACAGATATTTCCTGAAAAATTATCCCTCAATTCTGATTGGTTAATTGGAATGTTGTTCCAGGATCAAGAAGGATGTTGATCTAGGAACATGTTGTACTTGGTGAAATCACGGTCACCCCCAGACAATCTACCTCATGAACAGTTAAAAGCTCTCCCCTACTGTTCAATAAAAATATGTGCAATACCACTTTTGTTTACTTAATACTATACCCTACATCTAATGTTTTGTTGTCTAACAATGAACAGTTGTATTTTCATTATTGATTGTTAAAAAACATGAGTAAATACGGTAAAAAATGTGTTGTGTTAACTAATAGGTCCTTATTGTAAGGTGTTACCCAAAAAATGATAGAGTGGTACTATAATGTCAGTTTTTGGACAGTATTAGGCCTATTATTATTATGATAACACTGAGTTATTTTTGTAGTGTTTTTGTTAGTGTTATAGTACTTTACACTGTAATCTTATTCATATATTTTGACATCTCTATTTCCTTCTGTTTAACTTGTCAATAATTTCTGTTCTGTTTTATTCATTTTTATTATTTTTTGTCATCAGTAGTTCAGTTCAAAGCAGTAAAAAGTGTAATGAATTTGTCACTGCAGGTTGAATCACTTTAATTAAAAAAAATTATTTATTTATTCATATATTTTTTTTCATTGTCCAAAGACAAACAAATACAGATTTACAAAGATAACCAAACAACAACCATATAGACTACGAAAAAAAAACTTCCAGGGCAGAAAACAATATCTTGTGTGAAGATTTGAGTATAAGGCAGGGGTCACCAAACTCAGTCCTGGAGGGCCGGTGTCCTGCAGAGTTTAGCTCCAACTTGCCTCAACACACCTGCCTGGAAGTTTCAACTATACCTAGTAAGTCCTTGATTAGCTGGTTCAGGTGTGTTTGATTAGGGTTGGAGCTAAACTCTGCAGGACACTGGCCCTCCAGGATCTAGTATCATTGTCCAGAATTACATGATTTTATCACAATACCAAAAGCAGTGGAAAAAGGTCCCTTAATATATATTTTTTTACATTTGAAACAAAGACTGGAAGAATTTCTGTACATCTTCTTTAAGCACAGTGTGAAATAAATTCTGTTAATTAATTTATATCAAGGTTATGAACCCCCAGCAAAGTACAGTTGGGATAGAAGTTATTACATACAGCAGACCAATCAGCATTATCAATGCCATGACCTAGGTCCTCTTCCCAAACATTCTTCAAAAAGCATGTGTATCTGACAAGGCATTGTATATTTCAGATATTAACCCCTTAGTAAATTGGTTAAAATCGGTTCTATTCCAGTTAATTCAAGTCTTAGTTTGACCTCATCAGACGGATTGTATAAAATGACACATCTGAAGGTATTTAAAGAAATGGTATCTTGGTATGTTGTATTGATCTGATATCTGCTGGAAAGATTTTAAAGTATTTCCTAGATAAAAGCAAGATATGAGCAGGGCAGCTGGAAAATCTGGAAGGGATAACAAAGAAAGGCAAGTCGGTATTTTAAGATATGATTTGATATGTTGATGATCTCTCCATGCCAAAAGAGTGCCAACTACTTTAATTTTACCTAAAAAGTTCAATTTTGTATAGTCAGGAGTACCATGTAAATACCATAGTACATGAATATGGTAATCGTTCAATATCGTGGCACCACCATTGTACTGTAAGTGATGTGTTATTGAATTCTGTGAATTTTAATATAAAAGTATGATGCGGTAAAGGCTTTTGGACAGATTAAATCAGTTCACTTTCTGCTTCTCTACAACCTCTCTTTAGGTATTTATGATAGAAATTAATATTTTCCTAAACCTGAAAATGTGCAAGTGTTTAGCACAAAATTGCTGCCTTTCTACAAGGACTTGTAGAGATAGACAGAGAGAGAGATGCTCAGGTTGTGACAAGCAGTGGAGGTTTACTGTCTATTACAGCAGGCAAACAAAGACATGGAGTGTGAAAGTGTAAGTGTGTGTGTGTTGAATTGTGAAAGTGTCTACTTTTTAAAGCAGTGTCCATGTGTGTGTGTTGAATTGGATGCGTGAGAAGCAAATTCCTGCAGTGTAACAGCTCTAACATAGCAAGACCTGCCGCAATGCAGTGCATGTGTGTATTTGTTCATTCAAATGCCATAATGTCTTTCAAATTTATTGCAGAACAAAATGCATTCTCATTATCACTCTCCCAGGCCATCTGTAGATAAAATGAAAAGAAGTCCAGAGGATTCATTTAAATAAACAATTTTTGGAGGTGGTTCACTTGATTTTCCCAGCCGTGCAATGAAGATGTTTTTTTTAATGGCTTCTTTGAGCTGTTTCAGCCACAGAACAGGCATTCTCTGAGTGGTGTGGTTGTTGATTTTATCTCATTGCTCTGTATTGAGCTTGTAATTGACCGTAAACCCATCACGCCCTGAGTATGCTCACATTGCAGCATATTTTTATGTCCTTTCTGAACTCATTACTGCTTGTGGTTGGAAATGCGATGTTTTTGTAGAAGAGAGATAAGAATGTAATCGACCGCTGGTAGCTTACTTATGTCATTTTAATTTTCTAGGATCACCTATTGCATTTAATGTTGTTGCTTATTTATTTTTCTTAACTTAATTTCTAAAAAAATTTTGATTGATTAGTGGTCATGCATTAAGTATATACTGTATGTGTGCATATACTGTATATATATATATATATATATATATACTTAATACATGACCACTGATCATTGTACATTTTTATTGTACATACAGTATAGTGTGAATACTATTACAATATTACAATATAAAATATTTTTTAAAGACCCCCTGGGGTGAAAATCAAGTTTTTAAGGTTGATTACATGTCTGTCTGGTCACTGCGGAAGCTTCTGTCACGAAAACAAATTCCTCGTATGTGTAAACATACCTGGCAATAAAGCTCATTCTGATTCTGATTCTGATTTTTAATATGATAAATATCAACCTTCGGGGCGGGGCTTTTTGCAGCATGAGCATTGTAGCCAATCACAGACATATCTGTTGATGTCATGAACGCAATGGCCAATCAGAGGTGTTTAAGGTAGTCAAAATCCACTCACCGCTCTAAATTTTTAGAGTGGTGAAAGTTTTTTTTTTTTTATATGTGTAAATATATATATATATGTTTTTATAAATAAATGCATTTTGTGTATGTATATACATACATGCACATACTTATGTACACTCTAAAAAATAATGTTAGCTCAAATTAAGATACCTGGCAATAAAGCTCATTCTGATTCTGATTCTGATTCTGATTTTTAATATGATAAATATCAACCTTCGGGGCGGGGCTTTTTGCAGCATGAGCATTGTAGCCAATCACAGACATATCTGTTGATGTCATGAACGCAATGGCCAATCAGAGGTGTTTAAGGTAGTCAAAATCCACTCACCGCTCGAAATTTTTAGAGTGGTGAAAGTTTTTTTTTTTTTATATGTGTAAATATATATATATGTTTTTATAAATAAATGCATTTTGTGTATGTATATACATACATGCACATACTTATGTACACTCTAAAAAATAATGTTAGCTCAAATTAATGCAACAGTTTGCATCAGTTTTTTTGAGATATGACAACTTCTAATGAAATTATGTTCAACCAACAAACTACATTGAGTTAGAAGAACTTAATAATTTGTAACATAAACACATATTTTTAAGTTGATTACTCAAAAAATGTAAGTTGCTCCAACTAATGGATTTGTGGGCCTGGAACCATTTCATATGATTTTTTCCCCCATTCAAATCCACAGCTATCATAGCACATGCTAAATGTAACTTATTTAGCATGTATATTTAATGAACAAGTAAGATGTTACTTGTCAGTTGCATTAGCGCTGTCCTTGCAAATAGAGTCAATATAGTATTTACCTTCATGTGGTCTACTCTTCAGCGCAATGCTAATCACAAAAAGTTCAACATAACAGAAACTCTTTAAAATGTCAAACTACACTCTAAAACAGTTGGGTTAGTCCATATTTGACCCAACATTGAGTTGAAACAACCCAGCATTTTTTAGAGTGTACCCGAACTACCCAGTCTACCCAGAAATCCACTACCCAATTTCCAAAGTTAACAAGAAAATTGTATTGCGTTACTACAATGTAATTTTTAAATCAATTCAATTAACGCAGAAATTTGAATTTAAATTATGCACAATATTAAGTTAATGTAATGATCAACATTATGTCAACTGAACTCACAAAACTATGTTTGCAACTTAAAAGGTTTAATTAAATTGTTGAATTATAATTTTTACCTTGCAACAATGCATTTATTTAAGGTGTGGTCACAGGTCCCCTGAATCATTTTTTTAGAGTGCACACACACACACACACACACACACACTATATATATATATATATATATATACATGGCAGGGAACTTGCTTAAATTGAGTTTGAAGATCTGAAGATGTGAATATGTGAGTGATTGTGGCAAAGGGAATCGCTTGAGGATTTGTGAGAGAGGTCATATAGTCCATTATTAATTCAGCATTACAGTAATTAACAACAATGTCTTGCCCAGCTGATAATATCCATCATAATCTTATCTGTCCCTTCTCTTCCTCTTCTTTGCCTCTTCCTCTTCTTCTCACATTTTACAGCTTCCTTTGAAGCCCTAGTAGAAGCAGAAATAAAAATGTGTTCAGATGGGCTTCAGCTTCAAACCCAGAGATGCTTTTGAAGAGCTTGTTTCCACAGGAAATCTCTGACCACTGCACATGGAAGTTCTTGTGCTGTTAGCATTTGGAGTTTTATATTGAGAATACTGAAATAGATCCACATACAGCAGCGAGTCTTGGGTAAAGTTAATCTCATCCTTTAATATCCCTGGAAATGAAAGAAGAAACATTCTCTTCTCAATTTCACCTCACACCACTGCAGTATATTACAAATGTGTCTATAGAGATCTGTAATAGAACTACATTAAATAGTATGTAATTCAAGGTCTTGTGTGACAGGGGGCTAAATAAATGCACTTAAATCCAATACACATCTGAATTAGTGAGGTGAAGACCTAAACAGATGCCATGACACTGAATGAACATTGCAAATAACAACAGATGTTATTTCTATTGGGAAATTATTTTCATTTTTTTGAATATTTTATTCTTCTTTTTGTTTTAAATTGAAAATGAACACCTCTATGAGCATATATGGGAAAAGGGAGAAGAATGTGATTGGAAAAAGGCAGGTTCCAACTCAAGTTGGTTGCATTAAAAGCTAAATCTACTTTATTTGGTCTGTCTGACTTAATGTTCAGTTATGATGATATCTAGAAGAGTTTCTGTTATGTTTTTGAGTTTTTTACCATTGTGCTATATAGGGAAGCTTGTGCTTAGACTGGGAGACCACATAATATATTGCAATATATGTGTGCTCCATTCAATGAGCAATAACTCTGCTAATGCTAGTACTGAGACATTCTTACTTGCTTATCTGATATTACATATGATGGTAATAAATGTAATTGTCTCTAACATGCTGTTGCTAGTTATTAACTTAAATTTATTAAGTAGGTTTGACAAAACATTTGTTTAAATTAACTTGTTTTAGCCTTGTTGTACAGACTTAAACTAATTGTTTGGGAATTTTTTTCTTAATTGAGTGACGTATACGCGCGAGAGATCACTTCCGGCATTTGCGTAAACTACGCCAGAGCGCGTACACACCTCACACACCGGATGCCTGCGCACGCTCAAAGACAGTTGGACATAGTGGTGTATTAGAGGTAAAATATGATATAAATACTGTTCGGTTTCTGGCACAAACCGATCGTTTCGTGTCTTAGGACATCGATGTGTCGTCATGAGCCGCAGGGTTTAATTTGGATTTGTCTGTGCATGTTTTTTTTACTCTCATAGATTTTGTTACCATTGCCATGCATTATACGACTAATAGACTGCAACGGTTAAAGTTAAAAACCTGGTCATTCATCATATGTGTTCTACTGAAGAAACAAAGTGCCCTGGGGGTAAGCAGATAAACATAAAATTTTCATTTTTGGGTGAACTATCCCTTTAAGTTCATTGAAGAAGCTATTTTTGAGCACAGACAATGGTGAGTAGAGTTAGTGTAAATAGTCTTTGCCAAATGGCTACACTATAAGAAAACTCAGTAAAAACAGGGCTCAAACTGGGTTAATAAGAACATTTTTTGAAGGATTTTATACAGTTTAACCCATATTTTTGATTGTGTTGTCTTTTAGGGCTAAATGAAATTACCATTACATTTTCCATATTCTGTGGATTTTTGTATTTGTACTTATTTAAAATAGAGTCTCCGTTAAAGTAAATACATATACTGTTTACATATTTAAAGCCAAAGTTCTCCATTCACAATCCATTTTACCTCCATAATTTTTTGTGTGTTGTTTCAGAGGAAGATGTTTTGTTAAAAGATTACTGGGACCAACATTTTTTTATTATGAATATCATGCATAAAAAAGTATAAAAGGTCAAATTTGATTTCAGTTTTATAAGCTTTATTCTGCAATGAATAATGCACATGCACACAAACACCCTCTCTTGTTTTCTCTCCCTCTCCCTCCGTGTTGTTTACTTCACATGATCTGTTAGAGGACAGCAGGTGAAACTGGATGGCTATTATATTTTGACCTTTACATGTCCTCATCCCCACCTCTATCAGAATCTCTCTTTCCCTCTCTAACAATATCTTTCACTCTCTTTCCCTTCCTCCCTGCCTCTCTTTCCATTTAATTTCTCTGTTCAACAGTCTGGTGGCATTTGGAGTTTCCTGCTGGGTTGAAGAAGATGGAAAATGTTCAGAAAAGAAAAAAGTGCTTTTTTTTCCTTTCCTTCTTTTTTTTTTTTTTTTTAAGAAAAGGTCTATATTTTGTAGCCTGTGCTCTTTACATTGATCAATATTCCATGGGCTCAGTGGAGAGGTTGCTGTGTGTGTGTTTCAGTGAGAAAGATAAAGAGTGAATTTTCCCTTGCAGATGGATGTGGGGAGCAGCAGGAAGCCTTCAGCCAGTCCACTCAACCTTGGTAGAACCATTTCTCTGTCTCACAGACAGATACAGGTGACTCAGTTTACATGTTTTTAATATTTAGTGAGAGTTTCCAGAGACATTGTGCTGGTGGCTGCTGCAGCTTTTAGTACATAAGATGTACAGCGATGCTCTCAGCAGATGCATTCCTACCATAACATCTTACAAGAAAAAGCAATCTATCATTCTTGTGAATATTACTGTGCATTATTTTGAAACAATCAGCAGGTTGCCAACTCAAGTATATATACTGCATATATATATATATATATATATATATATATATATATATATATATACACTGCCCGTCCAAAAAAAAAGTCACACACTCTAATATTTCGTTGGACCGCCTTTAGCTTTGATTACGGCATGCATTTGCCATGGCATCGTTTCGATAAGCTTCTGCATTGTCACAACATGTATTCCCGTCCAGAGTTGCATTCATTTTTCACCAAGATCTTGTATTGATGATGGGAGAGTCGGACCGCTGCGCAAAGTCTTCTCCAGCACATCCCAAAGATTCTCAATGGGGTTAAGGTCTGGACTGTGGTGGCCAATCCATGTGTGAAAAGGATGTCTCATGCTCCCTGAACCACTCTTTCACAATTTGAGCTCGATGAATCCTGGCATTGTCATCTTGGAATATGCCCGTGCCATCAGGGAAGAAAGAAATCCATTGATGGAATAATCTGGTCATTCAGTATATTCAGGTAGTCAGCTGACCTCATTCTTTGGGCACATAACGTTGCTGAACCTAGACCTGACCAACTGCAGCAACCCTAGATCATAGCGCTGCCCCCACAGGCTTGTACGGTAGGCACTAGGCATGATGGGTGCATAACTTCATCCGTCTCTCTTCTTACCCTGATACGCCCATCACTCTGGAACAGGGTAAATCTGGACTCATCAGACCACATGACCTTCTTCCTTTGCTCCAGAGTCCAATCTTTATGCTCCCTAGCAAATTTAAGCCTTTTTTTTCGATTAGCCTCACTGATAAGTGGTTTTCTTAAGGCTACACAGCTGTTTAGTCCCAATTCCTTGAATTCCCTTCGCATTGTGCGTGTGGAAATGCTCTTACTTTCACTATTAAACATAGCCGTGAGTTCTACTGTTGTTTTTTTACGATTTGATTTCACCAAATGTTTAAGTGATCGCCGATCACGATCATTCAAGATTTTTTTCTGACCACATTTCTTCCTCGAAGGATTATGGTTCCCCACTATCCTTCCAGTTTTTAATAATGCGTTGGACAGTTCTTAACCCACTTTTAGTAGTTTCAGCAATCTCCTTAGATATTTTCTTTGCTTGATGCATGCCAATAATTTGACCCTTCTGAAACAGATTCACATCTTTTCCACGAATACAGGATGTGTCTTCCGACATGGTTGTTTAAGAAATGAGAAGCTATACTCACTGCATCAGTTAGGGTTAAATAACATGTTGCCAGCTGAAACATGATCATCCATGCAGTAATTATCCAATGGGAGGCTCTTACCTATTTGCTTAATTAAATCTCTCTCTCTCTCTCTCTCTCTCTCTCTCTCTCTCTCTCTCTCTCTATATATATATATATATATATATATACACACTGTTATTTGTCTATTATTTGCATTTTAAAATATCTAATTTATTGTGTTTTATGATTATTTCTGTATCATATTTTAATGGAAATATTATTTATTACAGTTGACAGTTATATTAGGCAAAAGAAGATTGAAACACTTCAACATGGCTTCTGCTTAGTGCTTATAGAGATTTGGAGGCTGCTTATCGAAGGTAAATATTTTTTCCTTTGTTTCTTTTTTCCTTCCTCCTTCGTTCTCTCTTTCGTTCTGTGTTTTCCTCTTTCTGTTATCTCTGTCTAATCAGGTTGTTCTGATACTGACCTTTCTGCTGCCACAGTCAACAGCACTATAAGTAATGGACGTGAATCAGTAATTAAAGCACATCCACACACACAGAAACTACATCATTAAATGCTTATCAAACTTTTATGCGCTACATTTGTGATTTTAGAGGACGAGAAATGCAGTGTATTGCTTACTGCCACACATGCACGCACACACACGCACACACAGAGTGGGAGGTGAATGACTCAACATCATATCAGACAGCTGTGACTTCAGAGGTCTGTGGTCGTGTTGCTTTACTTGAGAGGGAGGTGATTTTTCAGTCCCCAATTATTATATACAATAAAGGAGAGCTTATTACCATCCATCTTCTCATCCCTCCATCTTCAAGCTGCAGAGACCAGAATAAATGTAAATGGGTTTCAGAAGACTGAGAGCACTGAAAATGCTTCTATTTTGCATTCTGCTGCATGTGATATATTTTTACATTACAAATTAGTATATATTATTAGCATAACAGTTTAAATGACTCTTTTTTTAAAGTAAAGAATTATAAATTTCACAATGTCACATTATTTGGTTTGTCTTTCTTTTGCTTTAATGACAGCAGCACTTGAGATGCATGAGTTTCACAAGTTTGTGTAAAACCTGGTGATCATGTTCTCCAGCATGATTTGGGAAAAGACCAGAGAACATCTTGTGCTTCAGTGGAAGCATATTACCTTTTGTGTAAAAGAAATTGCATCACAAATCTGCGTTCTAGTCACCTAGAAGTGAGTACCTTAAATGTTTGCTCTGAAATATGTCCATTTTTAATAATAGTCCTTAAACTTTTTTTATATGTTAAAGGAGTCCTATTATGCTTTTTCACTTTTTCAACTTTAGTTAGTCTGTAATGTTACTGTTTGAGCATAAAAAAGATCTGCAAAGTTACAAAGCTCAAAGTCCACTTCAAAAGGAGATATTTTATTTAACAGAAATCACTTTTTAAAACTACAACGAACGAATCATTTGGACTACAACGCATATTTTCTGGGATTTGTGATATCACAAATATCGACGAATGGGACGAGACCTGGTTGAGCTGCACTAGAGAAGGCAACGAGTGTTATCACTATGTCGGAGACACGCTAGCTTTCCCAAGCCAGACGAACTTAGAGTGTTACAATCATCTGGGTTTAAATCGTGCTCAAAATGATTTGATTTTGATGCAATATTTACACTGAAGCTTGCAGTGGTAAGGGCATGTAATTTCCCGACCAGGCGCCGAGTGCTGCCAATCACAACACACACTGGCCCAGCTAACCAATCACAGCACATTTCGTATTTCAGAAGGCGGGCCTTCATTTGATACAGGAACTACTCGAGCCGTGCCAGACTGGGGAGAGAGGTGTTGTAATAATGTAAAATATGTGAAAAAGAATGTGTTTTTCGAACAACCTAGTATGAGAGCCTGTTCTAGTACACCCCCAAAACAAAATCAAGACTTTGTAAAAGAGCATAACAGGACCCATTTAATTATTTATTAGATTTAAATTGAAAAAAATCTCAGATTTTGAGTGTGCTCTCAGACTTTTGGACACTGGGAGTGTATAATTAAACAAAAGCATGAGTGAAAGAATGTTTGAATCAGTGGATGCTTGGGGATAAACTTAAATGTGTGTGTGTACAGTATGTGTGAGATTATATGTGTGTGTGAACTCATTTTCAGTGAGGCTCGGTAAAGCAGGTCTGCTTGGTGAGAGGTTAATGAAGGAAGGGAAGACTCATCTAAATTATTCACACCATCCCCACTACTCTTATTCATCAATCTATCACTGACCTCTACCTCTCTAACTGCCCACATATTAATGCCTCCACCTTTAATAGTAGATGCTACTTGATTTGTCTATGGTATGATTAATTTCATGTCTGTTCAGACTGAGTTCAACAAAGATGATCACTCCATTCAGTGTTCAGTTTGCAGGCTTAAAGTTTATTCTGAAACACACAGGCAGCGTTCTGAAGGGAGAATATATTTGAGCTGTAAGATTTGGATGTGTAGATGGTGCATATGTATATAGAATCTGCTCTTCACAGATACTGGTGTGCTTTTTTGAGACGATTTTGTCCATATTTCCTGGAGTCTGAAGCGGGTGCAGTTGGGAGATGAGTGAAGGGCCATGGGGCACGACTATGAATAAGCAGTCAAGAGTGTCTTTGTGAAAGTTTTTTTCAGATTGAATCTCTGCGTAGGCTGTAAAGGCCCTCTGAGAGCCAGGGGACTCCTCTTGGTGATGTGTACAGAATACTCTGTGTTTCATTTTATGAACCACCGCTGGTTTGTGTGGCCTTACTTTTTAACAACGTTCAGGGCACTTTAATACTCAGACTTCCCATAGGTGATGCAACCTGGAGTTCAGTGCCTACATTTAATAATGATTTTATTTGTAATGTTTATTAATTTTTATAAAATTGTTATATTGCATTTTTGATAAAAATGCATTTTTGATGAGCATAAGAGACTTCTTTCATATACTGTATATTTGCATATTATACTCTGCAGTTCCTGGGTCACCTTTACAGGCACTGAACCTGCATTAGTTTTCCATCTTTTCTGGCTTCCTAGTGCCTAACTGACATTTGCGTTTTAATAGCAGCAGTGACTTCTGAAAGTTAACACTGAAAATAACAGCTCACTTCTCAGCAGTAAGATTCGAAATGGCTCTATTTAATGGCTTCTGGAGTCAGACTGTTGTCAGAGTGAAAGCCACATGTCTTTGTGCTACTTTGAGGAGTTTCCTTCAATCCGTCTTCTAAACATTGTTGCTGCAGTTTATAAGGGCACCTCTACACTTCAGTCATGGACATATTGCTTGTAAACTAGTGCAGTCCCTTAGGCAGCAGTGGGAAAATTTCAGGAAGCGTCCTTAAAGTTCAAGTTTTCTTTACATTAAGAGCTGCTTTTGACATGAAATCAATTCTAGTTTAGACTTTGGGTTTGAAATATAGCATGTACAGCACATATAGGAAAAACTGATTTATTTATTATAACCTAATGAGAAAATTATGTAAAATTAATATTTGAAACTCAGGGCATATGCAATCACATGTTTGATATAGGTTTCTATTTACTTATGTCATGTTTATTCTTTTACGCAGTGCTGCTGTGGTTTTTGCAGTCCCTGGATGGCATGTTAATTTATTTTATCACTGCATATATTTTTCTCTGCAGACAAGTGAAATCATGTAGAATAATCTTGGGAAACAGAATTGAGCCTGATCTTCAGGCCATTAGAGCAAAGAATACATTTTGAAAGTGATTTTTAGATGTGCTTCCTCATGGGTCCAAACACTGGACCTGTATCTTGTCATCTGATTCAGATAAACAATCCTGAAGGAATCATGTTTTGAATAGTAATTTGTTACAGACAAAAAAAATATATACAGTATATATATTGATTAAGTGATATGTTATATGATTAGATATTATGTGATCAACTGATTGGATGAATCATGCTATTTACACCTTTTTAAAATAGCAAAAATACTTTGGAAATGCATAGGTTCAGTTCTCATGGAAACATATATTAATAAAATATATATGCTAAATTGTGCTGTAAGTCAAAATCTGATTAATACATATTAATAATAAATAATAATAAAAAAAAAAATAATAAAAGGAATTCATAATATGAGTTAATTTAAGAACTTAATTTCTTTTTTAAATTTCTTTCATTAATTTTAATGTTGTATTCAGTTTTTAAAAACTTGTTTTTAAGAAATTCTCAGCCTATTTTACAGCGATAAGGCCTCATACAGCAGGGAAAACAGTATTATTTTATATATATTTTTTTTCTCTAAATCTCAAATCTATCTGGTTTACCGAACCCTTTTCACTCTCTCCTTTCTCTCTGTAGTGCATGATGCAGCTTTCTTGGATCTACAATATAACACATATACATTGTGATGATTAAAGCACTAATTCTTGCTCAGAAATTGATTAGCCTCTGTAGCGCGCCCATGGACAGCACAGTACACCATAAAAGTGCCGGTGACCAGGAAAACATGGATTAGAATGGATCAATACTAACAGAGATAAACACACTTAAGAATAAAACATGAACTTCCAGTATGCGGCATCCATGCAGTCTTAGATAATCATGGAAGATTCTTCAGGGACTATGTATGAAGCTTGTAGTTCATGAAATAATATCAATTTCTCCCCAGTTGCACCTAGAATAACAACAATGCACTCAGAACAGAAAGAAAAAAAACCCTCAGGGAAAATTACCTTCTAGGGAGTCTTTTACAAGATCTCAGTGGGTTGCACGCATACAGTGCTGGGTTCAAGGTCAGAATAATTTAAGAGGAAATGACAAGTGTGAAGTAGCCCCTAAAGTGATCATTAGGGAAAAAGAGAGAAAGGAAACACGTTCTTTGTCAGCCCAGAGGAGATAACTGAGGTGAAAGCAGAGTTCTGTGTCTCTGGAGGGAGGGATGCTGTCACACAGTGGGCTTTAAAGCATTTGTTTATCCTTAGTAAATACACATCAGACTTCAACTTCATGCAGCCAGACTGTAAGATCTTAGTTTCTGGCAAAACTTAATATGACAAACTGGCATATAAAGCAGTGAAGTGAGAAATTACTGCATGTTGAACTCTGCATCTTTGTCAACCTTTCTTTTTTTCCCAAAAGAAGGAAAATGTCCTAGACAAGACCACCTCTTACTGATGCGTAATGAATTGATCATCAAAGTACATTCAGGTAAATGAATGCAAAAGGATAATTTCCATCAAAAATGATCTGAAACTAATTCTATTTGAGTCTAAAACTGTAATAATTTAGTCAAAAAATTCAATTCTATCATTATTTACACGTAGACAAGGGCGCCGCTATGGTTTCTGGGCCCCCTGAACAGCATATTGACTAGAGCCCCAATAATTTTCCATTAAGAGGTGAGTCATTTTTATTAGTTTTAGTTTTAGTTTTTATAAGTCTATATAGTTTATATAAATTTTTATTTCATTTTCAGTTTTTGTTATTTTAGTTATCAAGTTAAACTAAATGAACATGAGAAATATTGCTTTGGAAACTAGCTGGAATAAAATAAGTTTAAGTTTTTTATATTTTATTTCAGTAAAAACATTTTTATCTCAAGTAACAAATGTTTTTTATGGTTTTAGTTGTAGTTAACTATAATAACCCTGTGATACACTGTAAAACCCAACAACTTAGGATAATTATCATTTTAATTGAGGAAACCAATTGCCTCAGAAATAATTAGTTGTGAGCACTTTGAACTATATTTGAATTCACTATAAAAAGAATATAGTACTGTTCAACTAAACTAAACACTCCGTTCAAATACCTTGTGCAGCTAAAATGTCACTGTATTGATTAAACCCATTAAATTTAGATACATGAACTCAACTATAACTCTTTCAGTTTGAGTTCTGCTTAATATTTCAGTTATTGAGGTCACATAACTTTTTTCTATTAAGTGCAGTGAACTTGAGGTAATATCTGAGTGAAATGAACTCGTTTGATTTAATTAATTTGACTGGTAGGTTTTACAGTGCATAATGAAATAATAAAATGAGTCTATACAGTATTAATATGCACTGTAAATAGGTCCCAATGGAAAAATTAATTTTAGAGTACTTTGTTCCTCACACAGTATATGGCGCTGAAAGACTTATAATACAGTATAATGCACAAATCATATAGACCACTCTTATGACTTTTATTGTTCTTATTGTCATTTTGGAGCTTGACAGCCCCATTCATTTTCATTATATGCAAAAGAAATGTCAGCATATACTTAAAAAAAAAAATGTTTTTCTGCATTAAACTTCACATGGGTTTGGAACTACATGAGGGTGAGTAAATTATGACAGAAGTTTCATTTTTTCATATTTCTATTATTCTATTTCTGTCGATAATGCGGACATACTGCTGTGGCTTTTACATTAGTGCGAGAGAGATGTGGGCTCTCTCTCACCCGTCAGTGGGAGTCTGTTGACTGTACCGTAAGGTTCCCTGTCTGCAGCTACGATCCTGAGTGTCCTGAATGAATCAGACACTGATTCATCGATGTGAGCTGAACAGAAATGGGCTTTTACAGAATGGCTTTAAAATCAGAACCTATGAGAAAATCATGGATTTAAGATTCTCAAGCATTTCTCATGATGCACAACACTTTTTAGACTGAGAGAAGAAAGTGCAGATGACTTCCCCGTTTTTCTCTTTGTGTTTCTGGGCTTTAAATAACAGCTCTTTACAAAGGGGTACGTTTATGGCTGCAGAGAGAGGGGTTGGGGGTCTTGTTGCCTGGACAACGCCATTTGAGGAGCCGTCAGTCGTTATTATGAAGTGATTATACTCCTTGCGATTGTCAGTCAGATGTTGTGGTGGTCAGAGAAAGGAAGCGAGGTTGAGAATTTGTCCTCTGTTGTCTGGACAAAGTGCTCCCATGTTCAGCTGTTTACTTGTTTGCAGCAAAGCTGGGTTAGTTACACATGTTCAATTGAACCTGAGAAAGCTGCTTAGATGGAAGCTTGCATTTTTTATGCAAACTTACATAAAATAAGAAGTAAAAGTATATCCACAAATATTTGCAATATTTTCCTTTTAAATGGAGTAATTAGCTAATATATATAACTGCAATGTAACATTCTTTCTCATCAAGCTCTTTATGTCTTTAACTGATTCGTTTTTATTCTGAGCAATTTTGTTATATTGTTTTTATCCATCTGTCAAACATTTTATGCTCACCAAAATATTTATACTTAAAGAATGACCAAATAATTAATACTACATAGAAAAATATTCGACTGCTCAATCAATGCCATGGTCAACTAATCAGAATACATTTTATTTTATTTTATTTTAACTGCCCCACACAGGAAAAATATAAAACATAATACAGTACTTAAACAAGGTCATAACAATAAGTACTAAATAAAATATCAAAAAGAACCCTCAAAATATTTATCTGTAAGATAAATGAGTGTGCAGATGTTCTCTTTACTTATGTGGTGTGTTAAAGTTTGATGTGCTGCCTAGACTGAGTTTACCAGAAGCATCCTAGGTTCTGTCAGGTCCTTGAGATCTTTGCTCAGATAAGGCTGCTAACATATTCAAAATAAAATAAATAAATAAATGAATGAATAAATAAACAAATAAGAGCAAAACCTGTAAACACAATATTCTGCTTGCTAGTAATCCAGAGCATCTGAGAGCAACATATTAAATGGATTTTTTTGCATGTGCAAAAAGTATAATACGTATAGGATTTCTTTTGAAATATTGAGAAACTAAAGGCTCTAATTAGGAATTTAGGAACACACTTTCAGACTTTTGAATAACAAATTTTTGTTCCTGTGTGCAGAACATAGCATGAAATGAATCCCGGTCTGAGCTGTACAGAGTTCTGATTCACATCCTACAGTCCCAATATATCAATTTCTCAGTGTGTCATCAGCTAGTCCAAATCTGTATTTATATTTTAACAGAGTGTCCCATAACCAATGTGTGTGGCATCTGAAAAGAATATCTGAGGTGCAAGATCAATTTATCAAACAATGTCCTGACAGAAAGAGGTTTGTTGTGATACTGACAGGCTTCTGGCAGTGCTGTTCCTCCGGCTGCGCTGAGACTGCTCTGCCAGGCTCTCTGTCAACATTTGCACACGAAACAACCGGTAACAGGAAACAAGTGGAACTTTATGATTAACACACATTCAAACAGACAAAAAAATCCAGCAGAATTCTTGAATTTACTAAATTCTCACTCAAATTCTCAAAACAGAATTCTTGATTTACGCAAGTTTGGATAAGGATTGAGCAAAGAGATGTAGCGCAACCACATAGAATGGCAAAAACAATGATTGTTTTCAAACAAGTTTCCAGAACACTCTCTTCCACTGTCATTTGTCAGATGAACAGATAGTCCTGCCCCAAACTCACACCACTGGTTGATTCAGTGTTGCAATGTTGGTATTTTCAAACACTCAGCAATGTTTTGAAAGCACCATCATGTTTACACATTTCAGGGGAACCAGTGTTAGTTTAGTATTATTTATATGCTATTATCGCATTTATTCATATTTTGAATTTGCATTTATTTTTACATTTTCTTTTTGAAGTTTTAGTAATTTTATGTGCTTTTGAATTTTTATTATTTATTTATTTCAGTTTTAGATTTTCATCTAATAGTTATGTTTTATATTTATACTTTATTTCAGTTACTGAAATTATTTGTAATAGTTATCATTTTAGTTAACAGTAGCAACATTTGGAAAATCCAAACTATTTATATTTGTCTCTATATTTAGCTGGGCTTGTAGAAAGTATTTGAATGTGATTTTTACTTTTATATTTTTAAGAAAGTAATTTAAGTTATGCATTTCAACTTTTAATCAGTGGCCGGATTTTGAAAATGTTCTTTTTTAGGTTCTGCAAAAAAAAATTCATAAATTAAATTAAAATAAAATGATTATAATTATGACAGACAATCATTTAATTTAGCTAACATGTTGTCTTTTTTATAGACTGTATTATTATAATTTTCTCACACAAATCAGTCTTTATTCATGTAAATATACAGCTGCATATATACAGAGGTCCCTCACAAAGGGATCATATGAGGATCCGTGGCATAAACAAGTTTGAAAACTTCTGCTTTAAAACAAATATGACTAACCTAGATTGCCTGAGGTTTGCATGGCACAACAAAATGTTTCAATGAAAGATTGATATTTTTGCCCTGTTGTCTTTCTGATGGGGAGTTTATAGTAACTCTTGCCTCCCTCAGGAATCACATCCTTTGAAGATATTGCATTTTGGATCATCATGCATATTTCTCAAACACCTGCTTTGCCTCTTACTTCATTGAGAAACACTGTCAGAATTACATAATCTTTCATGCTGTCCTGACCACATAAACAAGCACACAAAATGTCCTTCAAGCGTATTCTATGCTCCACGAGTTCTCCAAACAGTGCATCAAATGAAATCATGCCCTCGCTCCTCAGAATAACATTTTTCTTTGTAGGATTACTGTTCCATCATCCTTCCATCCTCTATCGGAGCATCGCTTGCTCTCTCTTTTGGGTTCATCTCTTTGCTCTGTGCCTTGGGACAGATTCTCTGTGTTTTGGAGAGCCGGGAGCCAAGCAGGGTTTGGTGTGGAGTTGATAACTCTAAAGGGATTAACTTCACAGAGAGAGAGAGGAGAAAGAAAGGCAGAGACACAGCCACAGATAGTGGGAGAGTCAGAAGACAGTTGGGAGAATTGTTGAGACTCTGTGTGTTTCATTGTGAAAGCGAAACTACTTTGTTTGGCCTTCCAAAAGAGGACGATATCCGCTTCGTCATGCCTGGAGCTGAGCCGTGCTGGTTGCTGAGGAAATACATCAACTTCGTGGTGTGGATCGCCGGATCGGCTTTCACCGTGGATGAAGCGGAGTCCAGCCTGGGATCGTCACATGTGATTGCCGCAAGCCCACCGGCCGCGCCGTTCTCAAGACCGCCGGCCGCCACTCACTCTAGGCCGCCGTGTGAAACTACTTTGTTTGACCTTCCAAAAGATGACACGACTAGAAATCAGTGGTAAAGTTGTATTTACAACACTGTTCCAGAACAGCTCAACCCAAATATTCAGATGTGTGCAACGCATTTTATGGAGGACTGTTTCCTGATCCTGGTAGAGTAGACTACAATGCCTGCTGTTCTGACTCACAGTCTGTAAGTACGTTTTCATTTGAAGGATTTGCCACTGATGATTCAAACGTGAGTTTTGGGCAGTGTAGAGTAGCTCTTGTTGTTTGTAATTTCTCCGATCACAAATGCAGATATGGATTTATGTTTAAACCATGTTCGCAACGCAACGCGAAAAAAAGACAGTATAAGTCATTTTAATCCGTAATTATGTCCCCACTGGATGCAACAAATGCCTCGTTTATAATGGGTTTTAATGTTTTTGTCTCGTCACTCTGGCCGGGACACGCCATCACAATCTGGTAAGGGGCGTAACATTTCCGTCACACGCTTGAGATATTCGGCCAATCACAACGCACTGGATAGCTGGCCAATCAAAGCACACCTCGCTTTTCAGAACGATGAGCTTTGTAAAAATCGACGCGTTTCAGAAAGGCGGGGCATAGAGGAGCAACAATAATGTACAGTATGTGGAAAATAATGTGTTTTTTTAACCTTAAACCGCATAAACACATTTCATTACACCAAATACACAAAATAATGTTCTTTTTAGTGTAAGGATTCACCCGCCAGCCCAAAAAGCGGAATCCAGCAGCCTGGTTGACGGTTTAATGCATATCCGGTCTTTTACTTGGGCTTCTGAATTTATCAGGACTTAGTTTCAATTTTGTCTAGCTCCGTGTTCAATCTGACTCCAATTTCACGTGATTCATAGGGGAAAACAACAGGTTCACAAGATACATGATATGTGGGATATGCATATTCTTAATGAACTTTTGGGGGAAAAGAGGGAGAGGCAGAGAGGCCAGGGGGAGAAGGGGGTCGTAAATGAGCGAGGAGAGAGGCGTTGTTTGCTTTCTTTGAAGATTTCTTCTCCAGATAAGTTTTATTGTTTTATAGCATGGCGTCTGTTTTGTGTGAGTTCCTGAGTATTGGTTTCATGAAGAGTTCATTTCATAAGGAAATAAATTAAATCCTTTCATTAGCAACATCATATGACCCCTTTAAGTAGGAGGTAATTGGCAAGAATAAGGTGCAATGAGAAATAGACCTCAAGTCACATCAAAAGTCTGGCTGCGTGAGATGAAGGTCAGCTTATCTCAGACTGGGTGGTTGAAAGGTGCCATAAATGGTGCTTCTTAGAAGGGTGGTTTATTGGGTGTATAGATCCAATATTTGTTCCATTATTTCTGTTTCTTAAGAGTCAGGTATGCTGTACAGCAAGTAAGAGTATACGAGGTCAAAAAGATCCTTTATATGCAGACTGGAGTCGTTTTAGTTCTACTGCCTACTGATTAACAAAATAAATACCCTGGATGCATCTCATTTGGACAGATTAGCACAGTAATTAAAGCGATTTGGAACAGAAAATTAAGCTTTGTTTGTTCCATCTGAGGTGCCATAGCTGTATGCCAATTTACTAAAATAAGAGTGCTGCTTTTCCTTGATGCATGACTTTATTCAGTAGCATGAATGACTGGCGGTGTATTACTTTTGAGGCCATGTGCAGCTTTATTATTGGGAAATCATGTAGTTATGTGATGTTGATTGCAGTATGAAAACCGGCTGGTCAGTACGAGTGTTCCTTGCTGTTACATGTGCATTTTAATGTTCTTATGATTTTGTTTTGGTTGCCTTGACGTCATCACTTCCCTAATTTTAGAGTGTGGTTGGTATGTTGTTGCTTGGTTACCAAGTCATATGCTCAAGTTTCCTGTCGCCTGAAGAAACTTGAGGCGTTGGGAGAAAAAAATTAGGCAAAACACAGCACAGAGACGTACAGAGGCACAGCGATAGAGAAAAAGAAAGCACTTAACGTATGACAATCTCCATATATGAAATACAGACTAGTGCTTTTTAAGTGATGTACTGTAATTCTTATTGAAATCATTGGGCTGCCCGTCTTTGTCATTCTCTTCTCCCTTTCTCTTTCTTTTCATTTCACACTGGTTTTTAATTACTGTCTTCATGCATGTAAAAGCCCATAAATGCTGAATACAAACAGAGGCCTGTGTAATTAAATGACTGATTAGTCGTATCTAAGGGAAACCGTGAGGAAGGGGCTCAATTCAGCTTCCACAAGATATCAAACCCAACGCGCATATGCACTTGCATTAATATGGACACACACACCCTTCCATATTTCACATACACACAAAAATATTTTATTTTCAGTGGCTTTGAAAAAGTAATTGGTTAAAGGTTTGATCAAAGAAAAAGAAAGGGACAAAATGAAACAGAAAGGGAATAAAGAACACAAGGCTATATCATTTCCTCTGCCAGGCGGGCAGCAGCCGTTCACCCGTTTTGTCTGCTTTGCGGCAGGATAATTACAGTCATCATGCCTCCATCGCTCTGTGGAAAGAATGCAGGGAAAAATAGCAATTATATAAGAGCTGTAGAGAGGGTCATCGGACTACAACCCTAAGGGACGATTTTGCTGTAAAAAGTAACTGTAGAAGCCATCCCTGGTTCATTATCAGCCAGGGGTCAGCATGGTGTGCGGTGGAAGCCCCCATCTTGTGTGTGAGGAAGAATTAAGGAGAATAAAAGAAGGAAAGAAATGGTGTGGTCCTTATTTGACCCCTTTTTGACATTTCTGGGATTATTTTTAATTGTTTCTTCTGTTATGTGTAATTATTGAGCACAGACCCTTGAAAGATGTTTTGCTGAATCTTTTAAAGTAATGTTTTTTATTTATTTATCTAATGTACCTTGACTGAATATTTTCTCTTGTTTTTCTTGCTTGGAAGCTTTCAGTACGCCTGGACTTCATCAGACATCACAAGCAGAAAAACATTTTTGCTGCTAAAAAAAGCCAAGTGATTTCCAGTCAAGTGAGCTCTTGATTGCAAGGCGATTTGTGTCACTTTTATTTTGCACTTTCCGAATTAAGGAGAATAAAAGAAGGAAAGAAATGGTGTGGTCCTTATTTGACCCCTTTTTGACATTTCTGGGATTATTTTTAATTGTTTCTTCTGTTATGTGTAATTATTGAGCACAGACCCTTGAAAGATGTTTTGCTGAATCTTTTAAAGTAATGTTTTTTATTTATTTATCTAATGTACCTTGACTGAATATTTTCTCTTGTTTTTCTTGCTTGGAAGCTTTCAGTACGCCTGGACTTCATCAGACATCACAAGCAGAAAAACATTTTTGCTGCTAAAAAAAGCCAAGTGATTTCCAGTCAAGTGAGCTCTTGATTGCAAGGTGTGTCACTTTTATTTTGCACTTTCGCCTCATAGTTTAGACTTCTTGTGCATAAAGTAAGAAGAAATATGGCATTGTAACTGTATCTGCAACTGAATCAAGGATAGAACTGAATCTGTTGGTGAAATTGTTCTGTGTGCATCTTTGAACAGAATATCTAAACGCGCTGAACAGTGCAACAAGTATGATGTTGCAAGAGTTTATTTTTATTTTATTTATTTTTTTGTTGCATATTATTTTGGGAAGACTGAGGTGTTCTCAGGACAAAGTGTTTTTCATAAATGTCAGGTCAGGGCAAGCTGTCACATATGTTTTAAATGTAATTCTTTTTTTGTAATTTTGTTTGACAAAAAACAGTTGCTTGGTATTTTTATGGCACTTTTTAAAAAATATTTTTGTTTTGTTTTTTCATTGGTGCATAATTCTTTTACTGTTTAAATTATAACTATAATAGGCTATTTAATGCCAGTTTACCTCATATACTGTGAGAACATACCCATTATTGCATGAACTGTATCTTTTTCTGACTTTTCAGGCATGTGCCTATACAGTTTTAGAATGATAAATGGTAACATAAAACTTAAGTGCAGTCAACTTTTTAAATGATCTTTAAATGTAATTGGTGTCTTCGCTCCAATAAAAATGTATAATAAAAATGTAAAAGGTGTGCACATCCATCCAATATGGGTACAGGTGCAATGCAATAACCAAATAAATAAATAAATTACAACACTGAAACTAGTGCAATATTTTAAGTAGCTCTTCATCAGACATTTTTTTTTGCTTTAAGTAATTTTTGAACTTTTAGAACTAGTTCCAGATCAGTGAGAGTCATTTAAATTAGGTTAAATAAATTATAGGCCTTCCGGCACACTCTTTTAGCTGCCAGACCTGACCTGTGATCAGGTGGAAATGATGAGGGCAGAGGCAGGAGTGATCATGTCCATCTCTCTTTCTGTGTGACTACAGTGTATTGAGGAGAAACACGTTGTGCATGTGTGACTGTGATGTCTCCTTAACTAAAGAATCATAAACATGTGATTTTAAAAAAATCCTGAACGCGTTTTGGTATATGATCCTCCTGGATCTCTATGGTCAGAAGCAGTTAAAACTAATTGTAATCTTTATAAGGTGCACATCCATCCAATATGGGTACAGGTGCAATGCAATAACCAAATAAATAAATAAATTACAACACTGAAACTAGTGCAATATTTTAAGTAGCTCTTCATCAGACATTTTTTTTTGCTTTAAGTAATTTTTGAACTTTTAGAACTAGTTCCAGATCAGTGAGAGTCATTTAAATTAGGTTAAATAAATTATAGGCCTTCCGGCACACTCTTTTAGCTGCCAGACCTGACCTGTGATCAGGTGGAAATGATGAGGGCAGAGGCAGGAGTGATCATGTCCATCTCTCTTTCTGTGTGACTACAGTGTATTGAGGAGAAACACGTTGTGCATGTGTGACTGTGATGTCTCCTTAACTAAAGAATCATAAACATGTGATTTAAAAAAAATCCTGAACGCGTTTTGGTATATGATCCTCCTGGATCTCTATGGTCAGAAGCAGTTAAAACTAATTGTAATCTTTATAAATGGTTGTTCTTTTTGTGCCTTTGTCTTTTGGTGACTTTGTTTACTTTGTTGCTTGTCATTTGACATAGAACATTTCTTATAATCAGACCAACATAGCATCACATATACAACTGACAGGATATTTTAAAGGATTCCAGGCATTGGGACTTCATACAAATGTATGAACCACTTAAGAACGCTTAAACTGGATTTGTACCTGCAACCTTTTGGTCAAGAGCGTTTACAAATTTTTATTTTTGGTTTTACGGCAAATAGTAACCTTATCACCTTTTTGCTGATTTTTACCTCTATAATTCACTGATTGTTTTATCTGTAATGTTGCTGTCAGATGTGATCACACTGGAAAATAATCTGTGGGAGAAAACCACACAATCACATGCGCACACACACATAGCCTAAGATTTTGGTGTATTTTAGTGCATTTCAGATTCATATTAGGTGATTTAATGAAAATAAACACCTGATTAAGATATATAGAAACAGTTTTTTTGTTTTCTTAGTCATCTATGGTTATATGATGTATTGTATGAACATATCATGTGGTTAAATTGGACTATTTATGTCAGGTTTGCCCTGGGACACAGAGTGTAATGTTTAATTAAAATTTCTGAGATAGTATTAATGATACCAAAGAAACATCTCCCTCTAAACACCCACATGCAATTTCTCATGCCAGTGAACATTTCTCAGGCATGTATTTAAGTTTACACACACACACACACACACACACTCCATATACTCCTGCCCCCCCAACCCCCTCTCATGCAAACTCTGGTCTCATACGGCTGGCATTAACATGATGTTTTCTCACCATCTGATCAAACTAAAGTCACTTTGTGAATGTGTAGGAGGTCCTTTGAGGAAATAGGGATAAACTCTTTCTAACTTAATTAGCAGTCTCGAAAGACCAGATCAGAGAAGCGAACTCCTGATAGAACTGTGGATTAGCCAGTCTCAATCAAACAACTTTGAAAGAAACAACCATTTTAGATTGGTAAAACCAGCCAGAAACCAGTCGTTCTCTGATCTTATTTCAGCATTCAGAGAGGGATTTAATCTCTCGCTCTCTCTTTCTCTTTACCTTTTCCAACAATTTTGTCACCTTGAGTGAGGCTGATGGGAAGATGTGTGTGGGCGTTGTGCGTCAGGAATAGGATATCTATCCATATGGGAAAAATTGCCTCTAATTGTTTCATTAAATGCGTTCATGGTGAAAGGCAGTAACTGTTTGGGTGTTGGTGTTGGGGGTTGGATGAGTAAGCCTTTCCTAAAATGAGCTGGAATATGACAGTGCCCCACAAGGCTCTTGCAAATCAATATGGAGGCTGGCAGGATGTTTAAAAGCTGGAACATACGGACGTCTCCCCCTGCTGTGGGCGTGATCGTCTGACATGCCTGTGGTATCCATAGTTTTTGGTAATGGTTGTGAGACGCTTTCTATTCTAAAAATGTATCTGAGAAAATATCATTATTACACTTCAAAGCGGAAGCAAAAGGTCAAAACATGAAAAACGTAGGCCTATGTTCTATGAATAACTTTATCTGACTGACTGTATCAGGTCTTTCAGTGAACAGTTCTTAAAATAACCACTTTTCCACTATAAATAACCTTTTGTGCAATGGAAAGGTTCCATGGACATTAAAGATTATTTATGGAACCACAGATGCCAATAAAGAACCTTTATTTACGAATTTATGTCATCTATTATCATCATCAGGCTAATTTCATAGAAATACGCTATTTGTGTTTACATGTATTTGTGTTTTTTTTAAACAATAAATCCATGTGACAGCACTGCATCCCAGTCATTTAAAGAAAAAATCAAAACTTGCTTAACCTTCAAGTCAAGCAGTTGAAAAAATACTCTTCAAATGAATTGTGGCACCCACTGCTCTGTGTGTGTGTGTGTGTTCACTTGGATGGGATAAATGCAGAGCACAAATTCCGAATATGGGTATACTTGAGTATACTTTTTAATTTAGGCAGGCTACTCATGGGGTTATTGCTGCTGCAGATTTGACTGCTATGACACAAAGTTGTCCAGTTCTTTTACTGAGATAAATAGATATGGAAAATATTTTCATTATTAGTTTTAACCAGGTTATTCAAGTCCTGTCCAATGTAATGTTCTCTATCTGATATAGACACTCTCATTTCCATTAGGTGAGCGGAACTGGACCTGTCTGACTCACTGCAGGTACAAATGTCACCTGTACCCCAAAAGCTGAAGTCAGAACTACTGTCACAGTGAATCATAGGCTTTACTGGACTCAGTTAAATTATTTAACGCCGTGACACGGTATGTGAACTTAGTTTAGCCCACAGCCCTGGAAGAGACAGGCAGAAACTGCTCTCTAAAAATATTTCAGCGAGAAACTGTTAAACTCATAACACTTAATTATGGACTCAAAATTATAGGCTTAAATTTGTTATTTTTTACTTTTCACTCTCTCTTTAATTTACTTTTGGGTGATTAACCTGCTGCTGCTGCTTATAAGCTGGCAAGCAAAATATGGAGTAGGCTATATCGCCCCCTTTAGGGCAACAGGAAAACAAGAAAAACATCGCATAAAATTAAAATGAAGTCAAAGACTTTATCTTAGTCATCCAAACTGACACCTCTAATAATATTTAAGAAACATTGCATAGTACTGAAAATATTTTATAATAATATTTTTCAGACACCGGATTTAAGCATCACAGTAATCTAGTTAAATGCTGGTCAAAAACTCAGCAACCATCTAACGCAGTATAGCATTATGTTGTGAGAAAACAAAATACACAGTATTTACTTGGGACAACAGAGCAGATCACAGTAGCCTCTCATTTAGAGGTCAAATGTCACCATGTAACAATTCATCTTTGTTTGTGAAAAGATTTGTAGTATCACCCTCTACCCTCTGAGTAGAGGAGTCTTAATTTTCCTACATTTTCCTTTTATTTCCTACAAATTCCTACGTTTTTTTCTCATTGCAAAGGCATTACCTGTCCAAAACTGCAGCTTTGGATGAATTAACTACTGCCACAAAATTCAACAGGTTAGGATACTGTTTGTCCACCGCATGCAATTGAGGACATTATAAGGAAAAATAATATGTCAGTGTGTGTGTGTGTGTGTGTATGTGTATGTGTGTGTGACAAATGAGGACATCAATTTGTATAATGACAAAGGTATGACATAGGTATTACAAGTAGAAGTGTGTGTGTGTGTGTGTGTGTATGTGTGTGTGTGTGTGTGTTTCCCCTCATATTTGAACATTTTGGTTGAATATAGATGGGCTCTTTTATGTAGGCGTTATGTCACCATGCGTTATGTCACCAGTCTGTCAGTCTTTGGCTTTTGTAATACTAATTTGCTCTCATAGTTGCAGCGGATGTCTCGCCTCCTCGTGAATTAACAAAAGCTTTGAGAGGGTATCCCAGCATCGCCCGGCTGTCTCCCGGGGAAACATCCCGGGTAAACAAGAGCCAAGCTCCGCGCAACCGGGCGGCAGAGCAGCAGCAGCAGCAGCAGTCGTGTTGTGATTTCTGAAACTGGCGCGCGCGACACGTCCATCCACTTTAGAAGACAGGGAGGTTTGCTAAAAAGAAAATCTCTTACATTAAGACAACAGTTTAACTAAATAGGTTAAAATGGACTTTACAGTGGCTTAAATATATATATTTGTGTTTGACTGACGAGCTCAAGGACTGAGTGATGGATAGGAAAGGAAACATGCTGCGCGCCACTTCAGCTGGGTACCGTTTACCGGACCGACCCAATGGTCCTCTCGCCTCTCAGTCCTCGGTCTCAGTGTTCAAGCATTCAGCGGGTAGGACACGAAACACCGGTGAGAAACCGGCGCAAGACGATGATACCCGAGATCCGGTAAAGCAGGACCAGGTTTGGAGAGAGTTTGTGCTCGCAGAGCGAACCGGTGTGAAAGAATGGTAAGAAAGCGATATGGTAAGAAAATGGTATTCACTTTCTTAGACATGTCGTGGATTTGCCGGTTTGTTTCTCACTTTCTCTGGAGTTACGTTACTAATCTTTTCTTTCACCTCTTAAATGTGGCATTGTTTGACCCGTTATTTGATACGGGATGGATTGTGGTTGACCAGGCGCCCCCTGGACGGTGTACGTTACGGCTACTCATCTCTTGTTCTTCAACAACTACAACTAGGCTATATAGCCGTGGTTACTGTACACAAAACCACCATCATATAATAAAAAAAATCACAATTTCGCTTCTAAATAATTAATTGCATCGTATGGTCTGGAGAAATATCATGATGTAAAATACTTCATGGTTGTTTTATCACAGGAAGAAGAACTGGAGTTTCCTGAGGAACTTTGACCAACTGGTAAGAAACCCTTTTATCAGTGATGACAATTTGCCAATGACTCAGAACTCAGAACTGTTACTCATAAGTTTTCTTGCTGTATTGTTAAAATGTAATTAACATATAATGCAAATATACAATGCTGTTTAAAGGTTTGGGATCAGTCCGATTAAAAAAAAAATAATTAAAACATTTTTTTTCTCAGCAAGGATGCATTAAATTTATCAAAAGTGACAGTAAAAATGTATGGTTACAAAAGATTTACAATTCAAATAAATTCTGTTCTTGTGAACTGTTTATTCATCAAAGATTCATTTCTAGAGCACCAAATCAGTATATTAAAATGATTTGGAAGGATCATGTGATGCTGAAGACTGGAGTAATGATGAAAATTCAGCTTTGCCATCACAGGAATGAATTACATTTTAAGTTATATTAAATCAGTTGTAATATTCAAAAACAAATTGTAATGATAATTCAGAATATTACTGTTTTTACTGTGGTCTTAATTAAATTAATGCAACTTTGGTGAGCATATAAGAGACTTCTTTCAAAAATATTACAAATTTCATGCACTCAGTAATTTTTGTCAAAATCAGTTTGCATGGGACTGGTCAGACTTTGTGTTCACATGACCGGCCATATCATGCAATTCACAGTTATACTACTAATAACAATAATGATAATAATTTATAGTGCTTTCAATCCACGCTCAAGGTGCTTTACGAAGCATTTATAATATATATTTTATTAAAGCTATCATTCATCTTTTTTTTTTCCTTTTAAACAGCTACAATGTGTGCCTTCTTTTCGGCCGCAAATGTGTGACTACAGTCAAAATAGATTTAAAAATATATTGATATATTTTTCTTTCACCTTTAAGAGAAAAAGAGATAGAAATGTGGTTGGGAAATAGCACAGACCAGATATTAGGCCAGGCTTAAACTTTTTATTTTCCTAGTAATTTGATGTGTAATAATTGTAATTGAGTTGAAACTTGAGAAAGTGTAGGAATGCAGAAAATGGGGTGTCGGTTTAATCTTGCTTGTGATATCAAATACATTTCAGGTAATAGCCAGGTTATTTCTCATGTGTGTTCCATTAGACGAGATAAAACGCGCCCTCTGTTGGAAGAATGTGCCTTCTTAACAATATCAACAAGTGAACATTTACTTCATAATGTAGCTGCAAATACAAGAGGTCGCTGTTACACTCTTTCATTAGAAGGATTCCAATGATTCGAGAATAAATTCATAAAGGTCTCTACTACTCTGTGTTTTATGAATAAACCAATAGATCATTAATCAGCATTTTCATTTATATGCATTCTTTATTTGATTCACCTCATAAATAAACAAATATAATAATACATTTTAATTTATAATAAATAAAAAGACAATTTACAATGTATGCCACTCTGCAGCAACATGATTCATTGTGGTGATTGATTTCAACATCCTGTGTTCAGTCGCATCTCATTTCGCACTCAGTTCAGTCAACTCACGTTCATTACAGCATAACCTTTATTCCTAAACATTGTGTTTAGAAATTATTTGGAGTAAACTAATGAAACTAAAAGCCGAGAGATGTTCTGCGATTCTTCAGTGATATGTGGTGGGTGTGAGAATGATACAGGAGGATATTTGCATTGACCCGTGTGCCGCCGATCGTGGGCGAGACGGAGAGAAGAGAGGCTTATGGGTAAAGACTGCTGTTGTCGTGGAAGTTAGTGATGGATTCATTTAAGCGAATCGGTTGTTTTGAACAACTCATTTCAAAGAATCGTTTACATAAACGATTCAACGATTCTTTTACGTCATGACGCACTTGCGTCACCACGTAGTTCTTGATCTCCTAGTCTGGCATACTGCCTACTGTAAAACCTTCAGATAAGCCATATTTAGACACGTGTTTTTTTTGGCGTTTATTGCAATTTCATTCGTTTCCATTCAATTTAAATGTAGTAATTAGAACTTAAAATCAATGTATTGTATTGAATCATCTTCATTTGACCCTCTAACTCATCTCGATCGTTCCACTCCTGGCTGGTGGAACGATCTTCCCACCCCTATCCGGAATGCTGAATCCCTGACAATTTTCAAGCGACAGCTGAAAACTCATCTCTTTCGAAGCTACTTGACTTCATCATAAAAAAAAAAAAAAAAAAAAAAAAAAAATTTTTTTTTCTCTTTCTAGCTTGTACTTATTTGAACAATGTCTAAGAACTTGGTATTACAACCACTTCTTGTGTCTGTTTGCCTCTTTAAGAAGAATCGCTTTATGTATCCCCCAATTGTAAGTCGCTTTGGATAAAAGCGTCTGCTAAATGACTAAATTCTCTCTTTATTTATTCCTTCTCTTTCTAGCTTGTACTTATTTGAACAATGTCTAAGAACTTGGTATTACAACCACTTCTTGTGTCTGTTTGCCTCTTTAAGAAGAATCGCTTTATGTATCCCCCAATTGTAAGTCGCTTTGGATAAAAGCGTCTGCTAAATGACTAAATGTAAATGTAAATGTAACTCTAGCACTATTCTAGCCTATTCTAATTCTAAAAAAACACTCGAACCTCTAACGCTTGCACTCTTTATTCTGTTTCTATTCTTACTATTTGTTTTCTTTAAAAAAAACTCCAACACTAGCATTCTCTATTCTTTTTCTATTCTATTTTCTTTATGTAATTATATAAAAAAAACTTGCTTCGTGTGTTAGGCTAACCGAGACTTGTCACAGCACTTACATATCATTGCGCTTCTTTTGGTTTTGATTGCTTCTATTGTAAGTCGCTTTAAATAAAACCGTCTGCTAAATAACTAAATGTAAATGTATTAGTTGATAACACGAGAACCGCTCAGGCGAATCGTTTGGACCATTTTTGTGATTCGGATCATCTGATTCATTTAAAAATGTCCGAGTCAAAAGACCGATTCGCTCATGAATCGGACATCGCTAGTAGATGTCAGAGAAGCGAACTCGAGGCTCGAGCTACCTGCAGGAATACCGAAGAACTGATCCGGGGACTGGCGAGAGCGAGCTAATCCACTAGCGACATGCGGAGACACTTTAGGAAAGCGCTTGCGAGTAACTTAAAATAAGTAACTTTATCATGAATTATTAATAATACACATAAAACGCGCCGGTTCCGTTTCACGTCGCAGTTTAGTGTGTTGCAGGAATGCGCTGGAGTGTGTGGTCTGGTCGACTCCAACAGATGCTCGCCTTTGAACAACAGCAGCGTTGTTTATGAACTGGGGAAGATTTGAAGTCAGGCTCAGCCAGTCCGGAGCGCCCGGGAGAGGGGGAGAGGAGACGAGACTAGGGGAGGGGAGGGAGGAGAGAGGCGGGGGAGAGAGGAGAGGAGAGGAGAGGGGCGCCCAGAAAACGCCCTGCTGCTGAATCCTCTCAAAATTAAAACTTTATCGCGCCATTGACGGTACGCTCGCACTGAAGGATGGGAGGTTTGATTCCTCTCAATTGTTTAAAGTAACCACTTCATAGATTGTTTTGAGGGGGAAGTTTGGAAAACCTCAATTGTTCCCATTGGATTATTTTTTTCCGCTTTATTCTGGACAAGCACGGGGCACTTTTTGGAGGGCGGCGAGTCGGAGGCTGTCTAGGCCCGCTGCTCGACAACTTGAAATAAGATCTTGTATCTTTAATGTGAACCAGAAAAGTTGGGCTGATCGCTCATCATTGCTCAGACTGGCGCTAGGACAAGGCAAAAATGTCGCTAGGAGCGGAGAGAAGGATGGAAAACCGGTTGAGACAACTGGAAGCCATGCTCAAAGAGCCGCGGTCTGCGATCAACTTGGAAAGTTTGCTGGTAAGTTCCGTCCTTTTTCATGAATGTTTAATGCGCCTCGAAGATCCGTTGCCTAGTGACACAGAGAAAAAAAGAAATAACAACAACCTAACCGCGATGTTGCATTGCAGAAATGAGTGTCTAGTGAACGTTACAGTCCACTGTGAGGAAGCTCAGTGTGCACGTTGATGTCTCTTTTAATATCCTCGGTATTTGTACATAATCATCGCCCCACTTCCTTCTTTCCTTGTCAGTAACTTGTGGATAACCTCACGTCCCAGTCTCCGCGTATAAAACTATTCTCACGTACACTTGCCATATTTGAATAACTCTGCTGCGTCAAGTTCTGAGTTCATATGTTGCCTCGCTCCAAATATAGTAATATTGTTGGCCTGCAACATGACAATTTCGTAATTCCCCCTTCCTGCTGTTGGTGGCTTGTTTTTGTTCTGGAAGTAGACTGCTATTAACTGGCCTGCAGGTGAAGGTATTGGACACGTATTTCTAAGAGCTGGAATATTCACAGATTGATCTAATATCTTCAAAGTGCACTTTGAATTGTTTTTATTTTTCCTTTGTGAACTGATAGATGAGCGTTTAGTGCCCTTCCTTTTTTTGGGGGGGCACATGTACAGCTCAGTTGGTGCCAAGTGATAATATTTCGCGAGCTTGTCAATCGGTTTATGTCTGACCTAGCTATTGACGAAAACACAGATGATAGGCAGAGTGCCAGAAGTTAGTTAGATAGATCTGACAAAACCCTCTTTTTTGTGACACCACAAAAAAAGTGTTTAAAATGTCTTTTAGAGGTCTATGATTATAAATCATTTTATTTGAAAGCAATAGAAATTAATTGTAATGCTTGACAGATGCTTTTTTCAATGACTGAAACTATTAGAGAGCCGAATAGCCCCTATAATGCTGATATTTATGTGATATAGCTGAATAAAATTAAATGATAGCAAATGAAATGTATTTGAGCTAAAATGGAACATTTGTGTGTGTGTGTGTGTGTGTGTGTGTAGGGAGAGAGAGATACTTTTTTAAATACTTTTATTCACCAAGGATGCATTAAATTGATCAAAAGTGAAAGTAAAGACAAGTATAATGTTACAGAAGATTTCGGTTCAAATAAATGCTGTTCTATTTATTATTAAGCAGCACAACTGTTTTCAACATTGATAGTAATAAGAAATGTTATTATGGACCAAATCAGCATATTAGAATGATTTCATAGTAGAATATGACACTGAAGACTGGAGTTATGGCTGTTGAAACTTCAGATTCACCATCACAGGAATATATTACATTTAAAATATATTAAAATAACATTCATTTAAAATTCTAATATTATTTCTCCATATTTCTCAATGTTTTAGCATATTTGTACCATCGTTTTTATGATTAAATTAATGGAGCCTTGATGAAGAGAAGAGCTGTCTTTCAAAAAATGAAAAAAAAAGTAAACTGCAACTGTATGTCATTGACAAAACCAATACTGATTATTGGCCGATGCCAATATTTTTATCACTAGTTAAGTCCTAAAATTGATAGTTAATGCTTATTTGTCTAATTTCTGCAACACTAATGACAGAACTAAAAAAATTATGACAAACTCTCCCCCATCAACCATTGATTAGACAGACATATAAGGCACTGTTTACACTAGTGTGTTTTAAAATGAAAATGATCCTCGTCTACACTTGCGTTTTCACTGCGTTTCAGAAACGATCTCCGTCCACACTACGCAGCCAAAAACGCATGTCACATGACTATTTATGCAGGTACAACAATGAGAATGATGTTATTGTTTACACGGTCGTCAAGAATACGCAGAGCGAATGTGGACTGCCACGCCATCGTTTTCAAAAGTCTCTGAATTGCGTTTACACTGAAATGCAACCCCGGAGTTTTCAAACTAAAACGGGGTCTGCAGCATTTTCGAAAGTCTCCGTTTTCGAGGGTCAAAAGTGTAAACGACAGGCGTAACCTTAGCAAAAGTTATACGTTTTAAAACGAAAACGGACTAGTGTAAACATAGCCTTAGTCCCAGCCCAAACTCTTGCCATTGGTTGAGTCAGTGTTGTTGTGTTGGGCTGGTTGTGATGCCTAAACTAACATTCATGATTTGACAGAACAACAGTGTTCACTGTTCAGGGAAAGCACCTTATTAATGGATTACTTATGATTTTGGATAAGAAACTATTTGCATGCCTAAAAGAAAGTGTTTTAAATCAGAATAATTATGTTAGCTTTAAGTATGCCTGTTTGAACTTCACCACAGATGCATGAAGTAGATGCGAAACTTATTGCTTATAGTAAGTGAAGTGATTCATTTGAGGCAGTCAAGGAGGCAGTTCTTTTGGTACTGAATGTTCCTGCATGCATAAACTGTATGTAAAATGGCATGTCAGATCTGTGTGACTGATTAAAATGAATCTGGTCCAAAACCAAACAATACTCCGCAGACGCTTGATGAAGCATGATTTGACTCACTGTGTCTGGGCCAGAGTTTGGTCTAAACTCTGAGCAGATATCTGAGAGAAAGATATGGGTCATCCTTTCTGAGAGAATCGGCGTGTATGTTTATCAAGGAGGTGTGTGTGTCTGTCTGTGTGTGTGTGTGTGTGTGTGTGTTGTCCATTATGAAAGTGCTGGTGACAGAGTTTCTCCACAGCGGAAGAATGTGTGTGTTTCCTGAGGAGGAGATGAGCTGAGAAGTGGGAAGCAGTGAGTGGGAGTGAACAGGCTTCACTCTCTTTCTCTTTTTCTGTCTTTCTCTCTGCCATTTATAGCTCAAGTTCCTCTCTGCTTTAGCTCAGGGCAGGAGATAGCACTGTGTGAGAGTGTTTAGCTGTAACGAGATGCTTCTAGAAAACACATCACACAGATATTTCCATTCCGTTAGTGGAATATATGAACTTACTTCCAATTAAGAAGTTGAGAATGCAAACACTTCTTATCCCCAAAAATACAAATATTCTCTCTTTCTCTCTCTCTTTGTTTTCACCCCACCATGAACTCTTTAACTTGTCATTAATTATAGCTCAAGCTGATTACTGTCAGTTATCCAGCATAATGCGATTGATTTCAAGCCTTTAAATCAAGTATTTCAGCCTGAGATTATACCCGCTTTGACCAGTCCCTGTGTGTTTGGGAGAGTGATGCCAAGTGAATTCATCAGGAATTTTTGGAATTTTCCAGGTATGTAAAATGGCACTTTTCCCTATTTATGAAGTAATGAAAGCCTTTTTTACTGTGATTACTACGCTGCCTTATTGCCACTAGCTCTGGCCACTTTTAACCCTGCAGAAAGATTACATAGTGTTGTGTAATCTCCTCTGTCTTTTAGAGCAGTTGCATAACACTATGGCCAATTGTAGTCCAATAAATGTGTATATGCTTTAAAAATCCAAGCTACATGTGCATTTAGGTCTGTTAGTCCAACTTTAAAAAACAGACTGGTATGATTTCAGTTTAGACTGAAGTGGTTAAATGACATTTAAAGTGTCAGTGTTACGGAAGTAGCGGCAGATCAGTACACTTGGTTCGATCCATTGGTTGTTGAATTGAATGGAGGCAGATCTGAATGCAAGCTTGCAGTCGATTGTATGAAAGGGGTGGGGTTTATGAGGACAAAATGATTGGAGAAATCCAGCATAAACCAGCAGAGAGATGTCTAGTGTTGTTTCACTAGAAGGTTGGGTAGTTGCATTATGATAAAAAAAAAACATATGCATGAATAAATCACACACAATATTATCAATAACCTGCATTTAGAAAATTTCATGCAAAATTGTTTTAATTAGATGGAAATCAAACTTTTAACATGCATGTAAATGCACTTACTGGGGATTCTGTTACAGTATTCTAATCCAGATGTGACCTGTCGAACTGAAAATTCAGAAATGGCAACTGCTCCAACATTCCAGAGAGCGAATTTCTCCACTTCACCTGAAGACGATGTCATATTCCTGCTAAAGAGCAGCAATTGGAGATGTAAAAAAACACTGTAAAAAAAATTAATTGTTGAGAAAACGTAACATTTCCAGGCAACTTGATGCGGTAAAAGTTTTAAGTTCTCTTAGCTATTGTTTTAATAATTGTACTAAGTAAAACTAATGTTTTGTCAATTTGAATTGGTTTGTTCACTAAATGCAAAATGCCTCGTTCAGCCAATATATTCATGAAAACAAAAGATTTCTTGTTCAGTAAACTTTCTTTTATTGCCTCAATAAATACATTTCTTGATATGATAGTCAAATGTGCTATATAGTCTTATAGGACACTTAATATTTCAAGTGAACCATGCTATGATTGAAAAGAGGATAACAATCCTTACAAAGCAAATAAATGTAAGATATAGTTCTACATTGCTGAACATACTTTAGACCTCAACACTTGACGCACTAACCTGAAGAACGGTGACAATCAACAAATGTAAAATGATGAGCTCTTTACATCACAAGATGTAGTTCAACAAATAACTAACAATAATGAGAAATCAACAAAAAACATTTAAATGAAGTCATCAAACAGCAAAAAAAATATATATATATAACAGTAACTACATAATTTATTCATGCTGCATTGCATGCTGGGAACTCACAAAGTCTTAACATTTCGGTAATATGAAATTCTTTGTTCAGACAACTGTTTTTGATTTGGGACAACATTTGGGGCAATTCTGTTGGTCTGATATGGGTTTTTATATGGAAAATATGTAGTTGCTTTTTTTACAGTGCAATTTTACACTAAGATAAACTGACACTCACTTTACCACAAACTCTTTAATCTTTTAACAAATGATCTTTCATGATCAGCATGTTGGAAGATCATTAAGTTGGTTCCATTGTACAGTTAAAATTGGTCCTTTAAAATGGCCTGGTGGCAGTGTGGTCTGAGAGAAAGGGCAATGGTCAGGTTCAGGAGGGAAGGTTAATGAATAACCTGTCTGTCATTTATTTAGTGGCTGTCAGAAAGGCAACGCTTACACAGATAATTGTAGGGCACAATACCAGGCTAACCGTAAAACCAGACTGCTATTCTTTATTCCTGGAAATCAGGTCTCGTGTTGCTCTGGATTGGGTCAAAGTGGAATGTTTCAGTTGCGGGTGTTTTTTAGACACTTTGCAACCCTGAATAGGTCTGGCTAAGATAATCGGCGGTCACGCTGTAGCCTGGAATGTTGATGGGCCTTATCTCTGTTCCCTTCTTCCCTTGAGGTGTGCGGATAGCGTCTGCTTGTATAGTTTGTGTGGTTGCAGTGGTTAAAAGATGCTGACCACAGTGTTCAAATTCCACCCTTGTTCCGCACATTAGACCTGTGTTTTGTAAAATAAAACTTGCAAATAAGCTTCCTTGTGTGAATTTTCCCTTTTAATTTAAAATTCTCTTGTCATTTCAAACATGTATTTAGCTTAGAATATGTCCCAAAGGATCGATTAGCCTATACCTTTTCCTTTTTGTTATTTGAAGATCACATTAAAACTTTTTTTTTTAATAATGCCTTCATGATGTATGTTTTAAGCTTTTTAAATCCTTTTAAACCATTTTATGTGTAGCCATTTTTATCTCAGAATTTTAATCTTCCACACTGTAACCCTAATAAAGTTTTATTAAAACTTAGTGTACTTGTTTAAAAAAGAGATGACAGTGCCAGTGAAGAGCTTGGGAGGGAATAAAGAAACATCAAGGTAAATATCACTTGTGAATCAAATATGTATATTGTGCAGGGATGTTCATATTAACCATTTAACCATTAACCAAAAGTAAAAAAAATTGACCAATTAATACTATCCGTTTAAACGGTTTAAAAGTTTTTTTTTTTAAGTACCCACCCCCCAAGTATTTCAAGTAAGTTTGCTGCGTGGTGAAAGAAAAGTATGCTATACATATTTGTTTACCCATGGGGAAAAATCAACACAGGGCATCAGTTTAGTAAAAGGAGCTCGATTCCGTGGGGAAAAAACGTGCAGTCGCGCACTTTGCAACCCAGCATCCAACACGAGCTTGACTAATCACGGGTCGAGAGTAGATGACTGACAGGCCTGCTGTAGTGAATCGATGCTAATAATCACTTGACTGTAGCTTGCGCTCACTGTTGTAAACAGAAGCAGTTCCGGGCGGATGATGTATGAGGCCGGCTTTGCACATGCGCCGCTCAGAGGGGACGCACGCGAAAAAACGCAGCGGAGAGATCAAAACAAAACAATGGTCACTAATTAGAAGTACAAAATGAGGATTTGTAAAGAAGAATGTCAGAGGATTTCGATACAAGCCAAGAGGAGACTGGTTTTCCTTTGCTAAAGTAAGGAAACTTTGCTTCCTTTGATCCTGTAAACAAATGTTGGTTTTCACGAGACTCGCCGGCGCATGCGCTACACTGACCTCTCATACGTCATCAGTCCGGAGCTGCTTCCATGTACAACTGTTGGTGCAAGTTAGATTAAAGTGATTACTACGTTTTGAATATGGATATTTGTCTTACAAAAACGCATCGATTCACTACAGGAGGCCTTGTTCACCATTTAATGGATGGGTGCTTTTTATTTAACTTCTTTTGGACTGATGCATGCAACACCTGCTGAGTGGCATTAAACCGCTTGAAAGATCAAAGACAATTTTTATAATAATAATTATAATTTATGCATTTAGCAGACGCTTTTATCCAAAGCGACTTACAGTGCATTCAGGCTATAATTTTTTTTTTTACCAGTATGTGTGTTCCCTGGGAATTGAACCCACGCCATTTTTAATATAACTCCGACTGAATTCGTCTGAAAGAAGAAAGTCATATACACCTAGGCTGGCTCTGGGGTGAGTAAAACAGCCTAATTTTCATTTTTGGGTGAACTAACCCTTTGAGTCGCTTGGGTATATTTTTAGCAATAGCCAAAAAAACATTGTATGGGTCAAAATGATCGATTTTTCTTTTATGCCAAAAATCATTAGGATATTAAGTAAAGATCATGTTCCATGAAGATATTTTGTAAATTTCCTACCGTAAATCTATCAAAACTTAATTTTTGATTAGTAATATGCATTGCTAAGAACATTATTTGAACAACTTTAAAGTAGGGGTGGGCGCTATACCGGTATGAAAGTGACTACCGGTATTATGTTGTTCCATTATATGGATTTTGCTATACCGTGGATACGTTATATATTCATGAATTAAAATTTTGCATTTATATAGTTTTGTTCAATTTAGTACGCTTTGCAAATTTGAACACAAATGACGATAAAGAGTCGAGGCTGAACGTTTTTGTTAAGGGTGCTCTGATTGATCGGCTACCGATCGCTATCGGCCGATAATCGCTTTGGGATGATTGATCGGCGGTCTCTAAAAAGGCCAATCTCATAAACCGATCTCAAGCTGATGTGCTTGCGCCTGCTGTGAGAGGTTTGCCACGACATGTAGCGGCACCGTCTCAGTCTCTGTCCGGCACTGGTAAAATAATTATAATGCTGAGGGTGAGGTACAATTCACATTTCTTCATTAAAAAACTTATAAAGTAATTTGAAATCCTTATGTGAGACATAATTTCACAAACACCTTGAGTGAATCTAATCACCGCGCGCTCACTCGCTCTTTTTCTCTCAAAATGCGCAGATTGCTTCAGATCACATCACGCCTGCACTATAAGCGAGCTGCACAGTTGACAAAGGAATTATCACTTTAGCACAACCGGGGTAGTGTCGCATCGTCATTAAAGTTATAAATTTGTATTTCTTTTTAATTCTTGTTTAAAGGGGTCATATGATGCGATTCAAAATTTTCCTTTCTCTTTGGAGTGTTACAAGCTCTTGGTGCATAAAGAAGATCTGTAAAGTTTCAAAGACTAAAGTCTCAAATCCAAAGAGATATTCTTTATAAAAGTTAAGAGTCAGCCACGCCTACCTAAAACGGCTCATTCTAACACGCCCCACATATCTGCCTCACTATGTGGGAAGATTTGCATAACGCCGCCCAAATGTTCACACAAAGAAAGAAGGCGTAACTTTTATTCTCACTGTAGTATTGTTGACGCTGCAGCCATGTCGTGAAGACGCTGTGTGCTTCGTTGTGAAAGCGAAACTACTTTGTTTGGTCTTCCAAAAGAGGACGATATCCGCTTCGTCATGCCTAGAGCTGATCTGTGCTGGTCGCCGAGGGAATACATCAACTTTCACCGTGGACGAAGTGGAGGTCGTCACATGTGGTTGCTGCTCATTCGTTAGATCCACCGGACACGCCGTTTTCGACCCCGCCGCCTCGGCTCACTCTAGCCCAGCCTCAGCTCACACTAAGCCGGGGCTTCCGCTCACGCTCAGCTCACTCTGTCCTGGCCTCAGCGCACGCTAAGCCGGGGCTTCCCCTCACGCTAGGCCGCTGTGTTTTTCGTTGTGAAAGCAAAACTACTTTGTTTGGTCTTCCAAAAGAGAACACGACTACAAATCAGTGGTTAAGTTGTATTTACAACACTGTTCCAGAACAGTTTAACCCAAATATCCAGATGTGTGCAGCACATTTTATGGAGGACTGCTTACTGATCCTGGGAGAGTAACCTTAGACTAAAATGCCGGCAGTTCTGACTCACAGTCTGTAAGTACGTTTTCATTTAAAGGATTTGCCACTGATGATTCAAACGTGAGTTTTGAGCAGTGTAGAGTAGCACTTGTTGTTTGTCATTTCTCTGATCACAAATGCAGACAGAGTTTTATGTTTACGCGGCACGATGCAATGCAACGCAGTGCGTAAAAAGACAGTATAAGTCATTATAATCAGTACTTATGTCCCCACTGGATGCAACAAATGCCTCGTTTGTAATAGGTTCACACATACTCCGTTTGCAGTGCGTATTTTTTCCGCGCTCATGTTAACGGATTAAATATGGCGTTATTTTAATGACAAATGTCGAGAATGCATTGTTGTAGCGCGAAGGTAGATTAGTATAATGCGCGAGTATAAATATAGTATATATAATAATATATATAATAATATCTCCCCGCTCGCACGTGGATTTCCTTTGCTCTCACACAAAACCGGACACGCACTCTCAGATATAAACCTGGTTTATAAAGCGTTCACACTGTACATGGTTGCGGTCCGGCAGTGCGTTCCAGTAGTGGTGCGTCGGCAGCCAGTGCAGAGATTGTTTCTGCACCGAGTCTATTGCTGTGCTGAATTAAAGTGACAGCGCATTGTTTGCGTAAATATGAACTTGGATGGACACGAAAATGTAATTACACCATAAATGCACATAATGAAAGCCTACTGTGTTTCACAGTCAACACATATAACTTTTTGGCTAGGTTTAAAGGAAAAGAGCACTTCCAGATAAGCAATAATAGATGCACTCGTGGAGGTAGGAAAACAAAGTTCTTTATTAACTGCAGGATTGCTTGTTTCTGTCAATGGTAAGTTTTTATTTAGAAAGTTTGTGATAACGTAAGAAAAGTAGTTTAAATCAACTCAATCCGAGCAGCTGAGTCCTTAGCCATCTTCAAGAATCGGCTGAAAACACATCTCTTCCATCTTTATTTGACCCTCTAACTCTAGCAATCTCTATTCTAATTCTAATTTATCTATTTGTTTTTTTATAAAAAAAAAGACCTCTAGCACTAGCTTTCTCTATTCTTTTTCTATTATATCTATCTGTTTTATTTTTATCTATTATATAATTAAAAAAAAACCTTGCTCTGTGTACTGCGTTAGGCTAACTGAGACTTGTTATAGTACTTACTTATAGGCATGGGCCGGTATGAGATTTTGACGGTATGATAACCTTAAGCAAAAATATCATGGTTTCACGGTATCACGGTATTGTTGTTACAGCTCTAAAATGTGTTAATTTTAAATGTCTGGGTAAAAAAGAAATAAATAATTTTCCCACTGAACACACAATATATTTTATTTTTAAGCAACATATAGAATATTTGGAACAGCAGTATTTGTTTCTTTTTTTCTTTGATTTGTTTCTGAAATGTTTGCTGAATTGTGGACTGTCCTTCAGATTTTGATGAGGGAAAAAAAAGAAGAAAAATAAAGACTGACGTATTTATTTAACCTAAATCTGTAATTACAGTTATTTAATTGTAGTTATATAATATAGATGTAATTGATATAATTTCATACAATTTATTTATATATTTTCATATACATAATTAGATTTAATAATAACCCAATTTGTAGCAAAACAGAATGTTCTGACTAGCTTTGTGAAATTATACTACATGCCAGAAACTCTGAATGAGATGCAGATTCACTCTCTGACAGCAGGAGGCTTCTGGAACACCAGATACAGTGTTTCCTTGGTTACCGCTGAAATACTGCTTTAATATGAATTATACAGAGACGAAATTAAAAGAAAATACCATCTAAACTTTTTTAAAAACTTTTTCCCTCAGAAACACATTCATATAAACCCCCAAATCAATATTGAGGTTATTCTTCCAATAGTTTGTGCATCATGAACAGTGAGTGATCTGCCTGCTACAGTATTTTTCTCTTTGCGTCCGTCTTCAGCGTCTCTGGCCTCTGTTAATGGCCATTTACAGACTTCATATTTTCACATAAATGACATTTTAGAAAATGATTGCATTGCAACACAGTTTGCAAGTCCAGAACAGAGAAGAGCTGCAATAAGACAAAAAATGTCCGGATGCCAATCGCGCAAGTTCCAGGGGAAGCTCCTGCGGCCGTCGTCATGCACATACGTAGCTGACCGCTTGCAACAACAGGAGGGGGAGGGGTCGTGAGGGATTCCTACACTTTCAGTCTTTGAGGAGACATGAAAAACAGCACATACCGGAGGAATGGTATAACGGAAAATATTGGTGGTTTTGAAACTTTCAAATCGCGGTATACCTTGAAACCGGTAATCGGCCCATGCCTACTTGCTTATTATTGCTATTTTGTTGATTCTGATTGCTTCCATTGTCCTCATTTGTAAGACGCTTTAGATAAAAGCGTCTGCTAAATGACTAAATGTAAATCTTTTGCCACTTGCATGAGCAACTTAATATATAAATTTAGAAGTAAATGTAAAAGTAAAAGTATTGAAAAAAAGTGTTGCTTATGTATTGCATTTAAACACAATAGATTGTATTACTGTACTGTGTAAAAAAAAAAAAAAAGGAACGCTGAAGAAATGCATATTCTGAAAATGCTCAAACAATTTTCACAATGCTGAAAAAACATATTTAGGAACAATGTTTGGATTTGAAATCAAAATAATGGATAAATGTTATGTTTGTGGTAAACAGCCACGGATCAGAAGCAGATTCCTGTGTGAAAGCACAATGTCTGTGCTGCTTCTGCACTGCTTACGTACCACACATGGACTGCATATGCACTGCATATGCACTGCAAACGGAGTATGTGTGAACACTGTGTAAAATGCCGCCTCACGTACAGCTCACGAAATCAGGCTTGTGCTGTGTGTAAGCTATTGTGCAACAATTGCACAATTGTAAAAACAAAATTGCACTGCATGATCAAACATTTAGGTCAGATAAATATATTTGAAAAATGTCTTAAAAAATGCTCCCCTCCACCCCACAAATTAAATAATCCCCCCAACAAGAGTCACCTAAGAGGGGAATTTCCCCCATTTCCAAAAATTAAATTAAGGCCCTGAGTAAATGTCTAAAAAGCCTGATTGAAGTATCACTTTAAATAATTCTACATGATAAAAAGATAGGTATCGGTAGATACTGCTTCCTGTGATCGGTGATCGGCCTCAAAAATCCTGATCGGAGCACCCCTAGTTTTTGTCCTCTGTGTGCAACGCTGTACTACACAGGCATTTGTAATCAAACACATAGAGCATCGTAACAGACCAAATTAATAGAGCACAA
The DNA here is from genome assembly GCF_001515645.1 of Sinocyclocheilus grahami. Taxonomy (NCBI): domain Eukaryota; kingdom Metazoa; phylum Chordata; class Actinopteri; order Cypriniformes; family Cyprinidae; genus Sinocyclocheilus; species Sinocyclocheilus grahami. Next base: position 276,503 of record NW_015505250.1, on the reverse strand, counting down.
ATCACCTACTCCAGTGGTTCCCAAACTGGGGGGGCACGGCAAGACTGAGGGATAGTGTACAGTAAGCAGATTATTTAGCAAAAGAAACCTCTGCAGGGTGATAAAGACTACACTACGTAATTTTCCCGCTTATCATGCGGCCACTTGTCTGATAAGTAAATAATTGAGCGCAAAATATTAATTTGACATTGTAAAGGGATAGTTCACCCAAAAATGAAAATTTGATGTTTATCTGCTTACCCCCAGGGCATCCAAGATGTAGGTGACTTTGTTTCTTCAGTAGAACACAAATTATGATTTTTAACTCCAGCCGTTGCAGTCTATCAGTCATAAAATGCATGGCAATAGTAACAAAATCTATGAGAGTAAAAAAGAAATGCACAGACAAATCCAAATTAAACCCTGAGGCTCGTGACGACACATTGATGTCCTAAGACACGAAACGATCGGTTTGTGCGAGAAACCGAACAGTATTTATATCATATTTTACCTCTAATACACCACTATGTCCAACTGCTTTGAGCGCGCGCACGGCATCTGGTGCGTGAGGTGTGTACGTGCTCTGGCGTAGTTTATGTTAATGCGTGTGTTGATATCCAGCCAAAGAGCAATCAACCATAACTTCAGGCGAGCAGGCTCAGAAGTTGGGAATACGTGGAAAGTCACCACTCCCAAATGAGTTTGCACGAGAGAAAGTAATCTTTTAGTTTTAAGTCGGTTTGAACAATCCGGATAAGCGCAAGTAAGTACCATTTTGATTAGCCGTCGTACCTACAATGACTGTGCAAACAATGAGTGACGTATATACGCGCGAGAGATCACGTCCAAAAAGCAGTTGGACGTGGTGGTGTTTTAGAGGTAAAATATGATATAAATACTGTTCGGTTTCTGGCACAAACCGATCGTTTCGTGTCTTAGGACATCAATGTGTCGTCACGAGCCGCAGGGTTTAATTTGGATTTGTTTGTGCATGTTTTTTTTACTCATAGATTTTGTTACCATTGCCATGCATTATACGACTGATAGACTGCAACGGCTGGAGTTAAAAATCTCAGTTTGTGTTCTATTGAAGAAACAAAGTCACCTACATCTTGAATGCCCTGGCGGAAAGCAGATAAACATCAAATTTTCATTTTTGGGTGAACTATCCCTTTAATTACCTCAATATGACTCGCAGTACGCAGTACGTTGAGTGCTCCGTTATGTTGTAGCAGTTGTGGTTGTATCAGTAACAGACCACTAGATGGCTCGATTGAAGAATCAAACTTGTATTGCAGGCAGCCATGTAGAAATATAAATTAATGATGTATGGTTCTGCTCTAAGCATAAAAGTTACAAGTTTGTGAAAGGACTTCCAGTGCCAGGTAAACGTAAAGCAGACCATGAATATACTTAAGATTCACAAATACCAAAACAACGTGTCTACACCAGACGCGAGTGGCGCAACGTGTCAAAAGCAAATAGAACACAGTGATGTTCTCTGCTGTGGATGCGGTACGACACGACAAATCCATGACAGTAAACTGATGCACCCTCAGATAACAGATTTTCTAATAGTTGTATCTCGGCCAAATATTGTCCTATCCTAACAAAACCATACATCAATGAAAAGCGTATTTATTCTTATTATGATGTATAAATCTCAATTTCGTTTTGTGGTCCAGGGTCACATATCTGCTCTTGTAAGATTAGATGTGCTCTTTTACACAAAGTGCGTGTGAACGCGGAATCGAAAGTGAACAGTGAGCGCGCATTCAAAAGTGATTTCAATACCCGCATATTGATAGCACGAAAATTATAAACAATATAAGAATGTTTGCAGGAGCGGCCACAGAAATCGCGGGAGTGGAACACACACATTGCGGTAGCAGGCGATAATGGTCAGAAATTCAGCGGGAGCGGCATTACGAAACAGTTCCGCGCAGTGCTCTCCAAAAACCTTGTTGAGCTGCGGGTTTTTGCATGCATTTTTTATTAATTAATTTTATTTTATTTTTTACAGAATTTATGTTTTGATTATATTTTTGATTATTGAGCTGCAGGTTTAGGCTCACTTAAGTGACTGCATTTTTTTTCATTTATAGGGATTTTTTTTTACAGAAAATAATTTATTTGTGTTCTGATTATTGTTGAGCTGCAGGTTTATGCTCACTTAAGTGACGGCATTTAATTAAGAAGAATTAAATTATTTATTCGAATTATTTAGCCTGACATGTTTACTGTTCCAAAATGTTCTATATGTTTCTTAAAAATAAAATGTGTTCAGTGGAAAAAAAAGTAGTTTTTTTTACCCAGACATTTAAAAATAACATATTTTAGAGCTGTAATCGCAATACCGTGATACCGTGATATTTTTTTTATCTAAGGTTATCATACCGTCAGAATCTCATACGGCCCATGCCTAATCCAAATGATGCATGTGCTAAGTGAGTGAACATCAAAGATCACACAACAGAATTGCGCGCTCTCGCGCTCTCTCTCTCTCTCTCTCTCTGCCATTAAGTAACTTGTGCATTGCTTTACTTACTTGTTTTTGACATATTCGACCGAACTACAAACTTTCCAGTGATGTCTGTGAGAAAGGTATATTCACTCGACAAGCTCGCGCATCTGCGCCGCAGCTCGCTCAATCCACTCAGCGTGCTTTCAAATATAGGCTATTATATATGATACACGCACGCACAGAGGTTTTTTTTTTCTTACCATCTTTTGGGGGTTTCTTGCTTTTAGACTAGTCGATTAGTCGGATACAAAACTTTTGTTTAAACGACAGTCAAATTAGTCATCGCACACATCGTATATCGACGATGTCTCGTAAAAATGATAAACCTAGTAAGTTGCAAAAAATATTTTACATAGCCCCATATTCACCATACTGGTCTTTTTGCATGCAAGAATTAAACAATTTAGTATGAGGGTTGGGAATCGAAAAGCTATTCCAATTTTGGAAATCAGATCAGATGCATAAGGTCAGGAATCGAATTCCTTGTTATAAAATTAAATTTAGATTCTGCTTCTCGATTCCTGTATGCGCATTTTTTGTGATTTTAAAAGATTCAACTGCAAGAAGATGGAATAGAACTCACTTCTGCACTCGTGCGCTGTTTTCTGCGTTTTACACACACTTCTTAGCTGTCCATCGTGTTCGATGATGACGCTTGCTCCAGAGGTGGGAGGGAGGGGGGGTTCAGCGATGTTGGCGCTAATGCCACTTCTCGTGGGCGTCGAGTCCGATCCTTGAGCCGCACACTCTTCCACAGATGGAACAAGGGAAACCAGATACCAGGGGGGTACCAGCCGCCCACCTGGTGTCTTTTGGTGCTTCTCTCAGATCGTCAGTCTTGGTTGGTTTGATGCATTTGAGAGACTGCAGTGGCACAGGTGACCTGCCAGGCTGACCTGTTGAGTGCCAGAGATTCGAGCTGCGTGAGGGGAATGTTTGCTCGCTTTAGGAGGTCCCTGGTGTAGTCCTTAAAGCCTTAAGACCTTATGTCTTAGTTTCTGCCCTCCAGCGGAGCGCTTTGCACCCATTGGTTGACTGTAGAGGACTTGGCGGGGCAGGCGGTGTTCAGGTGAGTACTCTGGCTTGCATCCCATCATGCAGCTGCTGTAGGATGCTGAGAAACTTGGGTGGTACCCCAAGTTTGGAGAGGTTTCTCCAGAGCAGCTCACAGTTGATGGTGTCAAAAGCTTTGCTGAGGTCGATGAAGGCTACATGGGGTGTCCAGGTGCACGGTTGGTGGCAGGTCTGCCAGATTATCCAGGATATGTGAATCAGCAGGGTTGGTGAGTTTGAAGAGACTCTCAAAATGATTTGCCCAACGTGCAAGAATCTTGTGGCGGTCCTTGAAAAGTCATGCTTGGTTTTTAGGAGTGACTGTATCTCGGCTGAGTTACAGTCGAACCAGTCCTGGCGATGTTTCCTTAATTGGCTGAGCGCCTCTAAGGCTGCCTTATAAATAGCCTGGCGTAAAGCTGGCCAGTCTGCTGATTCTTCTGGGATCTTGCTGAGGTTTTCAGCAAGGAGCCGTCGGAGGTTGTCTTTGGTGGTGTAGTTGTTCAGCGCTGTGCAGTTGAGTTTCTTGGAAGAGGCTGTCCTTGGGCTACGGGGTTGAATGCTCATGAGTAGACTGGATCTGACCATGAGGTGGTCAGTCCAGCACTCGGCTCCTCTCATAATGCGGGTGGTAAGGACATTCTGTCTATCCTTTTGACGGACAACCACGTAGTCAAGGAGGTGCCAATGTTTTGAGCGTGGATGCTGCCAGGTGGTCTTAAGCCTGTTCTTCATCTGGAAAATGGTGTTAGTAATGACCAGCTGGTGCTCTGCACAGAGAGAGAGGTGTCTGAGCCCATTATGGTTAATTTTCCCCACACCATGCTGGCCGATGACTTTACTCCATACCAGGTGCTCCGTACCCACTCTAGCATTGAAATCTCCCATGAGTATGAGCCTGTCCGTAGCCGGGGTTTTCTGTAGGATGGCATCAAGAGCTCTATAGAAATTTTCTTTGATGTTGTGCTCGGCATCAAGAGTTGGAGCGTCTGCACTGATGAGAGTGGCGAAGCGTTTCTTTGTCAGAGGAATGCGCCATATCATCAGTCTTTCATTGATGCCAATAGGGGATTCCGGAATGCGTTGCAGCAGTTTAGACTTCACAGCAAAGCCAATTCCATGGTTACGACGAGTGCCTTCAGGGAGCCCCTTCCAGAAGAAGGTGTACCCAGCACCAGCCTCTTTCAAGGAGTCCTCCCCATGTAGTCTGGTCTCGCTGAGAGCTGCTATGTCGATATTATATCTTGTGAGCTCCAGGGCCACCAATGCTGTTCTGCGGTGGGGCCTGTCAGGAGTTTCGACCAGGTCCAACAATGTGCGAACGTTCCACGAAGCAATGCTTAGCTTATTATTCACTTAAATTTTTCGACCGCAAGGGGGGATGCTCCGACGGTTGCGGCTTACCGTCTGGAGTGTGGGGAGCAGACAATTTTTTGACCACCTTTACCAGGTCCTTCCCCATCACAGGGATGAGCAGTGTGGGGCTGCTCAGTCGCAGTGGAAGCTGCCGAAAAGACGCGCTGCTCCATCCCGCAGTCCTAACGACCATCACTCCATTGCCGCCTGTGTGCATGGTTTGGCTAGACACTCCCAGCCACATCCTTGGCCTGTGCCCACCACCATTCCACATCGCCACAGGACTTTTAATTTTAAATGTTTTTTTTAAGGGAGAGGAGGGGAGGGGAGCAAGAAGCTTGCGCATAGGTATAGATTAGGGTGGGAGTGTGGGTGCTCAGACCTCACTCTCACCATCTTCACTCCTACCAGATAGACCTCCAGTGGCATGAGAGAACCCATGACGACCTTCGACTGGCAGGAAGTTGCAGGGGGCTGCCGGTAGTCCGGTCAGTTGGACTCCGCCTATGCCTGCCCCCAAGTGCAGGTTTGTCTTCAGGGTTTACTCCCCTAGCCACGGTACCCTCCTGAGTTAACCCACGTGGCTGTGGGGTTGCCTTCTTCCGCCTTCCCAGCCGTTGTAATGGTTCACACACCACCATCTTCCGCCTGTGCCGTCGTTGAGGTCTTTACTATTTACCCATAGCTGGGGCTATTTACCCATAGCTGGGACAGTGGTTGACGGTAATCAGGGCATTTCCACCCATCGATGGGCCTGCATGCCACATCTCTGCCCACTGCTGCTCCGAGATCCCGTACAACTTAGCCTGCAACCGCAAGGGACCAGTTACCATGTGTGCCACGAGGAGGCGTGTACGAGATCTTGGCAGTGGAGAGGCTATGTACCGGCTGAGGAGACTTACACACTCGGCTCCTCTTTTCACCCCTGAAAAACAAAGGGCTATCCGGTGGCAGCAGCTGAAAGCAGAAAGTGATCATGCATGCTGCTAGCTACAAGCACTACCACTCCAACACGGCTGCACTGACGCATCACACGCCCTGTGTGAAAGACACACACACACAAACAAACAAAAGCCGCCTCTATACGCACTGAGCTCTCTTTCTCGCATTCGTACACATTTCAATGGACAAATACACACATAATTATATCAAAATATCCCATAAATACAATCGGTTATTTCTTAAGTGAACGTAAAGAGTTGATGAATAAAACAAGTGTGTATTGGATCCGTGCATTGACAGCAGCCGCTGCCGCCAGTCATTAATGTTAATCAAAAAACAAAAGAAAAGAAAATCCCTCACTGATCTTGACTGAATCACTTTTGTAGCCTCAGTTTATATTTTATTTGCCTGTTGTTCGCCGCTGACTACTGTAATGGCAACATGCATCTGTGTATGCGATTATTTTGGAGATGCGCTCCAATATAATTTTTCCTTATTTAGGGTATAGGCCTACTTAGGGCTGGACGATATGGCCAAAATTTATATCACAATATATTTCTTAATTTCGGTCGATACGATATAATTCCAATATCGATATGAACACTATTTTAAAAAGCCTTGTAAAAACTGCCAAGAATGCCCACAACAGATGTCTGTGCATACAAACTTATGAAAAATGAATTTGTCAATTCTGCCACCTCATATAAAACCATATAATACTTTAGAGAAAAAAACCAGCACAAATAAATTAATGTTCACCTTTTATTTGTATTTGGCCTTCATACAAACAAGAAATGTGAAATCACTGTCAAATAAACATCTCAGACTCACCTTATTAATTATTAATATCTTCTAACATACCAGTCAAAAGTTTTTGAACAGTAAGATTTTTATTGTTTTTAAAGAATTATTTTATGCTCACCAAGCCTGCATTTATTTGATCCAAAATACAGCAAAAACAGTAACATTTTGAAATAATTTTACTATTTAAAATAACTCTTTTCTATTTGGAAATATTT